>NW_012105920.1:1237165-1285283 GCF_000951045.1 Mandrillus leucophaeus
AAAAAAAAAAAAAAAAAAAAAAAAATTAAATTATGGAGAACTGAAGTTTTTATTATGTTGAGTCTTCCTCTTCAAAAACATGGTATATTTATTCCCTTTGTTTCAGCCTTCCTTTGTGTTCCTCAGTTGTTGTAAGGCGTTTTAAGGCTTTACCCGATTCTTGTTATAGTCGTTCCTCGTTGTTAGCAGGTGGTAGGATTGACTTTTTCCCCCAATTTTCTTTGCTTTGAATTTAGAAAAAAAATGGAATCTGTATACTTTTAAGTTAAAACAATAAATAATTAATTTTTAAAAGGTAAAATAAAGGGGAAAAAGGATAGTTTTAAAAATTTTATGCAGCACTTTATGCAGCACTTTTCACAATAGCACTTTTCACTTTTCACAATAGCCTTTATGCGGGACTATTCACAATAGCAAAGACTTGGAACCAACACAAATGTTCATCAGTGACAGACTGGATTAAGAAAATGTGGCACATATACACCATGGAATACTATGCAGCCATAAAAAAGGATGAATTCATATCCTTTGTAGGGACATGGATGAAGCTGGAAACCATCATTCTGAGCAAACTATCACAAGGACAGAAAACCAAACATCACGTGTTCTCACTCACAGGTGAGAATTGAACAATGAGAACACTTGGACACAGGGTGGGGAACATTACACACTGGGACCTGTCGTGGGGTTTGGAGGAGGAGGGATAGCATTAGGAGATATACCTAATGTAAATGACGAGTTAACGGGTGCAGCACACCAACATGGCACATGGATACGTATGTAACAAACCTGCACGTTGTGCACATTTACCCTAGAACTTAAAGTATAATAAAAAAATAAAAAATAAAAGACAAGAACATACTATGTACCTCATAAATAAGTACAATCATTATGTGTCAATTAAAAAATAAGTTAAAATAAATTTAGAAATAAATAAATAAAAATTATGAAACAAGAACAAACACCAAAACCAAAGTTTTGTGGGGTTTTGTTTGTTCGTTTGTTTTAGAGATGGGGTCTTACTAAGTTGCTCAGGCTGGTCTCATACTCCTGGGCTTGGGTGATCCGTCCCGTCTCGGCCTCCCAAAGTGCTGAGATTATAGGCATGAGTTACCATGCCCTGCCCAAAACCAACATTGTACTTTCTTTGGTCTGGCGAGGCTGAGTTCTGGTAGCCTGAAAATGCTGATGCACTCATTGACTGGGTTTGGCTCAGGAGCTCTGAGGGGCCCTGAGAGCTCACAATCTGGCAGGGGAAGGTGGAACGGATGAGAGGTTGTTGCTTCTGCTCAGCTAATTTGGGAGTCCACATTAGCCTAAGGCTATTCCCAGGGCTACAGAATCTACTTTACCCACTGCCCTCATCTTTGATGAGGAATGCCTCTCACCACTGAAGAATAAACACACTTGCTTTCTCTCTTACTCTTTATTTTTATTTTTTATTTTTTTATTTTTATTTTTTTTTAGAGAAGGGGGTCTCATTATGCTGCCCAGGTTGGTCTCAAACTCCTGACCTCGACTTCCCAAACTGTTGGGATTACAGGCTTGAGTCACTGCACTCGGTTACTCTCTCACTCTAAGAACCTCCTTGCTCAACTAAATTTCTTTCTTTTGATGCCAGGAAGTCATAGGCCGGGAGCTGGTATCAGACTTGCTCTGGAATCTATTTTTATTACCTATGTATCACTATGTGAGTCAATAACTTTGTCTGCTGAGCATCAATCACAAAGAAACCGCTTTTCCCAGCCAGAGTGCTGGGTGGTGATCTGGGAGATGGAGGCAAGGAGAGGAAAACTTGGGAGGTTTTCTAGGTGTTAGTTCTGCCCTGGGGTCACACAGCAAGTTGCCTTCCTTTCCATGTGTCCTCTGTCTGTGTCTTCTCTTCTCTAGCCTTTCTGCTTCTTTAGCAGAAGACATCTGGCCAAATGTCACTTTCTTACATAATCTTCATGGCTATCATATTGTCTTAAAATGGCATGTTAAACATACCCTTTTAAATTGGAAAAGAAATGAAAACAAGATGTAGGGAAAAGAAAACAGACTGTAACTAATTAAATTGTTGTAATTCATAAACCAGCCTTGAATAGAAAATGTAATCCTGTTAAATTTATTTGTTTTCTGCCTATGTAAGCAACCATGTAACTTTTAAATTTGAAACAGTGACTCCATTTCTCTGGAGTCTGTGTCTCCTGAAGAGCCATTTCCAGTTTTCCCCCTGAATAAACTCTTTAAAATTGGAGTCTAAGGCCAGATGGGGTGGCTCATGCCTGTATTCCCAACATTTTCAAAGGCTGAGGTGGGAGGATCATTTGAGGCCAGGAGTTCATGACCGGCCTGGGCAACATAGTGAGATCCTGTCCCTAAAAAAAATTAAAAATTAGCCAAATGTGGTGGTGCACGCTTGTAGTCCTAGCTACTTGGGAGGCCTAGCCCAGGAGGTCAAGGCTGCAAGCAGCTATGATTTCACCACTGCACTCCAGCATGGGTGACAGAATGAAAAAAAAAAGGATTCTGATCCTTTTGATTATTTCAGGTTGATACCTTCTTCTGCATCTTTTGTTAAAATCAGCCTTGAATGATGGCAGCAACTTGAATACACAGAGAAGGAGGTAGAGAAGGGACCTGTTGTGTGAATATGCAAGAATTTCTTAAGAAGTCTGTAGCCCTGTTGGAGAGGGTGCTCTGACTTGCAGAAATGGCTATCTGACCACTAGACAAGCATGATTCATCTCATTTTTCCAGCTTGATGAAAATAAGCAACATGATTATCCAAGATCATTCATCTTATTTCATATTTACCCAATGGTCTTCTTAATTAAATTTCTACAGTAGATTTTCTTACTGTGGAGACAATATTCAGACTGACCAAAGCCAATTCTCTAACCCTCTGGTCAATTAGATATGAAATGTCATATTTCTCATTCTAAGTTAATAACTAGTCCTTTTAGTTCCTTAAGCAATTTCTTTGGAATTTTGGTTAAATCAGTTTGTGGCCGGATCGCCCCTGGTGAATTGAGGACATGTGAATCTCCTGAACTAAATAACTAGACAGAGGAAGTAACATGCCTTAGCATATCTAAAGAAGTATAAATGCATGCTATTACCATGATTGCGACTGTTGGCATGAGGTTCTCTGTGACTGTAACAAAGTGACAACAAGCTGGGTGGGCTCATTCTAAAAACTGTTTCCTCTTTTTCTTTTCTTTTTCTTTTTTTTTTTTGGAGTGGAGGGACAGGGTCTTGCTCTATTGCCCAGGCTGAAGTGCAGTGATCTCCACTCACTGCAACCTCAACCTCCTGGGCTCAAGTGATCCTCCCACCTCAGCCTCCCAAGTAACTGGGCCTATAGGTGCGTGCCACCACACCCAGCTAATTTTTGTGTTTTTTGTAGAGACAAGGTTTCACCATGTTGCCTATGCTGGTTTCAAACTCCTGGGCTCAAGCAATTCACCTGCCTTGTTTCTCAAAGTGTTGGCATGAGCCGCGGCACTGGGCCTGTTTCCTTTGTTTTAATCTATACAAACCTGGTTGGCCAAGGTGGCAATTAATAAATTAGCAGGTAAGAAGACTGTGCAAGAGACATTTGGACATTTTCTAGGGGCATGTTGCAAAGTGGGGAGGTGGTGTGGAAGCTGGTATAAACTACAGTCCTTGGAATTCTGTCCTATGGCCTGGACCCATTTGAATGAGCTTAGCTACCTTGTGAGGGCAACTGTGGGTATAGAAAAATGTGAGCTACTGTGTACCACTTTTGCTTAGTAAGTAAATGAGCATTTATTATTAATTGCCTGTGTGAACATGAGAAAATATGGAAATAGCATGAATATACAACCATCACATTATCAGAACTTCTGGGTTTGACAGAAAAACCACACTAATTCCTTTAGAAATATAATTTCCATTTGCTTATTTAACAGGGCTGTTGTTACTTTAGGCACAGCTAGATTCAGTTGCTCAGATAAGGTTCTCAAGGTGTCCTTTCCCTCTTTCCATCTGGCCTATCCCACCCCTGCTTGTATGCAGGCACTATGGCTGCTACCTGGACTCACATTCTCCTGGCTTGACAACTCCAGTTGAAAGAGAACAAGTCTTAGTTTTACCCAATGTTTATAAATTAATTCCAGAGAAGCCTATGATTGGCTATAATTAGGTCACATGTCTTTTTCTAAACCAATCACTATAGCAGGAGGATGAGGTACAATGATTGGTCCATTTTGGGCCAGCCTTACCCAGACCACATAGGATTCTGCTGGAGGACATGTTCTGCCATTATCATCCAGATCATTTGAGTCCCTGTGCAGTTGCCTGTGCAAGATCTCATGCTAGTGATGTAGGAGGCCAGACATGGTCCCTGCACTCCATATGTTTACAAGCTCTGTGTTTGGCTGGGGGACTATCTGATTAGGGTCTGGTTTATTCCCCACTCGTGAAGGGGCTTGTTGAGAAGGGGGAGTTTGAAAAGCACCGAGAGACATGGCATTGCTCTTAGAGGTTTGGTTCTGTTCTAAGGGACACTAAAGTATATTTGTGTAGAGGAAAAATAAGAACTATGACACAAAGCTGAGAAATAAAATCCTAAGCCCCTCAACCGACTGAAGGGACCTCCTCTTGGCCAAGGAACCCCAGAGTTTTCACTGAGTTCTCAGCCATGATGGAATGGGGGACTCAACACCTTGTTATACTCCTTCCCTTGTTAATCGCCGTTAGGCTTTCTCCTGAGGGCTGAAAAGAAACCAGCCCTTTCGAAAGATTCCACACTGATATCAACCAACCACCTGATGTTGCCCCTCTTTTTTTGCCTGATAAGAGACCACCAACCACAGAGTGGTCCTGGCCAGTCTACGGAGAATGCTCAGTGAGGGTCTTCATGTCCTCTGCTTCACCTTTTGATGTCAGAGGGTAGAATACTCCACCCCCAGATCATGCTAACACAGCCATTTTTTGGTACATTGGTCCTATGAAAGGGCATGAAGCTCAACTGTGCAAGAGCACATTTTTTCCTTTCATAAATATTCATGACTCCTCCTCTAGCTTACTGAATATGTATAACCAGCCACCCTGCTCAGCATAAATTCCTGACCCCTCTGCCCCTCCCTTGGAGTATCTGTTTCTGGCTTCTGACTGGAGGCTATCCTTCCCAATCTGTCAAAATGACTACCCTGCAGGCTACAGCCCTTTATGAGAAATACGGCTCTCCTTTCTAAACGTATGAACCTCAACATTCTTCAGTTGACAATACCAACCCATGAGAGCTATCTGCATCCTAAGGAAGGGCAGCTCATCTTAGCCACATCAATATATTAGGGTGGTCTAATTTGCATGTCTGCAAAACCCACCACCAGATGTGTGGGGGTGACAGAGCCAGCATGCACAATGATCAAATCTAGGATCATTGTAATTAACTTTGCTACTTCAACTACAACCCATCATAGCAAGCGTGTGAACAGCAGGACCCCTAGAGACACCAATCTCAGAGAGGGAGTCCCACCACAGGGTATAAGAATGCGCAACTCTCATAGCTTGGTGGCACTTGCTGTCACTGCAGGATGCATGCCATCCTTCTGCTAAATTAGCTAAATTAACACCTGAAGGTTCTGGACACTCTCTGAAGAAAGTCTTCATACCGGATCCGATGCACAGGTTAGCCTACATAACTGTGGGGTAGGGAGAACAGCTGCGTTACAAGTGACGAAAAGGAACCCTTGCAGACACCCACCTGGAAGTTAAGGTTCTGAGTGACCTTTCACTTTCATTCCTCAAAGGAATGTGTGTGCATTTTAAGTAAAAAGAATTCATTTAGATAATTTTATACTGGACATCTTTGTTATGTTGAACAATCCTGTAACAAATATAAGTACAGTCATTTGAAAAGCCTGCCTTTTGCTGAGCTCCACTAATTACTATGTCAAAGCCAGTGATTGTAGCCAGGGCTCCTGAAGGTTCACCTGTATCAGGCCCCTCTGCTTTGACAACTCCCAGTTGGGTCCCCATGCTACATCCACTTGGCCAAGTGAGGGAGTAAAGAGGAGGATCTTTGAACTTCATCAGCACTCCCTGGGCAGAACAAAGGCTGTTAGGTAGGGGCCAGCTAGTTCACCCTCAGCACTACCCTAGAGTCCACATGCTCCCTGCGCAGGATGCCCAGCAATGCCAAGTTCAAGGTCATTTATTTCCCCCAGTGTTCCTGGGGGCTGAGGGCAAAGCTCGACTTCCCCACCTGCTTTCACACACCTGGATAATGAAGGTCTGTACCTCCTACAGTTGTTTGTTTGTTTGTTTGCTTTTATTGTACAGGCAGGGTCTTGCTGTGTCACACAGACTAGAGTGTAGTACTGCATGATCATAACTCACTGCAGCCTCCAACTCTCAGGCTTAAGCAGTCTTCCTGCCTCAGCCTCTCAAGTAGCTGGAGTTATAGGAATGCTACAGTGTCTGACTAATTTAAAAAGCATTTTGTAGAGATGAAGACTTGTTACGTTGGCCGAGCTGGTCTTGAACTCTTGGCCTCAGTTCTCCCACCTTGGCCTCCCGAAGTGCTGGGATTACCGGCATGAACCACGGCACACCAGCCCCACGGTTTTTATTACTCTTTGCAGATGTTGCTCAGAAGAGATGGAGGCATTTAGGATATCTGTCCCATTTGGCTTTCTCTCCAGGCCTGAGAGCCGGGTAAAGGGGCCATCATTTCAGATCTGAGGGCACTGAGGCACTGACGGGCAGGAGTTGGGCTATGGTCGCGGTCAGGTGGTGGTGATGGCTCAACCAAATCGCTGAGCCATCTAAACCTCATCACCCAACACTCAACAAAGAGAGAGGGAGAACTCCCATTTCCAGTGGGCAGTCTTTTACAGAAAGCTCTTTGTTGCTGAAGGAAGTTTCTGAATAGCAGATAATAGCCTTCCGGACTTGGTCAAGCCCTGCTCTCAGACAGGGGCTCAGGGTGGGCTGGCTTGGGGGAGTCTCCCTGGGTGCTTTAGCAGCACTTCCCTGCACTGTACCCCATTAGCTCACACTCTTACCTAGAGCAAATTACAGACAGCACACTGTGGGAGGAAAGAGGTTTATAGATTCTGGCACTGTAGAACCCCTTTTCTGTTTTTAATAGTATTAGGACTTAGAAAAGAGGATAGCATACTTCAGGGCTTGTTGGATTGGCTATTTTTACTTCTCCCTTGTTAGCTTTTAAGCTTGCGGAACATTTTACTTTCATAATAGTCATAATAATCCTAATGCCAGCAGTTTGCCTGTGCGGGGTGCCTTTTCTTTTACAGCAGCCTCACACCCATCGTCTCATTTGAACAATCCTGGTGATCCTCTCTGAAGCCTCTCCAGGGGATCTAGAGCCAGCACTTCTGGGGCTCTTTGAGGCCCAGGAAGCAGGGCCTGGGCCGGAGGGGGGGATATGTAATTTATAATTTGACAAGAGCAGATTGTTCCCTAGAGCTCTCCGCTCCAGCCCAGCACAGGGCCTCTGGCTGAGTGTTGGCAGCTTAACAAGCCAAGACATATCTTTCTTCTTATGTCCTTAAATCATTCAGGGTAAGGGTTGTGAGGCTCCTGCCTCATGTTTTGCTAAATGATGTATCTATTCTGGGGGCCGAGTGCCTACTACCATGTGAGGCTAGCTGTGCAGGGCCCACCAGAACAATGACGATGTCAGCCAAGACCTTGGGCTGCAGGGGAAGAGAGGACAAGGGGCCGGGGCAGGACTGCCCACCTGCCCACCCCTGCATACTCACTGCTGACGGTGGGCACAGGAGCACCCGATTG
The DNA here is from genome assembly GCF_000951045.1 of Mandrillus leucophaeus. NCBI lineage: Eukaryota > Metazoa > Chordata > Mammalia > Primates > Cercopithecidae > Mandrillus > Mandrillus leucophaeus. The sequence goes on from NW_012105920.1 coordinate 1,244,936, forward strand.
GAATACTGATGAGACAGGCCTGGCCAGGCCCTGACTCTGGGCCCTGTCAGGCTCCTAAGGGAAAGCCAGATGAGCAAGTTCAAGTAGAAGGTATTGAAGAAACCTATGAAGAAAGCAAATAATTATTTAAGGGCATTTTTGAAAGCAGGTAGTTTTTTTTTTTTCTGTTTTTTTTTCATTTTTGAAAGTAGGTGGCTAGGGAGGCAAGTGCACTGGGAGACAGACAGTGACAGGTTCAGATGAGGCTGTACTTGCTGGGTGATGGCTGGGATTCATGCACAGGGATCACAAAAGAGGCTGTCAGGCACATGGGGACAAAAGCAGGCGTTTCCTGGTCCAGGAGGAAGGGCAGGATTCGAGGGTGGGTGGGGAAGAGATAGAAGTGACTGTTTCAAAGCCTGTGCAGAAATATGCTAGTCATATGCAAATCAGGTACAAATGAACTCAAGACCTCATTTCACACATGTCTTTGACCCTGGGGAAAAGTCTTAAATGAGATCAAGAGTTTCTCAGGAGCAGAGGCTGGCAGGGAGGGGAGAGGGTGATTAAGGGTGGGTACCTCTGTGGTCTGCCCAAGGGGCTGTAGTGATTTCTGTCACTGGTCAGTTACAACTGGGCCATCGGCTGGGCTGGGATGTTTTCTCCTAAAATTTCAGTGTTGGGTTAGTAAAGGCCTATCCGTGTTCTGTTCTGCTTCCCCATTTGGCAGAGCAGCCCTGGCAGGGGAGGCCCCAGGCCAAATGGACAATAAGGCTCGTGTGTGTGTGCGTGTGTGTGTGTGTGTGTGTGAGAGTGTGTGTGTGACTGTGTGCGTCTGTGTGTGTGAGTGTGTGTGTGTGAGTGTGTGTGTGTGAGTGCATGTGCACGCGTGTGGCTATGGTTACAGCCTGGTCTGTACAGCTCTGGTGCCCTGCTTGTTAGGCTGTGCTGAATGGTGAAAAAAGCTCTTCCTTAGGAGTCCAGATATGTGGGCTGAAGCCCCAGTACCATCACTTGTGAGCCAGAATGGGGCTGGCCTTTCTGTTATGAGCCTGAGTGTTTCAGGTAGAAGTAGACACAATGAGTCATTCCTTTCTTTGATAGCATCTTTAAGGGATAAAGACTAAAACTGCCTCCCTTTCCTCTCCAACCCTTTTCCCCAGATGTTAGAGAGCTTTGGGTAATGCATAAGAATACTTGAAGTTCTTGGACAAGCTGTTATTACATTTCCTTTGTCAACTTCACGTCTGCAAAGCACTTTAAGATAATAGTGAAGACAGCAATAACAATTTGTACGTACAGAGGGCTTCTAATTTTAGGGAACCTCTACCCTATTATCTCATTTTAAACAGTCACAGGATTCCACTAGATGACAAGTTTTGGGAGTTTTTTAAACCCACAGTTGATCCATTCAGCAATTTAAGGACATTTGAGTTGTTTTCAATTTTTTCTTTCTTTTATTATAATTTTAGTTGATACATAATAATTGTACATATTGATGAGGTACAGTGTGATATTTTGATACATGCATACAATGTGTAATGATCAGATCAGGGTACTTAGCACATACATCACCTCAAGCCTTTATCATTTGTTTGTGCTGGGAACAATGGCAAGTTGTTTTGGGGAAGGGCCAGCAATTCTGGAGGTTTACTGGGTCCCAGGCACTGTGCTGATGCTTTGCACGTGTTCTTATGTAATTTCCACAGCCTCACACCTGGTTACCATGACACCTGGACACCTCTCATCTGGTGTCAGGAGCCCAATTTGTCAGAGGAAGAAAAAGATTCAGAGAGATTAAATGTTCTTGCCTCACCTCAAGTCACTTTTTTGCAAAGTGGCAGATATAAATTAATCAATACAAATAAAAGCCACTCACCCAAGGCAACTCTGTAGAATCCTCGACCCCCACAGTTCTGACTTGGAGCTGGGTCACATCTGAAGACACACTTACAGAAACAGAGTAAATAATTGAAGAATAATTTTCAGCTTTGAATCTTCTGAAGAACATGTAGGAGGATCCAATTTCTAATTCCCAGCTGTATCTCTAGTCACTCCCGTTTCACTTTCTAATTCCAGTCACCTGATACTCTCTGGAACGCCATGTTCACCCCAAAACTGCTACCCTCCTCTGGCCCAGCCACATCTTACTCCCCCTTTTTTCTTTTCTCTTTTGTGTTCTTCTTTTTAAAATATTTATGTATTTATTTATTTATTTAATTTTTTTAGACAGAGTCTCATTCTGTTGCCCAGGCTGGAGTTTAGTGGTGCAATCTTGGCTCACTGCAACCTCTGCCTCCTGGGTTCAAGTGATTCTCCTGCCTCAGTCTTCCAAGTACCTGGGACTACAGGCATGTGCCACCATGCCCTGCCAATTTTTGGCCATGTTGACCAGGCTGGTCTTGAATTCCCGACCTCAGGTGATCCACCTGCCTTGGCCTCCCAAAATGCTGGGATTACATGTGTGAACCACCGCACCCAGCCAGCTGCAGTGCCTTCATGGAGGTGTTGAACGTACCAACTGTGCGCCTGCTATGGATAGAGTAAGAGGGCCACATGTATCCTCCACTGACCCGCTGCTGAGACACATCCCTCATTCCTTACCCCCAACAGCTGCCCTCCAGGGCACACACATGCACGTGCCCTCCAGGGCACACACATGTGCTACCCCTGCCACACACATGCGCGTGCACCACACACAGCCTCCACCCCAAGAACCAAGCCTACCTTTGGAGGTCACCTTTTCCTTCTCTTTCTGCAGATTGACTTGGCCTCTCTCTTACCCTCTGTCCCCATCTCCCAGGGCTTGTCTAGACTTTCTGGGTACCTCCTCAGATTCCTTCTGCAGTACGGGAAACCTCATGGTTAGTCTCAGGGCCTGTCACAGAGAATGGCAGATTCCGCTGGCAATTACAGGCTCTCTGGGGCTTAGAGGAGGGGGCCTCTGTGAGGATTTCCCTCATCCATTTCAGTCGAGAGATTCATTCAAATCCAGATGTCTTTGAGTTAACACTGAGAGTCTCCTCATTGTCCTCAGGACCCCTGTATTTATGGAGCAGCTGTGGTATGTTCAGTGCAGGCCTGGGAAGGAAGAAAAGGGAGAAAGCAAGCCCCAAGAAGGACATTGTTTCTTTTCTTTTCTTTCCTTTTTTTTTTTTTTTTTTTAGACAAGGTCTTGCTCTGTCACCCAGGCTGGAGTGCAGTGGCATAATCATGGCCTCACAGCTCACTGCAGCCTCGATCTCCTGGGTTCATGGGACCACAGGTGCACGCCATCACAACCGGCTAATTAAGGTTGGTTTTTATTTTTTATTTTTTATTTAGAGATGGGGTCTCATTGTGTTGTCCAGGTTAGTCTCAAACTCCTAGGCTCAAGTGAACCTCCTGCCTCGGTCTCCCAAAATGCTGGGATTACAGGCATGAGCCAACCACACCCGACCAAGACATTGTTTCTGTTCTCAAGAATTTCCCATCTAGCTGGGAACCCAAGGTTAACACAATAATGCGAATATCAATAAAAATAATCTCCTCTATTTGTCGAGCACTGCACAGTCTACAAAGCATTTTAACATAATTCTGTTTTTTCAGCCATTCCCCAGGAGCAGTCCCTAGTAGCCCAGGCACAGGATGGCAGAGGATGGTGATTTTGCTCTCCGGTAGTATTGCCCAGTGTGGCTTGTGTGCAGGTTTCAAATCTCTCTAAAGTCTGCTGTTGTCTTAAATACTCATAGGGATTTCAACCTGTGTTGGCATAAGTATAATAATAATGTACTAAATTGTTTTCCTTGGAGTAAAACTGAAGTTCCTGCTGATCCTTTAGTTTGAGACAGGAAGATACCCCAGCTAACCTCAGCCCAGGGCAGATGCTTACTACTGTTGAGATGCATGTGATCACCCAAAGACTCCCTGGGTGAAGGATAACTCCTCCCATGTAAACAAGACAGCTAGTTCGCAGAGAGAAGGGACCAACTCAGTGCCCCTGGCTCAGAGGGGATGGGGCTGGCAGTTCAGTCCAGGTCTTCTGGTAGAAGGCTCTTTGCATGTGCAACCCAGCCTGATGGGCAGGGAGCCACAGCTCTGGGCTCAGTGGGTTTAACTAACCAAGAAGAGCTTTAATGTAAGGTCTGTAGGGGGCCCTGCCAGGGCTGCCATGGAAGAGGGCTCTTTTTTCCTCCGTCTAACACAGTGAGTTGAGCAGGGCAGATTCTTTTGCCGAGTGATGGGGAGTCAGTGACTTTTTCTTCAGTGGTTAAGGTACGTTTGCAAAGATAAAAGACAAGCCCTCAGCCATTTGGTTTTGATCATCTCAGGAGCTGCCAATGGGCTTCTAGATGCTTGAGTGGCAGCTTAGAATGGAACCTGTCTCACTTTCCCCCAGTGGCTCTGGCTGCCTGACCTCATCCTCATCCTCTGCAGTCAGCAACCCTCAGCCACATAAACACAGTCCCAGGCGCTGCTTCACCAGCTGCTGGCTGGGCCCAACAACTGCTTCAGGTGTGCTTTTGTCAAAAGGCAACATTACAGCGAAGTTTAAAGATCTCAGCTGGCTTTATTTGCGATTGTAGAATCCATAAATAGAATAAATGCCCCAATGAGTTGAGCAGAGGGGGTTGGTTTTTATGGACAGAAGAAGGACTGAAGGAAGCAGAAACAGAGAACAAAAAGTGGATTGGCCGTTTCAAGTTATTTTCGTTGTAAGAGAGGCAGAGCCAGACAGAACAATAGAGAAAGAACTGTCTGGTTAATACCAGGTTACTTCAGGTTAAGGACTAGCGCAGAGGGAACTTTGTTTTGCCCACTGAAGATTGAAACTGGCCTGTTTGGGAAATTGGCTGTTCTCTCTCTCTCCTCACTTGTTGAAAGGTTAGATGACAACTTAGTTTAGGCTTGGTGACATGGAACTTTAGCATAGGTGACTCTATTTTGATTTTTAGTCTGATCTGTTGGGGCAAAGTGCAGGAGCTTAGTAAAAAATGATGTCTTCTGTAGGAGTTTTTTAATTTTTAATTTTTAAATTTACTCCTAGAGACAGCGTCTTGCTCTGTCTTCCAGGCTGGAGTGTGGTGGTATAATCATAGCTCACTGCAGCCTCTAACTGCTGGCTTAAGCGATTCTCCCATCTCAGCCTCCAGAGCAGCTGGGACTATAGGCCGTGCCACCATGGCTGGCTTACAGGAGTTTTTGTTTAACATGTTCAAGGCAAATGTTTGGTAGAGGCCCTTTCACTCAACCTCTGCTTAGCACAGTCACCTAACTGACCTTCACTCCCAGACCCTCTGTAAAGGATAACTGCCCACAGCCTACTAGACCTGGCATGCTTTTGCTTCCATAGTTGATATGAATTATTTTTTACCAAGAATTCATTGTTCCCAAACCTGATTATGCCAGTTGGACTTGTTACTACACTTACATAATTTAATTTAATTAATATGTATAACCTGAGTGCAAACATTTTTCTTGGAAAACTAACCTAAAAGCTTTCAGAGGATATAATAAAGGCAAGTCAAATCACACACACAGACAAATTAGATGTGGATGAGAGAATTGAAAATATTGAGGAAAAGATATTGAAAAACTAGGCTTCTGAACTGGGATTGCCTCACAAGTGTCTTCACCATTGATAGCGAACAGGGCTTATTTCGCTCGTTGCTCAGTGTGCCAATCACTGAGACTGTGAGTTTTGCAGCAGAGAAAGGGTTTATTCACAAGTCATCTGTGATGGTTAATATTAAAGTGTCAACTTACTGGATTGAAGGATGCAAAGTATTGTTTCTGGGTATATCTGGGTGTTTCTGGGTGTTACCAGAGGAGATTAACATTTGAGTTCGTGGACTGGGAGAAAAAGACCCATCTTCAATGTGGGACCCATCCAATTGGCTGCCAGCACAGCTAGAAAAAGTGGGAAGAAGGTGAAATGAGCTGGCTTGCTGAGTCTCCTGGGCTTCATCTTTCTCCTGGACTGGATGCTTCCTGCTCTTGAACATCAGATTCCAGGTTCTTTGGCTTTTGGACTCTTGGACTTACACCAGTGGTTTTCCAGGGGCTCTTGGGCCTTCAGCTACAGATTGAAGGCTTCCCTACTTTTGAGGCTTTGGAACTTGGGCTGGGCCACTGCTGGCTTTCTTGCTCCTCAGCTTGCAGATGGCTTGCTATGGGACCTCACTTTGTGATTGTGTGAGTCAATCTCCTTAATAAACTCCTCTTCATATATACATCTATCCTGTTAACTCTGTCCCTCTGGAGAACCCTGACTAATACAGCATCCAAGCAAGGAGGTGGGAGAACATGTCTCAAATCCATCTCCCCAAAGGTGGGTTTTTAGGGATATTTATGGGATGGAGCACCTAGGCCCTCTTAGGCATCAGAAATGGTGATGGGGATAAGGAAAACAGAGGTAATTGATGACCTCCGTAAGCTCAGTCAGGCTTTGTGGCTCTTCATAGGTTGCATGTTCACAAATGGCATGATGAGCATGGTTTGAGGGTGGGGTTTAGGTCTTCTGGTGTTAAAAGGTCACCCACCGGGCACTCACACAGGCCCAGCTGAAGGGTCAGTGGTCTTAGCTGGTTTGAACTGGACAAGAGCTGACCCCAAGTTTCAGAAAAACAACTTAATTACTGTGGTGACACATATGTCAGAGATGTTATCTATAAGGAAGCTAGTGGGGGTTTAGATATATATTGTTTAGCTACATGACTTTTAATTATATGGGTTTTAAAATAAACTAAAAGCAAGTGACTAAAATCAAAGGAGGCAAGTTTTAAGTTCTGCAGACCCAATCAAGTTAGCCCTTGGTTTCACCATCTCCCTTTACTTTAAAGAAGCAGAGACTGGAAATCCTCGGGGATAAATAGTACGTCAGCTTCCCATGAGAAAGAGGACTCTTAACTCCACACTGCAGATCTATGAGCAAGGAAGGTACCCTAACTCCACACTGAAAGATTGGAGGAATATTTACACACACTATATATATATTTTAGACGGAGTCTCGCTGTCACCCAGGCTGGAGTGCAGGGGTGCAAATCTCAGTTCACTGCAACCTAACCTCCCGGGTTCAAGCGATTCTCCTGCCTCAGCCTCTCAAGTAGCTGGGATTACAGGCACACACCACCATGCCTGGCTACTTTTTGTATTTTTGGTAGAGACAAGGTTTCACCATATTGGCCAGCTGGTCTGGAACTCCTGACCTCACATGATCCTCCTGCCTTGGCCTCCCAAAGTGCTGGTAGTACAGAGGTGAGCCAGTACACCCAGCAAAAAATAAAATGTTTTAACGGATATATATATATATGTGTGTGTGTGTGTGTGTGTGTATATGTGTATATATATGTGTGTGTATATATGTATATTTGTATATATATGACACACACATATATAATTTTTAGTGAATTCACTCTTCGACTGTTTTGATTAACATACCAACTTCTGTATATGATTGTGATGGATATGAGAGCTCTACTCACTACAGTTATGGGATGACAGGGTGCCGATCTACTGAATCACTGGACTTCAGAGAGGGAGGTGAATGGAAGCCTGAGAAATCAATGGTATGTAGACTTCGTCTTAAAGGAGGTCAGATCTGGGATTGTAATGTTGATATTACACAACCATAGGTGCCACTATTTTCATATGTGTTTGCTCCCCATTGCATCTCCATAGTGCCTGGCACATAGGAGGCTCTCAACTACTGTTGGCCCAGTGAATGAATAAATGAAAGAGTCTTGTGAACATTAGAGAAGTTCTTGGGTACCTGTGTTTTAATAAGTCCAGATTTACATTCCCTGAAGGTAGAAGATGGAACAAGAAGAAATGTTCTGAGAATTCTCCCTTGGAGCTGTCTGGGAACTGCATAATAGTGGAATAGCTACTGATGTTTCACTCATCACATCTGGCAAATGGAGATGAAAAAAGAAAGTCACTTCCCCTTCCCCGATTTAGCATGTAGAGCATAGGAACTCACGCTGACCGAAGCCCTTTGGTCAATATGAAGTGTTATACAAAAAGGTGGAACAAATACAAAGTATTGATATATTAAGTTATGGTGCAGTCCCTGACTTAAGAAAGCTCATATTTAAAAAAAAAAAATCAGAGTTAAGATAGACGAGGGAACAGTTGTTTGTATTACAAGAATGTCTTCACTTTGCAAATAAAGTCAACAGAGGTGATTTAAAATCAATTTTGAGCGCTTTAAAATGCAATGCAATTAAAAATAATACAATGAAAAATATTTTCCAAATTTAGAAATGGTTGTAAGGTCAAATCTAGTCAGGTCAATTGATAGTTGTGTGTGTGTGTGTGTGGTAGGTGTTCCTGCAAAGGCTTTTGCCACACCTGACGAAGTAAGCTTCTAGAGGTCATAGACTCGGTCTTACCCATCTAGAGTGTGGATCATCTCCCACATAGCCTAGTATATCTGTAAAATGTGCATAATAGAATGATTTTGCCATGTTCTTGGGAAGGTATATGTGTAGTATGCTGAATAATGGCCTCCAAAATATACCAAGGATTAGGATCTGATATCAGATCTGATCTAATACCTGCAACTTGTAAGCTTTACTTTATTTGGAAAAAAGACCTTTGCAAATGTGATTAAGTTAAAGATGTCAAAATGGGGTGATTATCCTGGATTGTCTGGGTAAGCCTTCACACAATCACATGAATCCTCATAAGAGGGAGGCAGAGGGAGATTTGGCCACACACAGAGAAGAAGGTGATGTGAAGATGGAGCAGACAAGATTTGAAGACTCTGGTCTTGAAGATGGGAGTGATGTAGCCACAAGCCAAGGAATACTGGCTTGTGAATTCTTTCCTAGAAGCTCTGGAGGGAGGGTGGCCCTGCTGATACCTTGATTTTGGCCCAGGGATACTGATTTCAGGTGTCTGGCCTCCAGAAGTATGAGAGAATACATTCATGTTGTTTTGCTTTATTTTTAAAAAGAGAATGTTGTTGTTGTTGTTGTTGTTTTGAGACAGAGTCTCTCTCTGTTGCCCAGGCTGGATTACAAACTTCTGCCACCCAGGTTCAAGCATTTCTTGTGCCTCAGCTTCCTGCATAGCTGGGATCACAGGTGTGCACCACCATGCCTGGCTAATTTTTGTATTTTTAGTGGAGATGGGGTTTTGCCATATTGGCCAGGCTGGTCTCGAATTCCTGGCCTCAAATGATCTGCCCTACTCGGCCTCCCAAAGTGCTGGGATTATAGGTGTGAGCCACTGTGCCTGGCCTACATTTCTGTTGTTTTAAACAATCAAGTTTGGGGTAATTTGTTGCAGCAGCCATAGGGAACTCTATATGATATGCAAATTAACAGGCACAGTGCCTGGACCCAAAAAGGTTTTAGGAGTCTGACAGATCTTGGTTTGAATTACCACTTCATCTATTGCTCTGTGCTTCAGGTAAATTACTTAATCTCAGTCTAAGCATTAGGTTTTTCACTGTAAAAGAGTAACAACAACTGTTTCATAGGATTGTTGTGAGGATTAAATGAGAAAATGTAAAGTGCCTAGGATAGAGCAGAATTTGCCAGCCTTGGCACTATTGATATTTTGGGCTGGATGATTCTTTGTTGTAGAGGGCTGTGCTGGGCATCGTAGGCTGCTCAATAGTATCCTTAGCCTTTACATATTCAATGCCAGTAGGGTTCCTCACTACAGTGCTGATGGTAGGAAAATGTTTTCAGACATTGCCACCTGCTCCCTGGGGGCAACATCACTTTGATTGAGAAGCACTGGTACAGAGTTTGGCTCGTAGAAAGTGCTCAGCAGATAGTAACAATTATTATTTACTGAATGAATGGGAGGCAGTAGAGTATGGTGCTTAGAAGCTTGTGCTTGGGCCTCTGACTGCCTGGATTCTAATCCAATCTCTACCACTTACCAACCCTGTGACCTCAGTTGTGTTATTTAACAACTCTGTGCCTCAATTACTGGTATGTAAAAAAGGAAATATAATAAGATGTACTTCATAGGGTTATTGTAAGGATTAGATGAGATCATCCAGATAAAGCATTTAGAATAGAATCTGCCATATTGGCCGGGTGCAGTGGCTCACACCTGTAATCCCAAAGCTTTGGGAGGCTGAGGCGGGTGCATCATTTGGGGTCAGGAGTTGAAAACCAGCCTGGCCAATATGGTGAAACCTCCTCTCTACTAAAAATACAAAAATTAGCTGGGCATGGTGGTGCATGCTTGTAATCCCAGCTACTCGGGAGGCTGAGGCACAAGAATCACTTGAACCTGGGAGGCAGAGGTTGTAGTGAACCAAGATCATGCCTCTGCACTCCAGCCTGGGCAACAGAGTGAGACTCAGTCTCAAAAAAAAAAAAAAAAAAAAAAAAATCTGGATTATGTTACTGAGAAGAAGGGGAGCATGGGTGCTGGGAAAGGCAATCAGCAGATCTTGTCCTAGAGGGTTGAGTAAGTTTTCCAAGACAGGGACGGTTTCTACTACTAAATACTGTGATTTTACAGAAGAATTTTGAAGTCCAAACTTGTGAACCAGAGGAGGTACATCTAGGAGATGACTGGGGAGCAGATGGTAGAAGGAGAGTAAGTGAGGCTGTCAAGCTGTCCATATACTCTCCAGCTAGCCATTAGAAATCGACATTTCCCCCGTCTAACCTCAGACCAATATCAGATTAATACCCTATCCAAGCATCCCTTCCTTAACACTAACCCTAACCGCAATCTCACACCAACTCTAATTTTCTTTCTTTCTTTCTTTCTTTTTTTTTTTTTTTAAGACGGAGTTTTGCTCCTGTTGCCCAGGCTGGAGTGCAATGGCGTGAACTTGGCTCACCACAACTTCTGCCTCCCGGGTTCAAGTGATTCTCCTGCCTCCGCCTCCTGAATAGCTGGGATTATAGGCATGTGCCACCATACCTGGCTAATTTTGTATTTTTAGTGGAGATGGGGTATCTCCATGTTGGTCAGGCTGGTCTCGAACTCCCGATCTCATGTGATCCACCTGCCTTGGTCTCCCAAAGTGTTGGGATTACAGGTGTGAGCCACCATGCCCAGCACACCAACCCTAATCTTAACCTGATATCCATGCTGCCCCTGGGCCTGTGAAGATAACATCCCTAATGTGGTTTTGCACTTTCCTCCCCATTGTGCCAAGGCAAGGATCCTTCAATCTAATTGGTATCCTAACCTTAACCCTAACCATAGTCCTAACGCCAACACTAACCCTAACATTGACCGTAACTGACTCCAATCCTAATCCTCACCCAGACTCTAACCCAAATCCTGACCTTAACCTTGATACCAACCCTAACCTCTAACTCCCCTTCAATAATAACCCCATCTCTTACCTCAATTTTAACCTTTTTATCCTATTTCTAATCTTAACTGTAATTCCAATGCTAACTGTAACCCCTTCCTTAACCCTAAATTTAACCCTAAATGCAATCACAACTCCAAATTCAGCCCAAATTCCAACACTGATCCTAATCTCCAAAAAGAGCCCATTCTCCCTACCAAGGCAACTTTACCTCCACAGATGGGGTGTCTAAAAGGGCCCAATTGGGTGGTGGAGAGAGTCTAGACCTTGGGCCTCATCCAGCCACCCTGCCTTGGCTCACTGGGGTTAACAACATTGGCCATGCAGGAATCATATTGGAATGTTATCATCTCACACCCAAGACTGAAGCGTGAACACTGGTGGGAATTGCTCTATAAGATGGCAAAAACCTGGAATGCCATTTCACCAATTTGGTCTTCCCATTGAGTTTAAATATAATTGCAGCAAATTGTGCTGATTTGTATTTCACAGGCTTGGATTTACTGGCTTTTGAATTCATCATCTAAATGTGTGTAAATTATCCACTCTGGCCCAGAATCCAACAATTTTTATAAGAGGACTGTAATTTTTGTAGGAGGGCTTTAAGCCACCTCCTACTAACACTGACTAGCTGGGCATGAGGCCAACTGAAGATTAAAATGAAGCATGAAAGAGCATTACTGAAATTCATAGGAACAAGGACCGCTTTTTAGAGAGCAGAAGAAAAGCAATAGATGTTCTTGATTCTATACAATGCAACAAATGTTGCAGTGTAAGGCACTGGGATTGGCACTGCAGGAAATCAAACACAGGAAAAGATTGTTATTAGGCATCCGGCATGGGAAACGTGGGGAGGGGAAGCAAGACCCACGCAAACCATGTCTCACTCCATCAGCTCTCTGGCTTAATGTTACAGTACAAGAAAGGCCATCTTGTGCACCTCATAAAAAATGACCACCGTGCTGCCTGAGTCACGGTCCCACAGGAAACAGAAGGTACGTTCCATAGGGATTTTGAAGAGCATTCACGAAGAGGTGGGAGAAGGAAAAGGCAACTAACTAGGGACACTGAGGCTCCCAGGAACCAGCATCATTGAGAAGTCATTCCCAATCCTGGGCCGGAAGGGTAGGAGAAGGGCATGGTGTATGTGCATCTAGTTGCAACTGAATGACAGAAGAGGCTCTTCTGGATAGAGCTGTAATCCTAGAGGGATGCAGCCCTGCCTGAACTGAGGGTGGGAGTAAGTAGGGAAGACACTCCTGGATCTCCCTCTCCTCTCACCAGTGGTGTATTGGAACTGACCCATACTGGTTTATGAGGACTGATTGTATGCAGCGCATTCTAACTCCAGTGTCAAGTTGGCAGTTTGGAGTCTCTCATAGTGGGAGTATTTGCACCACAGAAATGGGCAAATACTACAAATCAGGACATTTTTTTCCCTGGAGAGCTGGCTGATAAGCATTGACTAGTGCACCACTGTGTCCAATTCACTCATCTCCTCTTCCTGCCTCTCACTGGCTGAATCCAACAGGAAGTTAGAGGGCAGGGGAGCTTCAGCTAAAGTCATTATGGGTCAGCACCTGCGGTCACAGAGCTCAGAGGCAGGAGAATGGATGGGAAGGAGGGGCAGCAGATGGAGAATAACCAACACGCCCCATTGGCACTTTTTAATTTTCTTGCTCTGCTTTAATTTTTTTAGGAACTTATCACCTTCTGCCATATTGCAGAGTTAATTGTTTACCATCTCTCTTCCTCACTAGAGTGGAAGCTCCATGAGAGAAGGGATTCTTCTCTAAGGTGTCCCTGGCACTTGGAGCAGTGTCTAACAGCTAGCAGATGCTCGGTAACCTGTTGAATGAAAGACTACAAGGCAGAATTTGTTGAATGGCTTAAGCAAAATTGGAAGTGCTGGGTTATGTGGGGGAGAGATTCCCTGCAGTGTGGAATGTGAGGTTCCCGTGGAACACCCAGAGATAAATGTCTAGCAGACAGTTGGAAATGCAGAGATTGGGGCTGAAGATACAAGCTTGAGCAGCTGATTGTAGAGGACACCAGTCTGCTAGATGAAGGGACTGTTGGAAGAGGAGACAAATGACAAGGATAGAGACTTCAAGAATTCCTATACCCAGGAGGGAGCAGGAGAAGAAGACCCAAGGCAGCACACAGAGAAAAAGGAGAATGAGGATGAGGTGCGGAAGTTAAGGAAGGAACATCTCAGGGAGAGGAGGTGAGTAATGCCAATGGGAATTGGCATTCAGTCAACACTCGGCTGTTTGTGCTGAATGAGGTTGAAATGAAGCTTGAGAAATGGCCACTAGACTGTACAATGACTTGTGGCCAACACCAGGGTCATTTCAGATGGCTTAGGTGTGTTCAGGGTGGCATGGCTGTAGACAGGGTCATTTCAATCAAGTGGTGGGTTCAGAAGCATGATTCCAGTGAGCTGAGGAGTGAATGGACTACTTGAAAAAACATGATGCTGAGTGTCAGCAGCAGACAAGAAAGATCACATATTGTATGATTTATTTACATGAAATTTCCAGAATAGGCAAATCTAAAGAGACAGGGAGTATAGGAGTGGTTGCCCAGAGCTGGGAGCATGGGGTGAGAAGAAATGGGGAGTGACTGCTAATGGGCAAAGGGTTTCTTGTTGGGGTGATGAAAATGTTCTAAATTGATTGTGGGATGGTTGTAAAACTCTGTGAATATACTAAAAACCATCAAATTTACTATAGTCACACTTTAAATGGGTGAATTGCATGGTATGTTAACCTCAATAAAGCTTTTATTTAAAAATTAATTATGAAGTACTTTGTATATATAAATATATACCCTGTATGTAGTCTTCTCTAAGCTACCATTGACTGAGTGTCAGAAGTATCATTATTTTATGTACCACAAAAAGAGATAACACTCTACGAAATAAACTAAGGCTATTTTTTTTCTTATCATGTTGATGTGAGATGCATCCCAATTTCAGAGAGGTTAAATTTAAAAAATGTATACCTTAGAACAGATGAAATAAGGTGCATAGCATATGTGTGTGGTTATGGAGGAGAAGGTGGGGCTGGATATAGGCGGTGAACTAAGCAAATATCAAAGAATGAGCACCCAGGATACCAATAGAATGTGCAGCAGTATAGCTGTAGCCCTTTATGTGTCCTTCCCAGTTCTATCCCTCCCCTGTGGTGGCCACCATTCTTGATTTTGTTTCCTTAAATGTGGCATAAGTATGCATAACAGAAAATTCACCATTTTAACCATTTTTAATTGTGTAGTTCAGTGGCATTAAGTCTATTAATATTGTTGTACAAGCATCACTCTCATCCATTTCCAGAACTTTTTTAGCTTCCCAAATCAAAACTCTGCACCCATTAAATAGTAACTTCCCCTTCCTCCAGCCCCTGGCAACCATCATTCTACTTTCTTTCTCTGATGTGGTTTAAATGTTTTGTCCCCTCCAAATCTCATTTTGAAATGTGACCTCCAATGTTGGAGGTGGGGCCTGGTGGGGAGTGTTTTGTCACGGAAGCAGATCCTTCATGAATAGCTTGGTGCTGTCCTATGAGTTCATGCGAGATCCAGTTGTTTAAAGAGGCTGGCACCTCCTTGCCCTCTGTCTTGCTCCTTCTCTGTTGCTGGCTCTCACTGTGTCATATGCAGGCTCCTCTTTTGCCTTCTACCGTGATTGTAAGTTTCCTGGGGTCTCACCAGAAGCAGATGCCAGCATCATACTGCTTGTACAGCCTGCAGAACTGTGAGCCAAATAAACTTCTTTTCTTTATAAATTACCACGTTTCAGATTTTTTTTTATAGCAACACAAAGTAATAGTTTCTATGAATTTGACTATTCTAGGAACCTCAGATAAGTGGAATCATATAACACCTGTATTTGTCCTTCTGTGTCTGCCTTACTTCACTTAGCATAATGTCTTCATCACAGTTTATCCATGTTGCATTATGTGACAGAATCTCCTCCCTTTTTAAGGCAGAATAATATTCCATTGTATGTATAGACCACATTTTGTTCATCCATTCGTATAGTGATGGACGTCTGGGTTGCTTCCACCTTTTGCCTGCTATGACATTGTGTAAGGCTGGGCACAGTGGCTCATGCCTGTAATCCCAGCACTTTGGGAGGCCGAGGTGAGTGGATCATTTGAGGTCAGGAGTTCGAGACCAGCCTGGCCAACATGGTGAAATCCCATCTCTACTAAAAACACAAAAATTAGCCGGGTGTGGTAATCCCAGCGGGTGCCTGTAATCCCTGCTACTCAGGAGGCTGAGGCAGGAGAATTGCTTGAACCTGGGAGGTGGAGGTTGCAGTGAGCTGAGATCATGCCACTGCACTCTAGCTTGGGTGACAGAGCGAGACTCCATCTAAAAAAAAAACCAAACAACAATGACAAACAAACAAAAAAAGACATTGGTGTACAAATAACTGTTTAAGTTACTGCTTTCAATTTTTAAAAATTATTATTTTTTATAGAGACAGGGTCTTGCCATGTTGACTAGGCTGGTCTCAAACTCCTGGTCTCAAGTGACCCTCCCACCTCAGCTTCCCAGAGTTCTAGGACTACAGGTTTACACCACCATGCCGGCTTCAATTTTTTGTGTGTATATACCCAGAAGTGGAATTGTTGGAGCAAATGTAATTCTACATTTAATATTTTAAGGAACTGCCATTCAGTTTTCCATATGGCTGCACTATCTTGCATTCCCACCAGCAATGCACAAGGGTTCCAATTCCTCCACATTCTCTCCAACACTTTTATTTTCAATGAGTGTTCTTTAAAATACTAGTCATCCTAATGGGTGTGACTGCCATTTTGAACACACAGTTCCTTTGTTCTTCTTCATGATTTTACTAAATATATGTACCTCTAAATAATACATTGTTTAATTTCACAAGTTTTTGAACTTTATTCCAAGAACTCAATTCAACAAATATTCACAGAGCGTTTGCTGGATGAAGGCAATGGCAGTGAATAGGACGGGTGGGCGAGTCCCTGCCCTACGGGGCTGGTGGCCTGGTGAGGACAGTGCTGTTCCTATAGGGAATTACGAGAAGGATGCAGTTCCAAAGGAGGTTTGCAGGAAAGAGTTGCTGGGGGTTTAACTTAGTTCACAGGGTCAGAGAGGGCTTTGGAAGAGTCACATTAAGTTTGATGATAAAGAATAGGAATCGAATAGAGAACAGCTGTGTGGAGGGGAGGCTGGATCAAGAGGTCTTTGTTTTTGGAAGAGGAAATCTGCCCAAAAGAACAAGAGAGGGGGAGTGTGAACACACCCTTGTGTTGCCCAGGTCCAGAGGAGACAGGCAGGTGGAATGTAAGTCACTGACCACATGGCCGGCTGCCACCTTTCTGCAGGGCTCTTAGAGGAGTTGGAGAGGTCGCCTCCCAGAGACACTGATTCTAAGGCCTGAAGGGACAAGCTCACCCCATAGCCTCACTCCCAGAGGCCTTTGCAGGATCTCTGGGAACATGGAAAAGCCAGATTCTGAATGAAGCAACTCTGTTCAAGTGGGCTGAGGGGTTGGGAGGAGGGAAGGGGAAGTGGGGTGCCAACAGCAGCAGAGTCTCTCACAACCACCCAAAGCACGATTGAGAGCCACTCCACCACCCCCTGCAATCTGCCGAGGCGGTCACCTTCTGCCTGGTTCTATTGATAGGCCCAGGGCGCGTGTTCCCCTTCAGGATAAAAACAAATTGGAGATCATTAGAAGATCTTCTGTGTGCTGTGAATGGGGAGCTGTGGGGTAGGAAGGGCTCATGCCTTGGGGTTCCTGCCCTTTTTCTTTAACCTTTTCTCTTCCATGACCAATGTGCTGGCAGTCTCACAGCGAGTCCAAGGTTCAGGCCCTTTTCCACTGTGCTCCAGAGCCTGTGGGGTGGAGCTGGAAGGGAAGGGAAGGGAAGGTCAAAGATGTCTTGGTGTTGAGGAACCCGGGACCCCTCTGGAATGACCAGGACCTCTAAGGGAAAGCCACACACTGCAGCATCAATTGGTTGAACTGATTTTGCAGCCAGACTTAAGTTCGAATCCTAGCTCTTCCACCTCTCAACTGTATGACCTCTGGAAAGTTACATAACTTCTCTGAGTCTTGCTTGCCTCAACTATAAAGTGGAGATCACAGTTCTTCTCTGCAGATCAATTTGAAAATGAAAAGAGATAAGATATGTAAACTAATTGGTATAGTGCCTGGCATGTAGGTAGCACTTAATAAAAAATAGTTATGTTCATATAATAGGATACCACTCAATAATAAGAAGGACTGAATTGCTGATATATGCAGCAATGTCGATGAATCTCAAAATAATTATGATGAGTGAAAGAAGCCAGACCAAGAAAGACTACAAACTGCCTGATTCCATTCATATGAAACTCTAGAAAATGCAAACAGCTCTAGTGACAGAAGGCAGATCAGTGGTTGCCTGAGGATGGGAATATAGGCCTGGGGAGGATTACAAAGGGTCCTTGGGAAGCTCTTGGGGGTGACGGCTATGTTCATTATCTCGATTGTGTTGATGTTTTCATGGTGCGTACATGTGTCAAAACTTACAAAACAGAAGACCTTAAATACGTGTGGTTTATTGTATGCAAATTATATCTCAATAAACATTTTAAAATCAACTCAAATGTAATGATGAGGGTGATGATCTTGTTGAATTATCCTTCCCCCCACCCTCTCCACCCTCCATACCTAGAGGATCACCATTCTCAAAAACCACAGAACTTCTTCTGAGAGGAGGGGCTGACAGAAACATCAGCAGAACTCCTCCAGATTCCTAGCAGGGAAGAGATTTGGAGAGAAAGAGCCCCAGGGGAAATTCTATGGGTTTCTGGGATGTGATCCCTTTTCACTGAGAACTACGGGCAGGAGGAGCCATGAGTAGGGGCTCCTGTACCTCTTGGGAGCTCACTCATCAGTTTATGGGCAAGAGGCTGTTGGGGGGGGATGCAAGGGGGGCACTTCTACCCTTTAACTTGGGGGCTGTGGACCCACAGATGACAGCTCTGGAAGTTCCCTGGGCCCCTTTAGAACTGTGCTTCTCTTCTGTTGTTTGTGCTCTACATATTTGTTAGATAATAGTGGCCCACTATGGCCATGATTGTAAGTCTGGAGCTGAACCTCGAGTGAAGGATCATTGGTTCTCATCAGAGAAGGTGTGAAGTGGAAGGACCAGATCCAATTCAAGTGCCGCACCCCCCACCTTTTTTTGAGACAGGGTCTCACTCTGTTGCCCAGGCTGCCGTGCAGTGGCACGATCATAGCTCACTGCATCCTCTCTCTCCCCGACTCACATGATCCTCCCCGCTCAGCCTCCAGAGTAGCTGGGACTACAGGTGTGCACCACCATGACTGGCTAATTTTTTTGATTTTTAGTAGAGATGGGGGTCTCCCTATGTTGCCCAGGCTGATCTTGAACTGAGCTCAAGCAATCCTCTTACCTCAGCCTCCCAAAGTGCTGGGATTATAGGCACGAGCCACCATGCCCAACCAAGCCCATTTTTGCTCAGGGGAAACAGAGCCCCAAGGAAGCCAGGAGATTCTAATTCTCATGACCAGCTCCTCCTGCTCCTCCCTTGTATAGAGGCTGAGCTGCCCAGTGTCAGGCGCTGTGCTTGGACACAGGCTTCTGCCTGGCAGCCATCTGCGTGGAGCTCCTCGCTCCCAGCTGCCTAGCTCATGTTTGCCACTCTCCTTGCCAGGCTGGAAGGGCAGCCAGCCCATTGTCAGGTTCAAGGACTCAGTCAGGGACGCAATATCCCTGGGGTGCTTCTTGAGCTTGTGTGTGTTCAAAAGGGGTGGTGGGACACAAGGAGACCTGGAAGACTCTGCCATGGCCAAGTTCCTAATCCCTGAAGGTGGCGGGATCCTGGTCTCAGAGCTATGCCAGGCCCCAAGCACAGGGTGCAGACTGGTGAGAGGCCCACAGGCTGATACAGACTGATTGGGTCTGGTCCACACATGTGTTTGTTTTTGTTCTAATTACTTTAGCTGCGGCATTAATCAGGGTTTGCCAGAGAAACAGAAGCACTGGAATAGGTAGATGGATGGATGAGAGAGGATTTGCTAAGGGAACTGACTCCTGCAATGATAGAGGCTGAGTGCCGCACACCATAGGCCATCTGCAAGCTGGAGAATCAGAGAAGCTGAGAGTGTGGCTCAATCCAAGTCAGAAGGCCCCATAACCAAGGAAGCCAATGGTGTCACTCTCAGCCCAAGGCTGAAGGCCTAAGAGTCCCTGGGAAGCTGCTGGGGTAAGTCCCAGAGTTCAGAGGCCAAGGACTGGGAGTTCTGATGTCCAAAGGCAGGAGGAAAAGGGCATGTCACTCTGGAAGAGGGAGAAAGCATTCATCCTTCTTCTGCCTTTTTGTTTCTTCCAGGTCCCCGGCTGATTGGGTGATGGCCACCTAAGTTGAGGGAGGATCTTCCCTCTCAGTCCACCCACTCACACTCCAGTCTTCTTTGGAAGCACCCTCGCAGACACAGCCAGAAACAGTGCTTCACCAGCCATCCAGGCATCCCTCAGTCCAGCCAAGTTAACACCTAAAATTAACCATCACAGTTACTAATATGGGAAAATTGGGGGACTACTAATAAAACTCAGATTCTCAGCTTCTTTGGATGATTGGAAGATCTGACATCACTGTGCCCAGCCAGCTGAATGACAATAGTTGTCTGGGACTGAGTAACAGCTGCCCTGCTAATAGTAGGAATAATAAGGATGGCAAGAGCTAACACAGAGCTCTGACGATGTGCCAGCACGCTTCCCATGCAATTCACTTACCATGGCCTCCTAGGGCCCACTTCCCTACTTAGGTCTCAGCCCCAGCATGTAGGAGGCTCCAGGTGTTAACCTCTGTTCCAGAGGAGGAAGGAAACCCTGGAGGGAGGAGCCCTGGGCCCCAGTTGGCCTCCAGGTTGCTGCCCTGGGCTGAAAGAACAGATCTTCTTACCACTGTGCCAGTCACTTTTCAGATCCATTTTAATCTTCTCAGTCCTGCCACTTGGCAGCTGCCGTCATACTTTACTCTCTGCCTGCTGCCTGCTACCACTGCTCCTTGTCACTTCCAAACCCCATCAGCCTTTTGATCTGGCTTTCAGGAGGGCAGAGGAGCTCCTTGATTGGGGCCAGACCCGTTCACCACATGTGACGGTTTAGGCAGAACTTGGGAGTGAGCTTGCTGGACTCATGTTGGTTTATTACTTAGGGAGCTTGGGAGGAAAATCCTTGATGAAATCTCATGCGGGGATGTAGCCTTGATTTTAGCAAGGCATTTGATGAAATGTCTCAAGTCCTGCAGCCAAGCTGAAGAAATGTGAGCCAGCTGGTAGCAGGATTTAAGTGGATTTTTAACTAGTAGAAAAACTGCACCCAGACAGATGAGATGATTGGATGCATGTCAATGTGGCTCACTGGAAAGAAAACAGAAAATATGTTTGCCACATGTTTAGAGAACAAGCCTTGACACACCGAGGTGGAGAGTCTCCATCCAGAGACAGCAAAACCCCCTTGAAATACCAGCTCTGCCACACACTGGCAGTGTGGTTACCGGCAGACTTCCTCTACCTCCTGGGGGCTGGTTTCCTCATCTATACAATAAGGATAATAGCAATACTATCTCCAAGGGATGCTGTGAGGATTAAATGGTTTAATGCCCAGGGGACGCTCAGAAAGTGTCAGTCACTATGGTAGTGATCACGTTTGCAATGACAGGTTGCTATGGAGAAACTGAGACAGAGAACTAGGCTCTGAGTTCTAATTTTTCTCCTAGTTAAGTTAGGTAGGTATGTGTCTACCCCACTGCTGCAAACGCTAAACTCTGTTGTCCACCTGGGACAAAGGTAAGTGGGAAGGATACTCACAGGTCTCAGACCCTGTTGGGCACACAGCAACATGACTGAAGCCCAGATGATCACTGGGTGAGAGGGAGAAAACAAATTGTAACTAAGAATAAAATGGAAGCTAGGCGAAAGGGGACAGAGAAAGATGAGTGACAGCAAGGGAGGGAGACACAGAGGGGCTCCCTAACTTTGTCTGTTCATGGGGGAAGGTCTTACGGTTTCACAAACAATGACCTTGAGAGGGCTTGGCAGTGTCTCAGAAGGTATTGATGAGGTTCTATTTATTTATTTTTTTTTACTTTTTAATTTTAGTATTATTATTTTTTTGAGATAGTCTTGCTTTGTCACCCAGGCTGGAGTGCAGTGGCATGAACATGGCCCACTGCAGCCTGGAACTCCCACTTTCAAGCAGTTCTCCTGCCTCAGCCTTCTGAGTAGCTGGGACCACAGGCGTGTGCTGCCACGCTCGGCTGTTTTTTTTTTTTTTTTTTTGAGACAGAGCCTCACTGTCACTCAGGCTGGAGTGCAATGGTGAGATCTTGACTCACTGCAACCTCCACCTTCCAGGCTCAAGCAATCTCTTGCCTCAGCCTCCTGAGTAGCTGGGACCACAGACACGCACCACCGCTAATTTTTTGTATTTTTAGTAGAGACAGAATTTCACTATGTTGTCCAGGCTGGTCTCAAACTCCCGGCCTCAAGCGATCCACCTACCTCAGCCTCCCAAAGTGCTGGGATTACAGGCATGAGTCACCATACCGGGCCCTGATGAGGTTCTAGAAGGGGTGGGTGACTGTGATAAGGTGGGTGCACAGCTGCCACGGCTGCCCCTCACTTAGATCCACTGGAAGATAGGACTTGAACACCGGATAATTTCCCAAATCCCCAAACTTGGAGGATGCCGCTGCTGCTGAGCTGCCTGTTCTCTGAGGGGGTCAGCAGCCCATTTCTCTGCTGAGTGTCTGGGAGGACTGTGCTCATGTTTGAACTCATACATGAAGAAGGACAGGTGGACTATTTTGCCTGAAAAGAGAAGTGCTCCTTTTCTCAAAAGCCCCAACCTTCAAGCACCTGGCACATAGTAGATGCTGGTTAAACATTGAGAAAAGGAAACAATGAAGCCTAGAATGGAAATAGGGGTGGCAACTCAAAAGGGACTTGAAAGTCTGTTCTGATGGTGGTGAGGACAAGCGGGGTTCTCAGGTAGCCAGCATCAACCCCTGCAGAGATCACAAAGCCCTTTTTTATAGCTATCAAACTATGATGTACCATTTTTTTTTTTTTTTAAATCACAGGGTCCTAAAAGACTTAAAACAAAAGCAGTAGATCCTTGCACTTTCCTGTCCCACTCCATAGAGATGACACTATTATGACTTCCCTCAAACATACTTATTCCTGCATTGTTTGTAACAGAAGAGGTTTGAAATGAACTAGATGTCCACAAAAAGGTCAATGAATTCTATGCAGCAGCAGAAAAACAATAAAGAATCTATGCACCGATGGAAAATGATCTTGCTATATATTACCTGCAAAAAGCAGGATGCAGACGAGTTTGCAAAGTGTGCTACCAGTCATGGGAAAAAGGGGGAGAAAGATATGTGTGTTGCTACTTGTGCGGAGCACTCACAGGAGGCCCAGGCAGCAACGTCACACTTGAGCAACGAGCTGAGAGAATGCAGAGTGATTCATGTGTATGGGTGTATGCATTATATACATTAAATCATTTTGTTAGATTATGAAAGAAACCCATCATATCTGTTGCCTCCCAGGCGAGAGAACAGGCTAGGAAATAGGGTAGGAGGGACTCATTATACTCTTCTATGTATTTTGGATTACTTAATTATAAAAAATAAAAGGTTAATAATCTCATTGTGGCCAATAGGCTTTAGGGTGGTCCCAAAGATCCCCCTATCCTGGTGTTTATGCTCCTTGAGTGAGGACAGGATTTACATGGTAAAGGTGATGGGATAGTACTTCCCTGATTATGTTATATTTTACACAACTCCATCTTAGCAGAAGCAGACTGGAGGCTCTCTTGGGTGAGGGTAGGAGGGGGCATGATAAAGTCAGTAGCCATGTTGGAGAAGCAAGGAACCGGGGGTGGCCTTCAGGGACTTTGAGTGGCCCATAGACCTGAGGGAGGCCTCCAGCCCACCGCCAGGAAAAAGCAGGCACCCTCAGTCAAGCAACTACTAAAAAATGAATTCTCGGCTGGACATGGTGGCACACACCCATAGTCCCAGCTACTGGGGAGGCTGAGACAGGAGGATTGCTTGAGCCCAGGAGTTTGAATTCAGCTTGTGCATCACTGTGACACCATCTCTAAAAAACATTAGGTTAGTACTAAAGTAATTGCATTTTTTGCTATTATTATTTAATATTTAAAAAAAGAATTCTGCTAACAATCTGCTGAGCTTGGAATAGGATTCTTCCTCAGTTGAGCTCTAGATTAGAAAGTGGCCAGGCTGATGCTCTGATTTCAGCTGGGGGAGGAACTGTGGAGGACCTCACTTGAGCTGTGCCCAGACTCCTGACCCACAGAAACTGCGAGACACTAACTACGTACTGTAAGTTGCTAAGTTTGTGATAGAAAACAGATACCCTCTTTGAGCTGTTTCTTCTGGTATTTACCTCTGTATTTCAAAATAATGTGTTTATATTGCTTTTCTTGATTTATCAAGTTTAAAAATTATCTACTGATGTCCTGTTATGGCAAAGAAGGGTGTGTTCTCTTCCCATCCCACTCCCTCTGCTACTGAGCAAAAGAGGCTAGCTGCCTAATGTGCTAGAAGCCAATGCTAAGACACCGGGTTTTTAAGAAAAGCTTTTTATAGCAAGTTGACTAACAAGGAGACAGGAGTCCTGCTCTAATCTGTCTCCCTATGCTGGCTCTAAGGCAGTGATTTTATTCAAAAAGGTTTATGGGTGGGTTTTGGGATTAGCAGTGATTGGATGGAAGGAAAGGGGAGGACTAGAAAGGCATGCATGCTTTAGATAAGCGATCTCCCCTTTCCTCCATTCCACCAATCCCTACCAGTGCAAGGAAAGGGTAGGTCCTCGGATGTGCATAGTTATCTCTTCTTGCTACTTCATGGATTGCATGTGTGAATTTGGGGAGCGTTACTCTGAAACATAGTGAATATTCAGGCTGTGACATCAACAAGTTCATTCTGTGCAAACTCCAGTTGGCCATATTAGTGCCCATCAATTTCAGCCAGTTTTTTTTTTTTTTTTTTGAGATGGAGTCTCGCTCTGTCACCCAGGCTGGAGTGCAGTGGTGTGATCTCGGCTCACTGCAACCTCCACCTCCCGGGTTCACGCCATTCTCCTGCCTCAGCCTCCCGAGTAGCTGGGACTACATGCGCCCGCCATCACGCCCGGGTAATTTTTTGTATTTTTAGAAGAGACAGGGTTTCACCGTGTTAGCCAGGATGGTCTCCATCTCCTGACCTCATGATTCGCCTGCCTCGGCCTCCCAAAGTGCTGGGATTACAGGCATGAGCCACCTCATCCAGCCAATTTCAGCGAGTTTTAAAATCTCACAAGTAGAGGGAGTTTCAGCGTGTCAGCAAGTTATTTCTTTTTCTTACCTGCCATCCTGCAAACTCAAGAATTTCTGCTGGTCATTGGTTTCCTTAACTCTTTGGGCCTGGTTTCACCTCCTCCTACCCTCCCAGGATAGTGACTTTAATATCTTAATTAAATCAGTGGTCAGTGTTTAACTATTACAACAGTGTACATATTGTTTATGACAGACCAAGTCATGTGCAGTGATTGTATTTCCTTTCTTCCTTTGTTTGTCCTAGGATTAAGAATGGCCTCATCTAAAAGTTTATTTAGTGTTCTCTGTACTTTGCCTTATCTTTTCCCCAGTTGCTCCTGTAGCTTGGGCAGATGCCTGATGATCTTGTTTCTGAATGGTAAGACCTATCACTTCATGTACTGATCCCATATTCCCCCCTGTGATCTTCCTCCTGCTCCAAACTGAGCAGCTTGCTTTTGAGGCCTGAGCACAGCTGTCATCCAAGGACTCGAATTCAATGCTCTGCTGACTCCCACCTCCTGTTTCCTGAGACCCACCTCTTCTTCTTGGTCTACAACCTAGTTTTAGTGGTGTACAGTCTCCAGCAGTTTCTTAAGACAGAGTGCATGGGAGGTTGGTCGATTTGTTGTGAGTCCCTGCACATCTGAAAAACATCTTTATTCTACCCTTGCACTTGCTGACAGTGGCTGAATGTAGAATCTCAGGTTGAGCAAAACGTTCCCTCCCTTTAGAATGTTGAAGACGTTGTTCCCTAGACTCCTGGCTTCTAGAAAAGCCAATGCCATTCTGATTCCTGGTTTTCTTCCTGTGCCCTATTTCAGCTCCCCAGAAGCTTTTTGGATGTTTTCTTCATCCTCGGTGTTCTGAAATTTCAAAATTGGGGTAGGTCTTTTTAAAATTTGTAGTGATGGGCCCAATTTCCAATTGGGAAATTCATTTCTGTTCTAGGGATACTTTATATATATATTTAAAAATTATTTCCTCCTGTGATGGCTAACTTTAGGTGTCAACTTGACTGGATTATGGAATACCTAGAAAGCCGGTAAGGTATTATTTTGGGGTGTGTCTGTGAAGGTGTTTCCAGAGATTAGCTTGGGAGTCTTAGTGGACGAAGTGGGCAGATCTGCCCTTGATGTGGGCAGGCACCACCCAATCTGCTGTGGGTCAGAGAGAACAAAAACAGACAGAAGGTGAGTGTATGGAGCTGCCTGCTGGAGCTGGGAGGCACTCTTCTCCTCCTGTCCTTGGATAACACTTCCAGGCTCCCTGGCCTTTGGACTCAAGGACTTAAACCAGCACCTCCACTCCCCGACCTCACCCTGGTTCTCAGGCCTTTGGCCTCAGGCTGAGAGATGTACCATCAGCCTCCCTGGTTCTGAGGCCTTTGGACTTGGACTGAATCATGACACCGACATCCCAGGGTCTCCAGCTTGCGGATGGCCTGAGTGGGATTTCTCAGCCTCTGTAACTGCATGAGCCAATCCCTCTAATAAATCCCTCTCCTGTCTCTCTCTCTACAGACATCCTATTGGGTCTGTCTCTGGAGAATCCTAATATACCTCTCTCTGTTTTATTTTTCCTCCTTGTCTTTTAGTTCTCTTTTCTGGCAGATTTCCTTTTATTGAATGTTTATTTCAATGGTTATGATTTTTAAAATGTCCAAGAGTTCTTTCTTGTTCTCAGATTATTTCCTTTTCTGTAAAAAGCAAAGTCTTCTTTGATTTCTCTGAAGAGTTCTCACTAGAGTTCCTTTTGAAATTTTTTTCTGGTCCTTGCACTGTTTCTGACATCCTTTGACACTCACCCCACTCCTGGCTTTGTTTGGATCTTTTCATGTTGGAGTCCTTCCTCAAATATCTGCTGATCCGTGACTGTTTGTGTTTCAGAGAGACCCGTAAAGCTGATCGGCAGCTCTGAATGCTTTCACAGAGCGTGAGAACTCATAGGGCTTTTGACACTGGAAATTGCCAAATGCTAGTAGGTAGAGATCTTGCTCTCTGGGGCATTCATCTACTCAAGAGAAGAACCCTTCTTCTCTTGGGACAGGGTTGATTCCCAACCCTTGCCTCGCGGAAGGTTGCAAGCAGCAGGAGCAAAACACGGGACTTTGGAATCCACTGTGAAATGTCTAGACTGCTGTCCTGAACCTAACCTTTCCCCTACCCTCTCCCCACCCACTCCCTGCCCCCTGACCCCCGCCTCACTTTGCCAGGTGTCCTGAAGTTGGGAGTTCTCTCATCTGCTTCACTGCAGAGCAAGCTTTGGGCTCTTGCCTGGGGCAGGGGGAAGAGAAAAGCCAGCTGCCCATCTGTGTGGGGTGAAGGAGGGAACTGGGGGCGTCTAGCTCAGCACACAGACTTGCACTTGAGCCCCTCTTCTTGGCCCTGCACTTGACCTTAACTTCCCCCTGTACCTGTTGCCTCTGAGTTCCAAGCCTCTCGGGCTTTCTGCGGGGCAAATCAGTTTCCTGCTCATCTGGATCCCCCTTTGCAGGCACTTTAGCTCATATCTTCCTCTGCTAATGTTCCTCCTCCATCTGCTTTCTGTCTTCCAGACTTTGCTGAAATCTCTTATCTATAATCGTCTCCTCTTACATTCTCCTAGTCTTTGGGTTTATGCTGTCAAAAATGCATTTGCTTGCATTTTAGTGGGGTTTTGGGAGAAAGGATAAACACAGGTAGTCACGTTTAGTAGGAAACTGAATTTCTTATTGCTTCAGGCTTCTCCCCCATCTCCTGATGGCTCCGAGGGGAGATTGTGCTCTCAAGGGTTATGACAGCTGCAGTCTCAATCCTGGAGCCCTCCCGGCACTCCTGATGGTGTTGTATCTTTGGAGTCTCATATTAAAAACTTAGAACTTGTAAGAAATAAAATGCCACCTTTTCTCCCACCCTGGGGACATTGTGACAGTGATGAGCAGAAGCCAGCAGCCTTTGCCTGTCAGGGCCACTTCCAGAGTGATGATGAGGCTGCTCATGAGTGTCTTTGCCTGGACTTGGTCTGGCCTGGAGGAACCAGACAACAGAAGCTGCCCCCAGAGCAGGTGACGTGAAGGATCCTGGCATCTGATGACAGCAGAGGCTGGGGAGGCAGGGCTGGTGGCCCCCAAACACGCAGCTGTCGTGGAGGTGGAGGTGCAGACAGCAGGCACTGAGCACTGGGTCAGGAACATATGGTAGCAGGCGGGGCTGGTGGGCTGGGCTGACAGGCAGTTGGCCTCGAAGAAGTCCAGCCTCTGGTGGGGGGATTCAGCTCAAAGACTGGGGTCTGAATCTGGGGAAAGGGAGGATGCCCATTCCCAGGGGATGGCTCAAGGCAGGGATACGTAGACAGATGGTGGTAATACAGGGGACATTCTGGGGACTGAGACAGGAGCGAAGAGGGACAAAGGGACAGGCAAGGCCCTTGGCATCTGAGCTGGAATAACAGCAAGTTGGAAAAGCAGGCCCCCTGGGAGGGCCTTGGGACAGGGTTGATTCCCAAGCACGGGTCAGAATACTATCCTGAGCTGATGTCAGGTGGACACAAGGACTTGGAGGCAGGTGATTGCAAAGGAGCCTCCTCCTCCACCAGTACCTGAACTCGAGCAAACTTGCACCTCACAAGACAGAGGTTGGGGAGAGAATCAACTTTGGCACCTCACTAACTCTGGCAGGATGGGCAGGAGGGAGATGCACCACCCTGTGCTGGGAACCTGATCTGTTTGGTGGTGACACTGATGGTGTTGATGAGTTGAACTCAGGGAATGAGTTTTGTGGAGCAGGCACTTTACAGGCATAATCTCATGGAGTCCTCACATCAGGTCTCTGAGATGGTCTTGCCACCCCCGTTGTACAGATGAGGAACCAGGGCTCAGAGAGGTTGATCAGGTTGATCAGGATCACACAGCTAGAGAGCGGCAGAGCCAGGATTCAAACTGTGTCTGCCTGAAGCCAAACACAATCTCTTCTCGATCCATTTTACTGCCTCCCGAGAAGTGACTCACATTCCTTCAAGATATGAGTGGTTTCAGGATCTCTTGTAGAAAGACCCAAAGCAGCCATTGACATTGCACAAGGCCTGGGATCAGCTGGGGGAAGGGTCTGCTTCTCTAATGACACAGCTCACCCTGGAACCCTGGTGTGTCATAGGCAGCTAAGCACAAGTGCTGTGTCTGCCTGAGGGTGTGGGAAGCGCCCTCAGTTCTCTGGAGCCAGTAACAGGATTTAATTTGCAAGCCTGTCCTGAGCTCTCTTACGTCTGCCAAGTTAATTGGGTCTTGGGCATCTGTGAGCTGTGATGAAGTGTCTACATCGTGCAGGGAAGGCTGGTCCTGCTAGTCCTGTTAATGTGTCCAAAGCCCCAAACTCCAATCCATCTCCAGCTGTTGCCTGGAACCACGTCTGCTCAGGCTGTGAGGGAGATTCAGATAGAGGGAAAAGCTATATAGAGAGGTGACGATATAGATGTAGAAATAGAAATAGATATATGGATGTAGATGTAGGTATAGATACAGAGACAGATATAGACATAGGCATGGATATAGATATAGAAATGTGGATGTAGATGTAGTTATAGACATACATGTAGACATAGATACATATATAGATACATAGAGATCACCAGAGACAGCCCAGGCAAAGGTATACTTTGAAAATAGCTACCACTTACTGAGCTCACTTAATCCTCACAGCAACCCTGTGAAGTAGGATTTTGTTTTGTTTGTTTGTTTTTGTAGAGGGGATCTCACTATGTTGCCCAGGTTGGCCTCAAACTCCTGGCCTCAAGTGATCCTCCCACCTTGGTCATGCAAATTGTTGGGACTACAGGTGTGAGCCACCATGCCTGGCCAGATAGGAATTTTTATCCCCTTTTCTACAGATGAGGAGCTAGGGCTCCCAGAGGTTGAGTGACTTGCTGAAATCACACAGGGATGGAGATTAGGAAGGGGATCCTGATGGGTACAGGTGTCATTGCATGAAAGCCTCGTTTGCGGCCATAGCCTCCACTGCCCCCAGACCTCCTGCTCTCAGCCCTGCCAGCCTTGCTTAGTCTTCCGGGGCAGCAGAGAGGCAGCCCAGACTCCATCCTCCATGTAGCCTCAGTGAGGGAAGAAATGAGGTCCAAGGGGGGAATGAGCAAAGTAAACCATGGGGAAAAGAGTTCCCAAAGGAGAGCATGTCTTAGCCCAGTTCTGCTTGTCACCCCTGCCCCTGTCTCCCCTTATTCTTTGGTTAAAGAACTGTTTTTCAGCCAGGTGCAGGAACATTCAGGATAATGGCATTTCCCAGCTTTGCCAGCTGTGCTGTAACTGAGTTTTGGGTTGATGGGGTGTAATTTGCAGTGGTTTGTGCAAATTCTAGGAAGTATCCTTAAAGGGAAGTGTCTTTTTCTGACCCCTTGTTCTTTTAGCTGCCTGGCATGTGGATGTGATGGCTGGTGCTCAAGCAACCATGGAAGCCACGTGTTGAGGAGGGCAGAGCAGTAAGAGAGGAGGGGCCTGGGTCCCTGGTGATGGTGCGGTGGCATACTGCTCCAGGCTGCCTGTTTCCATGAGAGACAAATACAGTCCTACCTTGCTGAAGCCTCTGGGTTTTCTGGCACAGTCAGGTAAACGAATCCTAATATTCAAACTGTTTAATTCCTTTCACTAAAGCTTACATCCCTCATTACACAGGTCCCACTGTTGTCCTCTAAATTTCAAATTTGTCTGTTTCAGATCTTCTCTACTTTGTAGGTTAAGTGAATGTGTTCAGGGTGGGTAGAGGTGGGTAGGAAGAAGAAAAACGAGTTAATTTTAATTTGGGAAAGCCAATGTGTGCCGTGAGGATGCAGGAGGGGCAGCCAGAAGCAAGGGGTGCTCAAACTCCATCAGCACCTGCCTGATCCCGGGTACACCTATGGCTGCCTCTCAGTGGCGAATATGCAGGCGCTCTAAAACCTGCCTTGGCTCTGGGCAGGAAGCCTGTGAGGAAGCCCACCAGCTCAGGACTGAGCTCCGTGCTCCTTGCTGTTGTCCCTTGGCTGGTGGCTGAGCTGTGCCTGGCACAGGGTGTGTGCTTGGTGGTTATCTGTTGAATAAATGAGTGAATGTGAGGCAGCCAAGTAGAAAGGGGTCACTGGAGAACCTCCTACTGGCCTGCACCCCGGAAGGAGTGCACACTGGGATGGAGCCTCGGGAAGTTCCGCCATTTGCAGAAGGAGGAGCCTGTCCTCTCCTGTTGTGGGGTGGAACCTGGGATTCAATCTGTGAGGCGGGAAGCTTATACTAGCGGGGCTTTCGCTACGTGCGCGCAATGTGTGGTGAGCAAATCAGGGTAACTGGGATAGCCATTGCCTCAAAATTTTAACTTTTATTTGTTAGGAACATTTGAATTATTTTCTTCTAGCTATTTTTAAGTAGATAATACATTATAATTAATTATAGTCGCCCTCCTGTACTATCAAACACTAGATCTTATTCATTTGATCTAACTGTATTTTTGTTCTCTTTAATCAAGTTCTCTTAAACCCCACCTTCCCCCTACCCTTCCCAGCCTCTGGTAACCACCAGTCTACTATCTCCATGAGATCCTCGTTTTTAGCTCCCACATGAGTGAGAACATGCGATACCTGTCTTTCTGTACCTGGCTTATTTTACTTAACATAACGACCTCCGGTTCTTCATGTTGCTGCCAATGACAGAATTTCACTCTTTTTTATGGCTGAAAAATATGCCATTGTGAATAGGTATCACATTGTCTTTATCTATTCATCTGTTGAAGGACACTTAAGTTGATTCCGTGTCCTGGCTGTTGTGAATAGTGCTGGCAAAAACATGAGGATGCAGTTATCTTTTTGATATATTAATTTCCTTTCTTTTGGATTTATACCCAGCAGTAGGATTGCTGGATCATATGGTAGTTCTATTTTCAGTTTTTTGAGGAACCTCCATACTGTTTTCCACAGTGGCTGTACCAATTTAACATTCCTACCAACAGCGTGTAAGACTTCCCCTTTCTCTGCATCCCTGCCAGCATCTGTTGTTTTTTGTCTTTTTGATAAAAGCCATTTTAACTGCGGTGAGATGATATCTCATTGTGGTTTTGATTTACATTTCTCTGATCACTAGTGATGTTGAGCATTATTTCATATACCTGTGATTCATTTGTATGTTTCACGAGATGTCTATTCAGATCTTTTGCACATTTAAAAATCAGATTATTTGTGGTTTTTTGCTGTTAAGTTGTTTGAGTTCCTTATATTTTCTGGTTACTAATCCCTTGCTGGATGGATAGTTTGCAAATATTTTCTCCCATTCTGTAGTTTGTCTCTTCACTTTGTTGTTTCCTTTGCTGTGCAGAAGCTTTTTAGTTTGATGTCATCTCATTTGTCTATTTTTGCTTTCCTTGCCTGTGCTTTTTGAAGTCTTACCCAAAATATCTTTGCCCAGACCAGTGTCCTAAAGTGTTTCCCCAAAGTTTTCTTCTAGTAGTTTTATAGCTTCAGATCTTAAATTTACATCTTTAGTCGATTTTGATTTGATTTTTGTATATAGTGAGAGACAGGGGTTTAGTTTTATTATTCTGCATGTGGATATCCAGTTTTCCCAGCACCATTTATTAAATAAACTGTTATTTCCTTAATGTATATTCTTGATGCTTTTGTCAAAAATAAGTTGGCTGTGAATGCATTGATTTATTTCTGTTTTCTATATTGGTGTCTGTTTTTACACCAGGATTATACTGTTTTTGTTACTATATCTTTGTAGTATATTTTGAAGTCAGGCAATATGATACTGCCAGCTTTGTTCTTTTTGCTCAGGATTGCTTAGGCTATTAGAGGTATTTGTGTTTCTGTACTTATTTTGGAATTGTATTTTCTATTTCCATGAAGAATAGCATTGGTATTTTGATTGGGATTGCACTGAATCTGTAGGTCACTTTGGGTAGCATTGACATTTAACAATATTAATTCTTCCCCTTCAAGACCATGGAATATCTTTCCCTTTTTTTGTTTCCTTTTCAATTTCTCTCATCAGTGTTTCAAATTTTCCTTGTAAAGATCTTTCACTACTTTGGTTATATTTATTTCTGTGAGCTGGGTGTGGTGGCTCACACCTGTAATCCCAGCACTCTGGGAGGCCAGGGTGGGCGGATCACTTGAGGCCAGGAGTTGGAGACCAGCCTGGCCAACATGACAAAACCCTATCTCTACTAAAAATACAAAAAATTAGCCAGGCATAGTAGTGTGTACCTGTAATCCCAGCTACTTGGGAGACTGAGGCACTAGAATTGCTTGAACCTGGGAGGCAGAGGCTGCAGTGGGCTGAGATTGCACCACTGCACTCCAGCCTGGGTGATGGTGTGACTCTGCCTCAAAAAAGTATACATATAGTTCTATGTCTTTTATATTTGTTGTAGCTTTTGTAAATGGGGTTGCATCTTGACTTTTTTCCAGACTGTTTGCTGTTGGTATATATAAATACTACTGATTTTATTATGTTGACTTGTATCCTGCAACTTTACTGAATTTGTTGATCAGCTCTAAAGGTTTTTTGGTGGAGTCTTCAGGTTTTTCTAAATAAAAGATCATATCACCTGTGAACAAGGATAATTTGACTTCTTCCTCTCTGATATGAATCCCCTTTATTTCTTTCTCTTGCCTAATTGCTCTGGCTGGGACTTCCAGTCCCCAGCTCTTTATTCCCCATTTGCCTCACTTGGGGCCACTGACTGTTCTTCCTCTTCTCCCTTGCCTTCCTGTGTTGACTCAGCCCTACTCGGCCCTTTGCCAACTACTGAATTCAGGCTGAAAGAATTTAAGTAGACTTGTCCCAATATTCTGTGACTCAGTATCAGGCCATTATTGGTGGCAATCAGTCCTGATTTGGGGCCCCGCTTCTCATGGGTGGGCTTCACCTTGTTTCCAAGATTCAAACCCTCCTCCAACAGAGTCCCATTTTGGAGCGCTGGACTCCTGTTTTGTTCCTGGGACCTGAGTCCCACCAGGGTGAGTGGCCTAGGCTGGGAGGCCTCTGCAGTTTGTTCCTTCCTTGTTCTTGGCCGGTCCTCCTCCCTTGGGAATGGAGTCCGCTGCCCCCGGAAGCCCTCCCTGCTCTGGACTCCCTGGCATCTGGCCCTGTCCTTCTCTTGGGGCCTTTCTAACACCAATAGTTTAATTTAAACCATTCCTTTATTAATGTAGCTGAGTCATTTCTACATATCAGGAACTTCTGTGGGCACTGGTGATACAGCAGAGTATAAGACAAGGTGGTCCCGGCCCCTGGGGAGCTTATAGACAGCAGTGCAGAAATAAATTAAACATAATGCTGTATGGTGGTCAGTGCCATGAAAATCCTGAGGGCTGTGTGCATGACCACACTTCAGGTAGCCTTGACAGAACCAGTTCTTCCTCCTCTCTTGCTTGTATTTCTCAAGAATAACTGTAGAAAGTGCTGGGAATGCAACATCCTGAGATAAGGAAGAACTGACCAGAACAGCCCAGGATCTGTTCCTGGCCTTCCTAGAATAGGATGCCCTACAAAACTTTAGCCCAGCAAATCAGGTTGCTGGTGGGGTTTAAATCTGCTTTCTGAGGTTCTGTAGCTGTAGTGCATGTGAGGGACGTGTAGACAAGATTCCATCCACCCTGGACAACTTTCCTGAGCCTCTGGGGACTGGTTCACCACAAATCTCAGGTTCCTACTGTCCCTTGCTGCTTGTGAGTGATAAACTTGCTTTATTTAACTTGCTGTGTGAGTAGTCTATTTCACTTGACTCATGCAAGTGGTAGAAATTGCGGCCCAAAACGTGGTGGGCTGAAGTGGTAACCAGAGCACAGCAAGCCTGCTTTGCACGGTGAGAGTGTTTTGTAGGGGAACCTGGGCAGGTCTGAGGGGATCAAGGAAGGCTTCTCGGAGGAAACGATGTGAAAGTTGAGGTCTGAAAGAAGAGCAGAGGCTAGCTAGGTGGAAGGGGAAGGTGTTCTCAGGAGAGGTAATGGCATGGGCAAGGTTCTGAGGCAGGAAGGTGGGTGGCAGAAAACCTGAGAGTTTGAGCACAATCATTGAGGGGAAGAAGGGTGCATGGAAAGGCTGGAACCTGGGCAGGGCCTTCTGATGGCCCACAGGGCATGCCTGTTCAGGCCTCCCCCTGGTGTGGGCCTGAGTCTTGCCCCTGCACACCCAGATAGATCCTATCCAGGTCTTGCCACTTCCAGTTGCCCACAGGTAAGGGGCCATGCCTTGCTGGGTCCCAAGTTCTCACATCTTATCTCTCCCTCCTCATAGACCCTTTCCTGTTGCCACACAAATCTTGGCCACACTCAACACTGCAGGATCCTGGGCCATTTTTTAGAATCTCTTTTAGGAGGGTCAGCTGCTTGCCCTTAGAACCTCAGGACGAGAGAAAAAAAAAAAAAAACCGAAAAACAAAAAAGGGCAATCCCCTTCAGCTATACTTCAATGATAGGGACAGAAATTCTGGGTTTGATCTTCCCTGAGTTTTGTGGTGGCCCAGAGACTTGGCTGTGACTCAGCCCACTGCCTCTGCTACCTGTGAGCTGCCCACACTGAGGGGTGAGTCACCTGAAGCCCCCTCGTGGGCGCAAGCCTTGTGGGGAGAAAAGCTCAAAGAGAAAACATGAGAGGGACGTCATCACCAGGCCCTGCTGGGAGCTTCAGTACATCCTGCAATTCTGGAACCAGATCGGCTCTTACTTCCTTTGATTTAAACTTCTGTTTTCCCTCAACCCACTGGATCCATCTTTGAGTTATTTAATTCCAACTGTAATAAAAAATCCATTGAACCGCACACTAATGCAATATGAGGCTGGGAAGCAAACAGCAGGCCTGGGAGGGTGGAGCTGAGCAGAGCAGAGTCTACAGGGCTTTGTCCTTTTTATGGGATCTGCTACATAAAATCTGATCGCATTTTGACTCAGAATGTGGGGATGGGAGACATACTCTATTTAAACTGGGGACTTCATGGGTGGGAGGAGAGATCTGTGCTGTCCTTGCTGATAGCAAAGATTTGTCCTTTTCCTCAGACACAGCTACTCTCCTTGCAGCTTTTCAGGGTGTGCCGGGTCCTAGGCCTCCACCCACCTGTGTCTTAGGGACTGCTGGCTGTGTACCAGGCACCCTTACACTATTTACATCTTTAAATTGGAATCACAGGCTCTGACCTACTTCCCAAAAGTCAAATTGTTCTTACTGTCCTAGCTTCTGCCTTTGAGGCTCACTTCCCTCTCTCTGGCCTTGCTGCATGCCACAGACAGCTTTGACTTCTGACTTTTTGACTTCTGATCCCTTCCATCCACTGTAGAACTCTCCTCTGGACCTTTCTTCCAGCCAGTCTGGTTCACCAGAGTCCTGTTACTCGCCGTAGGCACGAGTGGTGTTGCCTGGCCTGGTTACAGGAGTCACTGAAAGAGAAAAGGCTGCCCCATTGAACCCCCTGCTTTGGGGCCCACTGCTTCTGTGCCTGTAGAGCCTGACCTCACAGCCTAGCCCAGATGCAACTTTCCTCTGGGGTCTGGTTAAGGAGGACTGCCTCATCCAGGGTCCCAGGAGCTGCTTTCAGACCAGAAGTTTCCATGAGAGGGCTGGACCCAAAAGGAATTTCAAAACAATGAAAAACTGGCATGCCTGGGAGTGGGCCAAGCTCCGGGCCATCTCGTGAGCCCCTTGCAGGGCCAAGCGTTAACTCTTGAATGTGGGACTGGGGAAGCTCCTGGATTCCACTGGAGGGTCCTGAGTGGTCAGGTTGATGGGGCCTAGGAGGGGAGATGTTAGGGTAGCAGCTACTTGCTAACTTGTGGGAATATACTTCAACATTTTATCCACAGGTCAGCTGTACAGGTGCACACCAGCCTATGGGCAGTCCTGGTTGGTTCTGCTGAGCGTTCATTGAGTAGAAAAACAGGTCTCATTTCTAGAGCTGCTTTCTCATTGGAACCGCATCCTCTTGAGGCTTCCCAGGGAATTGTCAGGTCGCTGACCTCAGATTCCTGTCCTTATTTGTTCTTTCTTTTTCTCTTTCTTTTTTTTTTTTGTGGTTATAAGGAGCGGAGAGTTTAATAGGCAAGAAAGATGGGAGAAGGCAGAAGATAGAAGCTCCCCCATACAGAGACAGAGGGAGGGGGCCTCCAAAGCCAAGAGAGGGAACCCCAAGTGGGGCAGAAACCAGCCAGGTGTGTATATATAGAGACGGGAGGAGGTGGTGTCTGATTTGCATAGGGCCCAGGGGATTGGTTTGACCAGGCATGGCATTCATGTAGCCTGCAAAAAAGCTGGACCTCCCACCCTAGCCTTTTAATATGCAAATGCAGGGCGCCAAGATGTTCTACACATGTGGGGCTATGTGGGGGCGGCCATGTTGCCAGGAACATGTGGGGCAAGAAGGCGGAGGGAATTGCTATGTTGGGTGGACTCAGTTTCTAATGGACTGCATTTGCATATCAAAGGTTGCCAGCCTGGCTATAAGAGCTACTGCTTTACAAGAAACTTTTCTGGAAATGCTTTAAAAAATGAAAACTTCCCAAGGACTCCTTTCCCTCTCTATCTGCTTAAAATAATTTCTTAATAACTCCTACCACATTCCTCCCTGTGGCCATATCACACTAACTGCTGTTACAGGGTTTTGGATGATGACTCTTTCTGGCTACTTCCTGCTGAAAAGGGGTGTTGAATGGGGAACAGCAGCTAGGGCTTCTCCTGGGGTGGATCTAAGGGTCCTCGAAGAATGGCATGTCCATGTGTGGTTCAGTTTGCAGCACCATTTGGAGTTTGATTGCTTCTGTAAGTTGGGTGATCCTCAACTCTTGAGGTCCCCAGATAAACTCAGAGCTTCCAGAGCTGTTAGAAAGTGACATTCTTTACTGACCACAGGTTAGGAACCCTGTGCAGGGATTTGTAGACAAGGTATGAGGCCAGTTCTCCCCAAGGGGCTTTTATTGGCTCTGCATGTCCGGCTTTATTCCTTAAAGGGAAACACACCCTTTCAGTCAAAGCCTTGGTAAAATAGCCAGTTTTTTCAATTGTGTCCTGTTGACAAACAAAAATGATTCTTTTTTTTTAAATTTAAATTTAAATTTAAATTTTTATTTTTTTGAGACGGTGTTTCACTTTTGTCACTCAGGATGGAGTGCAATGGAGCGATTTTGGCTCACTGCAACCTCTGCCTCCCAGGTTCAAGCAATTTTCCTATCGCAGCCTCCCAAGCAGCTGGGACCACTGATGTTCACCACCATGCCCAGCTAATTTTTTCTGTGTTTTTAGTAGAGACAGGATTTCACCATGCTGGCCAGATTGGTCTCGAACTCCTGACCTTGGGTGATCCACTCACCTTGGCCTCCTGAAGTGCTGGGATTATTACAAGCATAAGCCACTGTGCCCGTCCCAAAAAGGCATTTTAAACAAAAATTCTGACATTTGAAAACTGAAAATATGAGCCCAGGAGTTCAAGGCTGCAATGAGCCAATAGTGCACATTTGTACTCCTGCCTGGGAGACAGAGTGAGACTTGTCAGTAAGAAAAAAAAAAAAAAACTGAAAATAGAAAAGAGGGCTTTTACAGTGTTGATGAACTCATCTTAGAGTGCATGATTTATAAATACGTAAATATCCATGTATACTTTCACAGTGATAACTACTGGAAAAATGAGAATGTTAAAAAAGCCAATCTAAACAGAATCCTTCTAATTCTACCTGCCTCTTTATGTTGGTAATGCCAGGACTCTTAAGAGAGCTGCTGTGGTCTATGTCACATTCATCCCAGCCTCCTTTCTAATCCTGTAGCTGATGATAAAAATGTGATAAATCCTCTGGCTTAGCTTTGATGTTTTTTCATTAATTCACTTCTGGTAACAAATTGTGGCAGGTCTTCCACTTTCATCCCACCAGCCATTTCCATCACCTTCTAAAAGGGCTTTATTGTAACTGTAGCCCAGGAAGGGGTAGTTGGCCCAGACGATGGAGAGGGACAGCAGCTGGTCCAGGCAGCCACCACCATTGGGCGGGTCATGGTAGTCGGGCAGGTGGAGCAGGATGAATTCCATGAGGGCCTTCCATTGCTTCTAACTCTCTAAGTAGGAGCGAAACTGTTCCATGAAGTTGGCTGCCTGCCGTACCCCCGAGACCAAGTCCTCCACCGCGGCAGCTGCCTCGCCACCAATCATGGTGCCCACCACGCCAAGGACTGGATAGCCTGCCGCCATCAGAAAAATGGATTTTTATTGCACTGATGCAAACAGCTATATTGCCATAAGTTAAGAGTACTCACAAATAGTTTCCAAATTCTAGAGGAACCAGGCAGAGAAAAATAAACATCCTCCAAATTTTGTAAATAGTTTAAAACAATTTTCCTTGACTCTGAAAAACAAAACAAGGATCAGCAATATTCCAAACAAAAGTCAAAAAGTTTGCTTTCACTTTCTGAATGCAGTCCACTTAGTTAATTCTTGTTTTGCTTGATATTTGTGAACATGTTAGTTCTTTATGAGTCCTGTACATTCTTTCTCTATTCCAATGTTACAACCTTCAAAGCTATTAAAAACTTGCATTTGAGAGCACCTGTTAAAGTCCTTAATATAGCTTGATTATAAACCGTCTTTTGAGAAGGAACAAAACAAGACAACAATTATCTGCCAATGGCAAAATTCCCGGCTAGTTACAGTTAAAAACAAGACTGACAAAGAAGTTTATTTCCGTGGTTTACAATAACTTTACCCTTAATTATGATTGATAGCACATACTTAGACATTAGCATTTTAGAAATCCCGTACAATTTTGGAACATATATTAGTATTATTCACCAAAATATAACTTAAAGAAGATTGGAAATCATTTTGGCACTCTAATGTGACTAAACATGTCAAATAATCCTGTTTACCTCTTTTCTGAATGTTTCAGGGGCCCTCTGAACCATCCAATATCCAGGCATCAGGAAGGACAATTTCCAGATTGTCATAAGTTATTTTGCCAAAATGATGACTCAAAAGGCAAACACCTTTCATTAGCCTTTACTATGACATGAAAGTTCTGTTCAAAGCCAAATTTTACCCTTGCTTTAGTTTGTTAATGTTAACCTCAATTAGTTAAAATGAAAGCAATTTGACCAGGAGGTGAAGTCTTTACAAACCTTTTATGACCCTTTTACTAAACAGCAGATTAGTGTCTTAAGACCTGCTTGCTATGCTTTTATTTCAATGCTCAATTTATGAAAAGATCATATAGATACTATGGGAGAAAACAGTGTAGTGCTTCTACCACGCGTTTCATTATAAGGCAACCCAAAGCCAATTGGCTTATTTTGTAATCAGCCCATTCCTGATGACAGTCTCATCTCCCAGTGAGGGGTGGGCATGTTTCCTTATCTTCCAGGTGGCCAAGAGCATGCTTCTGTCATTTATAACTACTATTAGCCATAGGTTACAGTGCATTTTCTACCTAGTTATTACACACCAAAGCTCTCATAATGTGAAGTAATTTCTGATACCCCCAAACTCAAAACCATCAGTGCAAAACAGAACAGAGCCTTCGATTTTGAGAGGGATCCTTTTAAATCCTGGGGTTTCATGAGGAAAACAGAGGTTTTTTTCCCCAAATGGGGTCTGTGGTGCCTCCTCTGTTTTTCCCAAGGAGTCCCATGCTACCAGAAGTTATCTTAGGCCCTCTCATGCATGCATTAAGAGTGGTAAGACAAAAAAAAAAAAAAAAAAAAAAAAAA
>NW_012105920.1:1285333-1288358 GCF_000951045.1 Mandrillus leucophaeus
AAAAACTGGAGAAAAATCATTCAGTCGACTGAGAAGAAAAGAGCCTTTTTCCAGAAAAACAAGATCGAAGAAGAGAAAAACATAAAGGCCTTTTAAATATACCTGTAACTTGAATATCCACTTTTAATTAAACTGACCACTCTTTAAGAAAATCCTTTTAAGTTCCCTTGTTACTTGACTTGAGCCACACCAAGCAGTTAAGATTTTCAGCTTCTCAACTTTACAAAAAATAACCATACAAGTGAAACCAACAAGCCTTTATCGGGTTATGACTTAACGGCGAGTGTACAAGGTATTTTTAAAGGAGTGATAGGCAGCTTTTGAAACTGTTATTGCAAAATTGTGACTGAGACAGTGAAAGAGATTTGACCCAAACAGCTCCATTTTGTTTCTAGCCCTCAAGTTCTCCTTGGCCATCCCTGGGTGTAGGCTGAACCAGCTTTGGGAGGAGCCAGGTTTACAGTCTATAGTCTAAAACAAAGACGATAACAGCCACTTCCCAAGGTATACTTTCCTCTTGCCTGGGGACCAGGCCAAGAAACTAGCCACAGGATTAGAAACCGTGACCCAGGAGCCATGCAGCCGAAGGCTGCAAGATTTTGACCCTCCCTAAACTGCTCTCAAGATCAATGCTTAAGATATTTTGTAAACCCTGCCCTTGAAGGATTAGCTGGAGTCATCCAGATTGACAAACTGGCTTGTTTGATTTTTGTGGCCTTCACTCAGGAACTGACTTAGCACAAGAAGACAGTCACCATTGTAAAATGGCAGAGACTAAAACAAAGTATTGCCACGTGGTTACAGGTCATGTTCCCAAGGACATGAAACAAGATGGAGGCCTGTAGCTAAGATTGTTACTGATAGTTTTGTTGGGCTGGCTTGAACAGCAGGCTTATGGGGTCTTGGGCATGCATCCTAATCTAAGATACTCTTTCTTTGACAGAACTATACAGAAAGACATGCAAAGCACACCAGATTGTTTACGGCTTAAGATCAACCTCACAAATCCTTTTTCATTAATTATAAATTTACAGAGAATATAAGCAATAATCCTTATTATTCCTTTTACTGGTTTGCACAGGGAGAGAGAAGTCAAAAGCCCAACTGGTAAGAAATGTTTACCCTTTTGCTGGCATATCAGGCTTCTGGGTTCCCTTCCCCTTAGCTCAACTCTAAGCCAAACATTTTAAGGTTTGGAAAATTAACTTTCCCGAGGTTGGAAGAACATTACAAAAGAGATAGAAGCCATTTTAAACCGCAAAAGAAGGAAAAACACTACAGAAAGGAATTCCAATTAGGGTTCTCAAGAGGTATTGCCTCTCTTCCTGTTGGGAATGGGGTTTCCCCTATTTCTTTGCCTTCCCTATTTTTTCTTTTCTTTTCCCTTTGGACTATTATAGGAGATATATTGTTTATCTCCAAAATTCTCTTCTGCTTGCAGAGCTGCCTGTTTTAGCTGCAGTGAGGGTTTGACTTACCAGCAACATAACATCCCTCCGTGTGAGGTCAAATATCTGAGTGAAATGTTGGAAAGCTTCTATATACCTATCAGGGTCATCAGAAAATTGGCTTTAGTTTCCCTTTACTTGCCTAAGGTCCCGCAATGAGAAGGGAATTTGAAGGGCCCCAAATAAGGAGGACTGTCAGATGATTTCCCTGAAAGCTACTGTTTTTAATTTTGGGGAACTACTTTCCCTGGACCTGCCCGATGTGTTGCTAAAACAGCTGAGTCGATCTTACAACGCTTGCAGAGGTTTAGTAGAAATGCTATGCTCTTGTGCAAAATAAAATGAGTTGTTTTCTTTAAAGTTCTGAGGTTAAGGAAGTTCCAGTGTTTCAGAGTGCACTCCAGAGGGGTGCAAGCTGAAGATAATTTATTATCCATTTAGAAAAAGAAGTGAAAATAAAAGCATCCTCTTAGTCTCCTTCCTTTCCACATGACCCAGAGTAGAGGAGAAGACAGGGAGCATCTTCCGAATGTCTTACCTACTCAGTTTCTGGATTCTGGAACTTTTAAAAATATGCCCCCACCATGGTTGTAGGCGTGGTCCTCCAAGTCATGGAACCAATGAACTAAGTGATGGGGCTAACCACGTGTACCCACGCAGCCTTAGTTTATCTGCCTTGTGTGATTTCCCTTTGCATTCCTAGAACCCATGTGATTTGCCTGGCTTCCTCCAGAGAGACTGTGCTGCCTTTGGGCAACACTCCTTTAACAGAGGCAATGTGCTAGATTGCCTGCTATTACAGCCTGTGCTAAAGCACTTACCCTTAAAACAGTTCTGGTTAACTTCTGAACTTAAAATTCCCTGGCTAATTAAGTACTATCTTAATCCGAGACAAAATAGATGCCTTAAAACAACGTAGGAATCAAATGGCCGTTTTCCCACTGATGGGACAATATGGGGACTAAAATCTGGCTGCCAAAGACATTTTACTCGTAACTGTTAAAAGCAGAAACTTCCCATTTTCGGAAGAGGCCTAGAACCTGATTTCTACTATGTGGCTTAAAAATACCATGTGCTCGCCAGAGAAAACGTAGGGAGAGTTACTGAGTTACTGCCTGCCACGGTTCGCGATCTTTTCTAACAGAGCTGTTTCCCTGAACTGTAAAGATTCCTGCACATTAGACACATAGAGAGAGGGTAAGAGACCATGGATAAAAAGAGAAAGAAAGTTTGGTGACAGGGTAGCTGGCAGAGAGCCTTGAGATTAAAGGACAGGTTTAACGTTGAAATCCGCTCCATATTCACCAGTCTGATGACTGAATTTCCTTTCCCAGCCAATGCACCAAAATGATACGGCTCTGATGAGTGGAGGAACACCAGGTCTCTTGTCTCACATTGAACTGGAAAAAATGACACGGACACACGTGGAGTGGTTTTAAGGAGCAGAGAGTTTAATAGGCAAGAAAGATGCGAGAAGGCAGAAGATAGAAGCTCCCCCATACAGAGACAGAGGGAGGGGGGCTCCAAAGCAGAGAGAGAACACCCCCCCATTTGCTCTTTCTTTTCTTTCTTTCTTT
>NW_012105920.1:1288428-1292790 GCF_000951045.1 Mandrillus leucophaeus
CCCGGTTCACTGCAACCTCCGCCTCCCATATTCAAGAGATTCTCCTGGCTCAGCTTCCTGAGTAGCTGAGATTACAGGCATGCACCACCATGCCTGGCTAATTTTTGTATTTTTAGTACAGATGGAGTTTCACCGTGTTGGCCAGGTTGGTCTCA
Source organism: Mandrillus leucophaeus (assembly GCF_000951045.1). NCBI lineage: Eukaryota > Metazoa > Chordata > Mammalia > Primates > Cercopithecidae > Mandrillus > Mandrillus leucophaeus. The sequence continues at coordinate 1,288,584 of NW_012105920.1, forward strand.
AACTCCTGACCTCATGATTTGCCTGCCTTGGCCTCCCAAAGTGCTGAGATTACAGGCATGAGCCACCATGCCCAGCCCCTATGTGCTCCTTCTAAGAGGAGGGGAAGGGAAGGAAGAGAAGTATATGATGGTCAAGAACTCAGGTGTTGGGGTCAGACTATTCTGAGTTTGACAACTGGCTGTGTCACAAGCTGCGTGACCTTGGGAATGCTGCTGAACCTCTCTGAGCCTTGGTTTTCCCATCTGAAATGTGGCACTGATAATGCTTTTTTCACTGGGGGCCTATAAGGGTTCAGCTGTTCAAAATCTGTAAAACACCTGGCATAAAGGATGCCCTTAATTAGTGGTAACTAATAATATTGTAATTAGTTTGACTCTGATGGCCCAACCTGACTGGTTTTTTCCCTCACCTACCTGACCATGCTCATTTTCAGCCCCAGCTCCTCCTGGGACTTACCCTATGCCACGCAGTGTGCTAGACACAGGTTCGGAAATGAATACCACCAGTTACACATTAAATGCTACATGGAGCTTTAATAAATGAACAAGGTATTTGCAGATTACCACCCCCCTCCCCTCTCATATATCAACACCTCATCTGTCTTACATGCACACGCTCCTAACTATAATGACCCATTTCCTATATTTCCATAGAGAACCCAAGAGAAAGAAGGGCCTGTGCCACACCAGGCCTGTGCCCACACGAAGGCAAGAGTCTGCTAGCACAGGGAGAGGCCTTTGGGGCAGAAGCAGCAAACAGTGTGGAGTGGGACAGCAGGGTTCCCTGAGCCAGGATCTGGAACAGGACTCCCAGTGACCAGGGCAAGGCAGGATCCAGCCCAGACGGGGAGGATTGGAGGGCACGCTCTCTGGGCCCTGGGCATAAGGTGCTTACTTGTGGTTTCTTTCTCAAGGTGCGTCAGACATTTACTGCACTGAACAGGGCTTGTTTCAAATAGTCCACCTGTATTAGAGTAGATATGCTTTATTTAATGGTTCTTCAAAGGTATGTAGTTTAATAGACTATCCAGTTAATCTGAGTTTCCATCGAACAACCTATCTTGTGTTAAATCAGAGATCATGTCTCAAATCTGGTCTCCCAGCTAAAACTGACAGCATACAATCTGCCAAGCCTGGATGGAGAAAGAATAGAAACCTTATTACTGGAAGCATTGTTTACACTTATAAACTCAATGCTACGAATAAGAATGGTGAAGAGTCCTCACGCTTTTGAAATGGAGATAATTGATTGATTTTCTAATATTGATCGTTTGCCAAACAATACTCATATATATTGCCTGAGACTGATGCCGCAAGTCAACGTGATAGTTGGCCACATCGCTTTAGAGATACCCCTCATCATGCCCAGTACTGTTCCCTGTTACCTGCGCATTTGCCATGCCCTTGGTGTGACGCACCTGCAGGAAGGCGAGCAAGACGGCGCAGATGCAGAGCCCATATGTTTCTCACATTAGGAACACAAAGAGGTGAGGCTGCATTTCCTACTTGTCAAGCACTCAAGCTTAATTGGGCCAGAAATACTCTCTGGTTCCTGCTTCTGCAAGACAGATCTCGGCTGTCACTAAGCATCTGTGGTACCCAGAAGGGACAAATGGAGTTCTGTGGGCTGGAGGCTTTGAGAAAGAGCAGATTTTTCCCTCCATGCCAATTATGTGTGTGGGATTTGGTTTTCCTTGTGTATCCCAATCTTTGGCACTAGGGCTGACATTCTGAGCATGCCTGTGTCCCTGGCACTCTGCTCCCACCACGATGCGTGGGAGGCCAGCTGAACCCCTGGCACTGCAGGTGTTAGAGCAAGAGGGTTCCAAGCAGGGAGGTGGCTGCTCAGGGAAGTTTCCAGAGGCAAGGGAAGTGGAACCTGAAGGGGTGAAGAGCATGGATGGAAGGGAAGAAGGGAGGGCAGGCAGGGGAGCAGTGGGAGCAAAGACAGGGTGGTAGCACATTAGTGCATTCACTTGTGCAATAGTATTTATTGAGCACTTACTGTGTGCGGCAGCGATCAAAGCAGACCCTGTTCCTGCTGTCAGGGAGAGAGAGGCAGACAACAAGCAAATGACCAGGTTTGATAATATCTGCAGTGAAATGTGCTCTGAAGAAAAATGGTGCAGAGTAAAGGGTGAGGAAAGGAGCAGGGGGTTGGTTATGGATGGGGGAGGTGGGGCAGAGTAAACCAGACCAGCAGGGCATTTGGAGGACCAGGCAAGGGAGTGGCTGGCGAGATGCAGGCTTAGGGACCATGATGTAGGTTAAAGAGTGTTGGTGGGACCTGATGGGCAGTCATTCTTGATGGTGCCCCCAGGGGCGGGGAAGGGGACTACTAGATGTTTGGGCTAAGCCCTCTGCTCTCTGAAATAATTCATTACCTTACTCCACGCAAGTCCTTCAAGCCAGCACAGAGGTGTCAGTATGTGGGAGCAACCAGTGATCCCACCACCATTTAACAGAGATGGGAACCAAACCCAGAGCAGGGATGTGACTCACCCAAGTTCACTCACCCAGAGCGGAGGCAGGAACTCGGGTCTCCTGACAGAGCTTTCTCTTCCCAGGGAGTGGGAGGGAAGGGTAGCACTGGCCTGGCTGGCCTTGCTCAAGAAGGTAGAAGGTGAGGGGAACAGGCAGGCCCCGGAGCCTCCTGTGGAGGCATGGTGTGGCATTGCCACCTGATCAGAGAGCAGAGGCGCTGCCCTGGTTCCCTCCCCATCTCCCATTTGCCTTCCCTCTATTGTTGCCTTTCTCTTCTCTCTAAAGCCCTTCGTGTATTTTCCAGGCAGGGCAATACGTGTGTGATGCAGGGGCTCAGACACGGGACTGGGCTCCCTAGGCCGCCTCTGATGGAAACTCCAAGATGCTATGACTTCCCTGAGAGCTTGTCTGCCAGGAAATGCCAGCCTCAGCCTAGAGCAAAGAGGAGCCTGACCCTGTGGGGGCAAGTCTGCGAGGAGCCTGACCCAACATGCGTGGGTGCTGCAAGGGGTGCTCCTGAGGCCAGAGGTTGTGCATTTTCCAGGCAGGTGCATGACTTGACTTTCTCTGCTCATTGAGCCAAGGCCTGGCTCTGGTGGAAACTGCCCACGTCATGAAGGGCCTACTTATTTCATCACAGGCCCGAGCCAGGCCAACACTGGCACTGTAGCTGCCTGCTGGAGTGATTCTTCAATCCACATGAAAGCCTGAAAGCCTCTCCTTAGAGACATTAATTAGCCCCTGATTAATGCTGGGCAGAAGCTTACCCTGATAGAGAGCAGGATTAGCTCCAGCTCTGGAGGCTGCCACCCATCTATCTGTAAATTGCCCAGCAAACCATGAAGAGGCTTTGGTCCTTTCTTATCAAAGCAATAAAACAGCTCAGTGTGGAAATTACAGGGTCTTTGGAGGTTTGCTGATTTCCTTGGCCTTTCATTGAGGACTGTCCCCAATCTGGCGTCCCCAGCTGTGTCTCTGGCTCTCTCCCATTCCTCACCAGGGCCTAATCGCAATGCCCAGAAAACTCTCTCAAGAGCATCTTTGGAATGCTCAGTAGGGTGCCTCCATCAATGGAGATGCCAAGGTTTCCCTAAGACGTCTTCTCAGCAGGCTGTGCAGGAGTTTCTGAGGTGTGTGATGCTGTCATGGTGACCCCTCATCCCTCTGTCCCCAAGAAGAGGACCTTGTTGTTCAGGCAGCAGGGGTTTCAGTGGGGGTTGGGGGTAGAGCAAAGAGAGGCAGGAGAGGAAAGCAGGATGTGTGTGGTTCAGTGAGTGTGGGTGTCATGCTACAGGCAGCTCCCAGATACCCACACTTACTGCCCGAGTACTTCGAGGATGAAATGTTGTGTATGGCATGTGCCTGGTCCTAAGGCTCACAGCAGAGGATGGCGGCCAGCCCCTCACACTGCAGGCAGAGAACCACAGCCGAGCCACAAGCTGTCTCCACCCCAGGAGGAAAGCTGGACATTGGCCAGATCACTTTGCCTTCCTTTTCTTTATTTCAGCCCCAGGCACGTGCTTTCAGGAGGCCAGTATCCCAGGGTCTGTCCAGGGAAGAGAAGCAGGGGCAAAGGGCCCTCTACATTGCGGGCAGATGGTGCGAGCTGATGTGGGTCCCATGCATTCTGCCCCAGCAAACCCCAGACCAGGAAGATTCTCTTGAGTAGGGCAGGGCGGGGTGGGGCAGGGCAGGGCAGGGGTATCTTTTTTTTTTTTTTTTT
>NW_012105920.1:1295937-1319448 GCF_000951045.1 Mandrillus leucophaeus
AGTTCTGCTCTGATCTTAGTTATTTCTTGCCTTCTGCTTGCTTTTGAATGTGTTTGCTCTTGCTTCTCTAGTTCTTTTAATTGTGATGTTAGGGTGTTGATTTTAGATCTTTCCTGCTTTCTCTTGTGGGCATTTAGTTCTATAAACTTGCCTCTACACATTGCTTTAAATATGTCCCAGAGATTCTGGTATGTTGTGTCTTAGTTCTCATTGGTTTCAAAGAACATCTTTATTTCTGCCTTCATTTCGTTATTTACCCAGTAGTCATTCAGGAGCAGGTTGTTCAGTTTCCATGTGGTTGTGCGGTTTTGAGTGAGTTTCTTAATCCTAGTTCTAATTTGATTGCACTGTGGTCTGAGAGACAGTTTGTTAAGATTTCTATTCTTTTACATTTGCTGAGGAGTGCTTTACTTCTAACTATGTGGTCAATTTTGGTATAAGTGCGATGTGGTGCTGAGAAGAATGTATATTCTGTTGATTTAGGGTGGAGAGTTCTGTAGATGTCTATTAGGTCCGCTTGGTGAAGAGCTGAGTTCAAGTTCTGGATATCCTTGTTAACTTTCTGTCTCGTTGATCTGTCTAGTGTTGACAGTGGGGTGTTAAAATCTCCCATTGTTATTGTATGGGAGTCTAAGTCTCTGTGTATATTTCTAAGTACTTGCTTTATGAATCTGGGTGCTCCTGTATTGGGTGCATATAGATTTAGGATAGTTAGCTCTTCTTGTTGAATTGATCCCTTTACCATTATGTAATGGCCTTCTTTGTCTCTTTTGATCTTTGTTGGTTTAAAGTCTGTTTTATCAGAGACTAGGATTACAACCTCTGCTTTTTTTTTGTTTGTTTTCCATTTACTTGGTAGATCTTCCTCCATCCCTTTATTTTGAGCCTATGTGTGTCTTTGCACTTGAGATGGGTCTCCTGAATATGGCACACTGATGGGTCTTGACTCTTTATCCAATTTACCAGTCTGTGTGTTTTAACTGAGGCATTTAGCCTATTTACACTTAAGGTTAATATTGTTATGTGTGAATTTGATCCTGTCATTATGATGTTAGCTGGTTATTCCGCTCATTAGTTGATGCAGTTTCTTCCTAGATTCAACGGTCTTTACAATTTGGCATATTTTTGCAATGGCTGGTACCTGCTGTTCCTTTCCATGTTTAGTGCTTCCTTCAGGAGCTCTTGTAAGGCAGGCCTGGTGGTGAGAAAATGTCTCAGCATTTGCTTGTCTGTAAAGGATTTTATTTCTCCTTCACTTATGAAGCTTAGTTTGGCTGGATATGAAATTCTGGGTTGAAAATTCTTTTCTTTAAGGATGTTGAATATTGACCCCCACTCTCTTCTGGCTTGTAGAGTTTCTGCTGAGAGATCTGCTGTTAGTCTAATGGGCTTCCCTTTGTAGGTAACCCGACCTTTCTCTCCAGCTGCCCTTAACACTTTTTCCTTCATTTCAACCTTGGTGAATCTGACAATTATGTGTCTTGGGGTTGCTCTTCTCAAGGAGTGTCTTTGTGGCATTCTCTATATTTCCTGAATTTGAATGTTGGCCTGCCGTGCTAGGTTGGGAAAGTTCTCCTTGATAATACCCTGAAAAGTGTTTTCCAACTTGGTTCCATCCTCCCTGTTACTTTCAGGTACACCAATCAAAGGTAGATTTGGTCTTTTCACATAGTCCTAGATTTCTTGGAGGCTTTATTTGTTTCTTTTTACTCTTTTTTCTCTAAACTTCTCTTCTCGCTTCATTTCATTCATTTGATCTCCACTCACTGATACCCTTTCTTCTACTTGATCGAATCAGCTACTGAAGCTTGTGCGTGTGTCATGTAGTTCTCGTGCCATGGTTTTCAGTTCCATCAGGTCATTTAAGGTCTTCTCTACACTGTTTATTCTAGTTAGCCATTCTTCTAATCTTTTTTCAAGGTTTTTAGCTTCCTTGCACTGGGTTTTAACATCTTCCTTTGGCTCAGAGAAGTTTGTTATTACCCATCTTCTGAAGCTTACTTCAAAGTCATTCTCCATCCAGTTTTGTTCCATTGCTGGAGAGGAGCTGCAATCCTTTGGAGGAGAAGAAGTGCTCTGGTTTTTAGAATTTTCAGCTTTTCTGCTCTGGTTTCTCCCCATCTTTGTGGTTTTATCTACGTTTGGTCTTTGATGATGGTGACCCACAGATAAGGTTTTGGTGTGGATTTCCTTTTTGTTGATGTTGATGCTATTCCTTTCTGTTTGTTAGTTTTCCTTCTAACAGTCAGGACCCTCAGTTGCAGGTCTGTTGGACTTTGCTGGAGGTTCCCTCCAGACTCTGTTTGCCTGGGTATTGCCACCAGAGGCTGCAGAACAGCAAATATTGCAGAACCATATGTGTTGCTGCCTGATCTTTCCTCTGAAAGCTTCATCTCAGAGGGGCACCCGGCTGTATGAGGTGTCAGTCAGCCCCTACTTGGAGGTGTCTCCCAGTTAGGCTACTCGGGGATCAGGGACCCACTTGAGGAGTCAGTCTGTCTGTTCTCAGATCTCAAACTCTGTGCTGGGAGAACCACTGCTCTCTTCAAAGCTGTCAGACAGGGACATTTAAGTCTGCAGAAGTTTCTGCTGCCTTTTGTTCAGCTATGCCTGGGCAGGGGTATCTTTTACTACAGTTTAAGGAGACAGAAGTGGGAATAGGAAAGAAGAAAAGGTAAGGGCAGTGAAAGAAAGGGTATGTGAGGTGGACATCCTTCCTCTCCTGACTCCCATCACCAGACATAGATACAGACAGAGGAAAAGGAAGGAGAGAGGGATCCTGGAGGAGGATGGAAGGACGCATGTCAGGATAAACACTCATTCCTTAATAATCACTCAAGCTTGAACCACAAAGCAAACTGTGGTCCCTTATCACCGCTTTTGAAATACCATGATCATCAACAAACATTGAGAGTCTTCTCTGCTGGCTGTTCTGCTAAATGCTGCAGAAGCAAAAGCTGCCTTGGGCACACAGACCATCTCTTTGGGAGAGAACTGTGCTCAAGTCAGTCCACATCCATGGTGAGAGGTGCACAAGGGACAAATTAGCCAACCAAGACCATGACTTTCATGATGATAAATGAATTGTCAGTATTACAATATTTTGGCATTAAAAAAAAATGAGCTCTATTTTCCAATTGAAGTCTGAAAAAAGGTTTAGGTTTAGGTAGTTTCTTTGGGCTGGAAGGAACAAGATCATTTCCCAATCCATCATGACACAGCAGGTGCCTCAGGTCAAGAACCGGAGAGGGCTGGTGTGAGCATTCCCTGTCACCACCTTTAGGGTTCATAGTAGCCCCAAAGTTTGAATAGGCAAAGGGAACCACTTCATTTAGAGTGACCTAGGTTGTCTCTCATCTTGTAGCTCGGCAATTTAAGTCCCCACATTATTTCATCGCTTACGATATTGTCAGCATGTGAGGCATATCTAAACCAGCTTCTTATGCTACACATTCTGGTCCCCAACACTTAGACCACCAGCCTTGCTGCTCAGAAGATGTAGGGTGCTGAGCCATGTGCCTCTTTTCCTGGCTGGATGCATTTCTACTTTTAAAAAGCTGGGAGCATATCATGTTGTTAGAAGCTATGCAAACAGATTGTTAAGTGAACACAGATTACTAATGGAACTTTAAGACCCATATATAACAAATTTATTCGAATACATATTCAAAGATATAAGAAGTCATTTAAAACATAGTGTAGAATATTGTGAATAAGAAAGTTCATGCAAGTGGCTAGTCTTCATTGCTTTAACTCTTACCCTGGATATTGCTCTGTCCCCGTCATAGGCTTCTGCCATGCCCTGCCCTCTGGAATTAGTTGGTCCTGTCCTGCATTCAGGGATGTCCAGAGCATAGCCCAGCCTTTGGGGTGCCAGTGCAGTAGGGGCCCCTTCAACCTGAATCTAGAGTCTGGAGCCTGTTCCTGCTGTTCCAGAGCCCAGGGCTCCCCTTGCAACCTGATTTAGTGAAGAAATCTTTATGACCTGTTGACTGTCAGTCGTTCTAGGGAGGAGGACTTTCCTAACTATTGGCAGCTTCCTGTTTTGTCCCAAACCCCTCTTCCCCTCTATATTAGTCAGGGTTCTCTAGAGGGACAGAACTAATAATATATATATGTATATGTGTATATATATAGATATACACACACATATGTTTATATATATATATATAAAAATATATATAAAGGAAAGTTTATTAAGTAGTATTAACTCACGTGATCACAAGGTCCCACAATAGGCTGTCTGCAAGCTGAGGAGCAGGGAAGCCAGTCCAAGTTCCAAAGCTGAAGAACTTGGAGTCCGATATTTGAGGGCAGGAAGCATCCAGCATGGGAGAAAGATGTAGGCTGGGAGGCTAAGCCAGTCTAGCCTTTTCACATTTTTCTATCTGTTTTATATTCTGGCCATGCTGGCAGCTGATTAGATGGTGCCCACCCAGATTAAGGGTGGGTCTGCCTTTCCCAGCCCACTGACTCAAATGTTAATCTCCTTGGCAGCACCCTCACAGACACACTTAGGATCAATACTTTGCATTCTTCAATCCAATCAAGTTGACACTCAGTATTAACCATCACACCCTCCCCTCTCCCCTCAGGGCTGAGATCCTTGGCCAGTGGAGGACAGGTTCTCTTCCCCAAGGATGTCCAAGTGTTGCTTGGTGTTAGGCTCTGTCTCTTGCCAGAACCCCACTTACCTCCTGATTCTAATCCCATGACTGGATTACCTACCACCTGTTTGCAGTGACATTGCCTTCAGCTTCTTGGGATCCACCTGCTAGGCTGGGCTTCTATCTGTGGCCGGCCACTGAGCTGGTCTCCTTTCTCTTTCTGTGTCCAGCCACTGGGCCTAGAGCCTGGCTCTCTTGACTGGCACCTGACTTGGCTTTTGGAGAATAAGATGCCACCTGCCTTACTCCTGAGCCCTCAACCAGGGTCCGATCATGATGATGATGATAATGATGACAATGATAGCTACCACTTGTGTACACATTGCCTTTATTAACTTTTCTTTTTTAACTCTTTGTGATGAAAAAATGTCAAACATATACAAAGAAAGAGAGAATAGTAAGGAGCCCTCATGTATCTATCCATCACCCAACTTCAACTATTATCAACTTTTAGCCCATCTTGTTTTCTCTATTCTACCCATTTTTGTTGCTCATTCATTTGTTTACTGGAGCATTTTAAAGCAAATTCTAGATATCTCACATTTTGGTTATAAATGCACAAATATCTTCAGGTCATTTTGAATTGATAATAAACATATATATATATAAACCACCAAGCCATGATCACACCTAGCATAAACTCATTTTATTGTCTTTATGGAATTATCTTTTATCAGTCAGTTTGTCCAAATCAGTTGTCAAAGCCTATAGGTCCATTTAATTAAGTCTCTTAAGACTCCTTCATTCTTTCAGTCTGTAGTAGCCTGCTCTCTTCTTTTTCATGCCCATAATTTGCTAGAGAACCTGAGTGATTTGTCTAGTAGAATGCTTCACATTCTGGACTGGGATAAATGCTTTCTTGTGATGTCATTTAACTTGTTCTTCTGTATTCTGTATTTTCTTTTTAGCTGTTATTTAGGTCAAGAAACTTGCTCAGATCCAGGCAGTCGTATCAAGGATGGAGAAGCACTGGAAACTGACATCCTGGAGGGAAGGGGTATTTTATCACTGACATTGTCTAGAACTGCTGGTGCACAGCGATGATAAAAAGCAGACTGACGTTGAATTGGTTTCGTTATTGCTGTAGAATTCTCTACAAAATACCCCACTATTGCCTATACACAACTGGATCAGTATCTCCCCTAACCCCTCCTTGGTAGGCTGCTGGATTCAAACTCCATTTTTAGGCAAGAATGCCATGTAGGTGGTGCTGTGTACCTCTTACTGCATTACAGCATGAGACACAGGATGTCTGCTTTGTCTCTCTTTTTGTGATCAGGTGGGTTCAGGTCCTGCCAACCTGATGGTTTTAGCAGCTCAGATTCATTGTTTTCTTAGGGATTGCAAGGTAGTGATATTTCAATTCTTAAGACAAGGTTTTACTCTGTTGCACAGGCTGGTGTGCAGTGGTGCAAACACGGCTCACTGCAGCTTCAAACTCCTGAGCTCAAGGGATCCTCTTGCCTCAGCCTCTCAGGTAGCTGGGACCACAGGTGCATGTCACTACTCCTGGCTCATTTTTTGATTTTTTTGTAAAGATGAGGTCTTGCTATGTTGTCCAGACTGGTCTCAAATTCCTGGCCTCAAGCAATCCTCCTGCCTCAGCCTCCCAAAATGCTAGGATTACAGGCATGAGCCACCAGTCTTCTGACTTATTACCTGACCATTATTTTCTATAAAGAATAAGTTTCTCTGCTGGGCGAGGTGGCTCACGCCTGTAATCCCAGGACTTTGGGCAGCTGAGGTGGGCATATCACAAGGTCAGGAGATCGAGACCATCCTGGCTAATGCAGTGAAATCCCGTCTCTACTAAAAATACAAAAAATTAGCCGGGCGTGGTGGCGGGCGCCTAAAGTCCCAGCTACTCAAGAGGCTGAGGCAGGAGAATGGCGTGAACCCAAGAGGCTAAGGTTGCCGTGAGCTGAGATCGCGCCACTGCACTCCAGCCTGGGCGACAGAGCAAGACTCCATCTCAAAAAACAAACAAACAAACAAACAAAAAAACTTTCTCTCCTTGCAGGCATTAGCTTGCTTGCTTTCTCTCTTTTCCTTCTTTCTCTTTGTTTCTTTCTTTCTTTCTTTTTCTTTTTCTTCCTTCCTTCCTTCCTTCCTTCCTTCCTTCCTTCCTTCCTTCTTTCCTTCCTTTCTCTTTCTCTCTTTCTCTCTTTCTTGTCTCTCCTTTTCCTTTCCTTTCCTCTTTATTTCTTTTCAGATGGGGGTCTCACTATGTTGACCAGGTTGGTCTTGAACTCCTGGTCTTAAGCAATCCTCTCACCTTGGCCTCCCAAAATGCTGGGATTACAGGCGTGAGCCGCCAGACAATAGCTTCCAGAGAAGGAGTTGGTACCCTAGCAGCCTAATATATTAACCTATGTATCGTATTGCTTTTAATATCATTGGGCACACAGATTTTTATGTTTGATTATGCTATATGTACTCTCACATTTTTTAAAGTGAAAAAAATCATAGGTTTGTACCAATGCTTCCAATTCAAATTTAAGATTACAGGGTTTTCACTTCACTTGGTTGGGTATACACTTTCATTTTTTTTTTTTTTTTGCTGAAAAGCGTGGTTTTTAACAATTGTTACATAATTACTTATTTACCTTATTCTATAACTATAATAGTTTCAAAATAGCTAAACGAATATTGCTGCTAACGGTAAGATTACTGAATACAGTGTAAGATTTATTTGCGACTCATTTTGTCCTTAGAACATATCCTGCTAGGATTGTGTAATTGAAATGTGAAGTGATTATTTTCTTCGTGTTGTTGTGCCATTGACTTGATGTGCAGTTAGGTACATTTCTTTCCTCTTACTTTCAATTTTTAAGACTTCTTTTCTGCCTTTTTGATTTTTTAAAAATTTGTATTCAAAGTCAAAACTATCTAACAAGATATATTCAGAGAAGTCTAGCTCCTATTCATATCTTCTCCATCCTTTTCTCTCTCCCTTAATAGGTGGCCATTTTTATGAGTTTTTGGCTTATTCATTTAGCAATTTTTAAAAATGTAAGCAAATTTGTATATATTCCCATTCTTTCCTACCATTTTGTAGCTAATGATGGTAACAATTTTTTGCCACTCTTTCCAATGAGAGATGCAGTTTCTTTCTTCTTTTCTTTTCCTTTTTCCCTTCCCTCCCCTCCCTTCTTCTCTCTTCTCCTCTCCTTTTCTTTGTTTTCTTTTCTTTCAACAGACTCTCAATTTGTCACCCAGACTGAAGTGCAGTGGCACAATGACAGCCCACTGCAGTCTCGACCTCCTGGCCTTGAGTGATCTTCCCACCTCAGCCTCCAGAATAGCTGGAACTACAGGTGCCTGGCACCATGCCCAGCTAATAAAAAAAAAAAAAAAGGTTGTGGAGATGGGGTCTCACTATGTTGCCCAGGTCTCAAACTTCTGGCCCCAAGCAGTACTCCTGCCTCAGCCTCCCAAAGTGCTGGGATTATAGGTATGAGCCACTGAGTTACAGATGAAGTTTCTTTCTCCTCCCCTTAAACTGGGTTGGTCCCAACTGTTTTAACCACTAGAATGCAACAGAAACAGTGCTCTGCCTGTTCTAGGCCTAAGAGGACTGGCAGCTTTTGTTTCCTCCATGTTATGCTCACCCTTGAGATTCAGGATTCATTTGCCAAAAAATAAAGCCCAAGCCATGGGGAGACAGAGCAGTCCTAGCCTCTCAGCCATGCCTGCCAAGGCACCAGACATACAAGTGAGTCATCTTGGATGGTTCAGACCAGCCACCATTTGACTGCAGCAGCATGTTATGTGATAGATAAGAATTCAAACAACAAATTAAGAACTGATTTTAAAAGCATAGGAAAAGAGAGTGAGAACTGACTCCCCAACATTAAAATAGTTCAGGAGAATAATTTTTAGAGGAGACTTTGCTGGAGGATGAGAAGGACAGCTCTTTTACCAAGAATGCTTTGTTTAACAGCTTTTTATCTCTATCTTCCTAAATTGGGAAAAATTAAAATATGTTAAGTGAGGGCATAGGTGTTTGCCAAAATATAACATCAGTTGTCGCTGAGTAGTGAAACTATGGGTAATTTCTCTCTTTTAAAATCTTTTCTATACTTTTCTATGCTTTCTCTGAGTATTTATTGCTTTTATCATGGAAAAGAGAAACATTACAGAAATGTTTAGGGATATACTGGGTCATTCTCTTTCCCACCCTTTGTTTTTGTTCTGATGAAGTCTGGTCAAAGAGACCACAAAATAGCACCCAGAAAGGAAAGAGAGATCCTCGGGGGCAAAATAAAATCCAAGGCCATAGGGTGGTTGGGGTAACAGGACAGAGCATCAGCCAGGGTCTATCCGGGAAACTAGGGCCCGTTAAAAAATATTCCATAGAAAAAACTAGTCCAGCTCATCAAACACGAAACAGCCGTGGGGACCGTGCATTCAGCCATCCCTGGGATGTGTGCATGGGGCCCATGGCTTGGCAGTGGCTTGGTGTAGCTCCCATCTCAGGGATGGAGTGTTCCCAGTTAGCTGCTGACTGTTACTGGCTTCAACCCACATGCTCAGTTTGCCTGGCTCTCAGGGCTTTCCCCATTTCCTCATGTTAACCTGGTCAACTACTGAATCCATTTCCTATTTTCAAGGAAATTGAAAGATGTGTGGCTCCCTCCCACCTCCTCTCTCTCCTCTTTCTCCTTGCCTTTCTTCTTCCCTCCCTTCTGTCTTTCCTTTCTTTCTTCTTTCCTTCTAGTAGGGAAGGAGAGTAAGGGGATGTATTAGGGTTCTCACGAGAAAGAGAACCAATAGAATGTGTGTATGTATGTGTGTGTGTATGTGTGTGTATTAAGAAACTGGCCTATATGATTATGGAAGCTGAGAAGCTCCAAGATGTGCAGATGGCAAGCTGGTGGCTAAGGAGAGATGGTGGTGTAGTTCCAGTCTGAGTCTGAGTCCAAGTCCAAAGGCAGGAAAAGACTGGTGTCCCAGCTCGAAGATAGTCAGACAGAGAGCAAACTCCCTTACTCACCTTTTTGGTTCTATTCAGGCCTTAATTGGACTGGATCAAGCCCATCCACGTTGGGAGGGCATCTGTGTTACTCAGTCCAACAATTCAAATGATAATCAGAAACATCCTCCCAGACACATTCAGAATAATGTTTAACCAAATATCTGGGCACCCTGTGGCCCAGTCAAGTTGACACATAAAATTAATCATCACAGGTAGAAAAAGAAGAGGCAGGAGAAAAAAAGCACTAACCCTTTCTCTTTAGGTGACCAGCCACCTTATCTTATGATCCCTCTGATTCAGGCCTCAGAAATTCCTTGGGTCTTGTAGAGAGTCACTGTGTTTAATTCAAAGCGTTGCCTGGTTTGGCTTTGCCAACAAAACTGACCTAATTATCTTTCCATGATGGAGCCAGGAGGGTCCCTATCTGGTGATTAGGCAGCCTGTCTGGCTCAGGCCTGTGTAGCCAGGACGCTGTGCTGGGAGGGCACTGGGCGGAGGTGTTTTTCAGCTTCTGAACTCCACAGCTGGACTTCTCTCTGCTCTGAAGGGTTCTGGAGCTCACTACTCACCAGGGGAGAGTTGGGCTGGGGGCATGAGCAGAGCATATTGATGGAGGCAAGGCTCTGCTGCAGTGGGAAAGCTAGCCACAAGGCACTCCTTCAGATAATGACAATGATGCCTGGTTCCTAACTGGTGCTTCCTGGTCTCCAAATGCTCTCACATTTGGTCGCCTGCCCAGAAGCAAAGCTAGAAAGTTCTGTTTAAATGGTAACAATAGCTGCTTCACCGAGGAGCTCATAACTAGGGAATGCCTTTGATGTACAATTATTTTCTTCTAAGAAGCTCAAAGTCCCACATGCTGTGCACAAATCCATGCATCAGACACTAGCCAGCTCTTGGGTTTCTTAGGAGCCACTTCCCAGGTTATCACGTGTTGTCAGAGATGTGCAGATGTGTTAGAAGCACCATCGTTGGTCAGCTCTGAGGAATTATGGTGAACAGGAAAGGTGCTGGAGGATTGGAGCTGGGCAAACTTACTTAGATCTTTATAAAGTGAACAAGACAGATTTTAACATCTACCTTCTGGTGAATATGTCAACCCATAAGAAATGCTACAAAAATTATTAATTTTAAAATACCAAGGTAAAAAGCAGTCCTTGCTAGGTGTCATTGGTTGTTTTTTAAAAACGAGCTCCCAGGGATTTCTCTGCAAATATAACATATTAAAATTGGATTACAGCATCTTCCATTCCCAAAATTGATACCATAACCAGACAAAGGATTTATGAGAAAAAAATTTTAGGCCTATTTTACTTATAAATATTGATGCAAAAACACTAAATAAAATATTAGCAATTAAAATACCAACATGGTTATCTTTTGTTTTTTGGAATCTTGTTCTGTCACCCACGCTGGAATGCAGTGGCACGATCTTGGTTCGCTGCAACCTCTGCCTCCTGGGTTCAAGCAATTCTCCTGCCTCAGCCTCCTGAGTAGCTGGGACTGTAGGCACCCACCACCATGCTGGGCTAATTTTTGTATTATTAGTAGAGACGGATTTTGCCATGTTGACCAGGCTGGTCTCAAACTCTTGAACTCAAGTGGTCTGCCTGCCTTGGCCTCCCAAAATGCTGGGATTACAGGCATGAAACCAGCTTGGCCAACATGGTGAAATGCCATCTCCACTAAAAATACAAAAATTAGCTGAGCGTGATGGCTCATGCCTGTAATTTCAGCTACTTGGGAGGCTGAGGCAGGGGAATCGTTTGAACCCAGGAGGCAGAGGTTGCAGTGAGCCAAGATCACGCCACTGCACTCCAGCATGGGCGACAAGAGCGAGACTCCATCTAAAAAACAAACAAACAAACAAACAAAAAACCCCCCAAAACACCAAACTATATCTATATCTATCTCTTTATATCTATCTATCTATCTATCCAGATATGTTTAAGACTGAATAGCGAAAGGTTGCTTAAACAAGAGACAAAAAAAAAAAAATGGCAATAATATAAGGGATAAATACATTTGACTACAATAAACTTAAGAACATGTGTTCTTCAAAAGCTACCTTAGGGAAAGCAAAAGTAAAGAAACTAATTGCAAACTGAGAAGAGATAGTAGACAACAATAGATCGGTGTCAAGAATAGATAAAAAACTTCCACAAACAAATAAAAAGATACAACCCTATGGAAAAATGATCAAAAGACGTAAATGGCCCAGGCATGGTGGCTCACACCTGTAATCCTAGCACTTTGGGAGGCCAAGGCAGGTGGATCACTGGAGGTCAGGAGTTAAAGACCAGCCTGACCAAGATGTGTAACCCTGTGTCTACTACAAACACAAAATTAGCCAGATGTGGTGGTGCATGCCTGCAATCCCAGCTACTTGGGAGGCTGAGGCAGAAGAATTGCTTGAAATCGGGAGGTGGAGGTTGCAGTGAGCTGAGATCGTGCCGTTGCACTTTAGCCTGGGCAATGGGAGCAAAACTCTGTCTCAAAAAAAAAAAAAAAAAAGAAACATGTATGGCTGATAAACACGAGAAGATGTTCAACATCTTTAGTGGTCAGAGAAACACACATTATAATCTCTAACATTTGTTTTTACCTCTGTTTAACTGGCAATTAAAAATCTGACAACATGAAGCTTTAACAAGATTGTAGAGCCACAAAACCTCTTGGCCGGGCATGGTGGTTCACATCTGTAATCCCAGCACTTTGGAAGGCCAAGGTGGGCAGATCACAAGGTCAGGAGTTCGAGACCAGCCTGACCAACATGGTGAAACCCCGTCTCTACTAAAAATACAAAAATTGGCTGGGTGTGGTGGTGCACGCCTGTAATCCCAGCTACTCGGGAAACTGAGGCAGGAGACTTGCTTGAACCTGGGAGGCAGAGGTTGCAATGAGCCAAAATGGTGCCATTGCCTGAGTGACAGAGCAAGACTCTGTCTAAAAAAAAACCAAAGAAAGAAAACAAAACAAAACAAAAAATCCTCTTATACTCATAAGGATGTATGTTTTTGAAACACATTGGAAAAGGGCTTGACTTTCTCCTCTAAAATTGGACATCCACATACCCTATTACCCAGCAATTCTACCATTAGGTGTATATTCAAAAGAAACTCTCATGCACATAAAACAGGAGATTTGAATAAAAACACTCCTAGCGGCATTTTTCGCATTAGCAAAACCTGAAAATAACTCAATGTCCATTAATGGAAAAGTGAATGGATAATTGTGGTCTATTTACACAGCAAAATATTATCCAGCAATAAAAATAAATGAACTCAACCATAAACAACAGTATGAATAATTTTAGCAATATAATACTTGGTGGAAAAAAGTAAGTCTGAAACACTTACATACAATATTATATCCTAATTTTGGGGTGAGGGGTCTCACTCTGTTGCCCAGGCTGGGATGCAATGGCATGATCATGGCTCACTGCAGCCTCAACTTTCCTGGGCTCTTATCTCAGTCTCCCGAGTAGCTGGGACTACAGGCACTACACCACGCCTGGCAATCTTTTGTTTGTTTGTTTGTTTTTGTATTTTTTTTTTTTTGTATTTTTTGTGGAGACAGGATTTTACCGTGTTACCAAGGCTGGTCTCAAGCTCCTGGGCTCAAGCCCTCAGCGCACCTCAGCCTCCCAAAGTGCTGAGATTATAGGCATGAGCCACCATGCCTGGCCTCATTTTTAAAAAATAATTTCTAAAGTAAAATTTTATGAAAACACATCTTTTAGAAGCACACATAGATACAATAGAACTTAGTTTGAAAGGAAGGCACAGAGCTGATGAACAGAGGATTAAGAATGATTATCTTGGTCAGTGGAGTCAAGAGGATGTGATGGGGTGGGACCATATGTCAAGGTTATTGTCAGGATCCTAGCTTTTGTTTGGATCTGGTGCATTCACAGGTTCTTATATTATTTTAAATAACTAAGTAAAAACAAGCCATGTATAGACCAATAGTCAGGATGTGTAATAAACCAAGGACAATACTCAGTCCAGTTCTGTGTACTTGAGTTCCAACAAAAGAACAAAAAGTAGAAATGGAAGCCGGACAAAAGTTAGGTGAAATTGTATCATTTTTTTCAGTCGATGTCATTTCTGTTCATTTACCATGTCTGTTACATCCCAAAGCACTCTGCCAAGCAGTAACAATGGACTGAAATTCTCCTGGAGGGAGATGTCAATAGTCACTTGGTAGGCTGACTTCTCAAACTTACAGATACCCAAGCTGGAAGGGAGAATCTTGTGGCAGAAATAGTCTGGGTCAGGTTCTGCATGCTTGAATGAATTAACTCTGTTGCTTCTGCCCATGTGGTCACTTGCTCAGGATCTAAAGTCCCTAGAGAGAGAGCACCCATATGTTCAAGCAGGGTTCTCATTTACTTTGGTACTGCGGTGGCTAGAGGAAGAGCCTTGCTGGCAGAGTCTCCAGGAATCACTTTGGCATCTATAGTGAAAGAACAGATGGAGACATTTACTGTTATTACCACGATGTCACACCATGGGGAAGGAGAAGAGACGTTAGGTGGCCAAAGCAGAGCACAGACTCACTGGATATATTTAAACATTACATTATTAGTGGTAATAACAACACCTACCCTTTATTAAGTGCCTACCATGCGTCAGTCTCTTCAAAGACATTACTCTCTATCTTGACTATAAGCAGCAAGAGGACAAGGCTTCTGTCTTGTTCTAGGCTGTATTCCTGGCATCTGGATCAGAGCCTGGTATATTGCATGCATTTAGTTAATATTTCAGTTAAAGGCCGCCCCGCCTCCCGGCAGTGTCGTGAGGCAGGCATTATTCTTGAGAGAGAGGTTGAGTAAGTGTGTGCCCTTCCCACGACCATCACTCACCATGCTCCACTGATTCTGCTTCCTCAGTACCTCTCAGGTCTGGTCTCTGGCAGCTTCTCCCCATTGCCCCTCCCATTCAGGCCCTTCTCGTGGTTTGCCTGGAATGTTGCATGATCTCTCACTCAGCTTCCTGGCCCCTAGCTTCCATATTTACAGTCTATTCCTTGCGTTGCCACCGGAGTTTCTTTTTAAAAACATATGACTCGCTGCTTCTATGGAGTAGGGTAAGTTTCCCAAAAGGGATAGGAAAACATGTGAGGTGGTCCAACACTATGGTTCACGACAGAAGGAAAGAGTTCTGTAGTGCTGTGTGCATGCCATGTGCATCCAATATATGTATTCAGGGAATCATTATTGGGTTCACAATTTAAGAAGGAGGTTAATTAAAACCCTACCATTTATTGGTCGCATACTTTGAACCAAATGTCTTGCCTATACCATTTTATTGAATTCTCACAATAATTTTTTGAGGTAGGCAATTCTGGTTCCACTTTACAGATGAGTACACCAAGGCCCAGAGAGGTTAGGAAGGTACATGGTCACACAGCTAGTGAATGGTGGTATTAGACTCCCCCACTCCCATCCCATCCCTGAGCTTTCTGGCTCCCAAGTCTCCTACTCACAAATAAGCGCATCTGGAAGAATGTGTTCATGGCACTGGAGGATGCATTGGAGGAAAAGGGCTGACTGGACCCAGAAAAGAAAGGAAGAGCTGCAAACAGTGAGTTCCTGGACCCTAGGAGAGCCCCCCACCTTCCCTGTGGAGTCAGAGAAGCCGAGGAGACTGCTCCTTCCTTGCATGAGAAGTTGGGGGAATGACTTATGATCCCCACCTACTTTATTTTTTGGACAAGGTCTCAGTCTATCACTCACGTGGAAACGCAGTGGTGTGATCATAGCTCACTGCAGCCTTGAACTCCTGGGCCCAAGCAATCCTCCCACTTCATCCTCCTGCATAGCTGGGACTATAGGCATGTAGCACCACACCCGGTTAATTTTTAATTTTAGTTTTTTTGAGATGAGGGTCTTATTATGGAGCCCAAACTCGTCTCGAACTCCTAGGCTTAAGCGATCCTTCATCCTCAGCCTCCCACAGTGCTGAGATTCCAGGCATAAACCACCATGCTGAGCCTGACATATGGTTTCATAGCTCTTTCTTTTCTACCTCCTTCTTCGCCATTTGTTTCTGAGCCACTCAATTCCAGTTAGCACTTCCACTGAGGAAGGGGTGGGAGAAGGGAGAAGCAGTGACTAGAAAAAACAAATTAAATTAATTAAAGTTAGTTAATGAATTTATCTCTGAGTAGAGGGACAGAGTGACTGAAATGACCATTGCTGGGAGTGGAAGCCAGTGGTTCCAGTCCCAGCCCTGCTATGGGCTATGTGGTCTTAGTGGTGGCACTCATCCACGCACATGTCACCTGTGGAATGTGGGGCTCAGGTTATATACTCAGTCCTTCCCTGAATTGTCAGTAAGTTAAGGAGAAATGAGCATAGATTGGTGTTACGGTTTCCCTACATGAATGTTCATGCAGCTTTACTTCTAAGAGCAAAACATTTGGGGGGAAATAAGGGTTTATGTGGTTTTTTTTTTTTTTAGTAAAAATGATTAAAAATTGCCTAGGGCTGGGACTTGGAATTGGGAGTGACTGCAAATGGGCACAAGGGATCTTTTTGGGGTGATGGAAATGTTCTAAAACTGAATTGTGGTGATGATTGCACAACTCTGTAAATTTATTAAAAACCGTCGGATGCTATGTAAATTATATCTCAATAAAGCAGTTAAGATGACTATAAATGCTGGAGAAAAAGACCCCATATCATGGTGGTTGCCTTACAGATACCTCACTTTGTGGAAGGCATTCTGGAAGAGGCGATGATGAGCAAACTACACTCCTGTGTTTCTACAGAGCTGTTAAATTAGCCCAGTGAGGAGAGGGGCATGAATACAAATTGTTCTATTGCATGAAAGCATGTGGTTAAATGGTACCAAAGAAAGAAAAATCAGAATCAGGAGGAGGAATTTAGGAGAGCTTGATGAGATCCAAACAAAGATGAAAATCGAGGCAGAATCTGTGAGTGGCTAAAGACAGAAAAAGGAAGGCTGTGTAGTCCACGCGCAGTTCCACTGAATATTGGAAAAGGGCGGTGGGATGGGGTGGGGGGTACAGATACTGCACCCAGACACCTAGTGACCAGTTGGTCCAGGATGGGCCCAGAGTGGCTGTGGGGAGAGGAGGCTGCTGGCAACCACAGTTATTCAGCCATGTGGTTGTGGTGAGTGCCTGCAAGGCTGGGCTTTGGAACTGGGGAGGACATGGCTATCAGCTAGAAAGTGGCAGAACCAGAATTTGGGCTCCAGAAGCATAACTCTGGTGCTTGGCCCTCAACCACAAAGCCACATTGGCTCTCAACCACAATGCCACATTGCCTGCCTTACTGAAAAGGAAACTGAGGCTCAGAGGGGCTGAGTGAACTGCCCAAGGTCACACAGCAGGAAGTAGTAGGGCTGAGATTTAAATTCAGGTCTCCTGGTGCCAAAGCTGAAGCAGATCCAACCAGTCTTGCCTCTCCACTGCTAAGGAGGACACAAGCACACAGCTAGTCCTGCTTTCATCCTCCTGGGACTCTGCCTGCCTGGGGAGGGACCAAGGTATAGCGGGAGGGGTCGAGGTATAGAGGGAGGGCTGGGCTGGGGCTATTCTTTCAGCTGCAGTCATCTGGTTGGGGAGAGCCATATTGAGAAGGACTCAACATGGCTTTCTATAAAGAGGAGGCTTGGAGCTCCCCTAAGTTCTCCTTTTGGGGTGCTTGTCATTTGTCCTGGCAGGAAATGGCTTGACTAGACGCCTGCTCAGCATCTGAAAAGGCTGACAGCTGTGCACAAGGAGAGAGCACTTTGCCATGTTCACCCAAGGAGAAGGGAAGGGCAAAGTCTTTCAACTCAACCCCTTCGCAGTGTGCCTTTCGGCCTTATGATTTGCTTTAAGAGCTCTCATTATTTTACTTAATGCAATAACACACACTGAATTCTTACTAGAACCAGCGTTCAATCACGGCTCACTGTCCAAATTTATCCCTGAGCTGGCGAGACTCCTGAGCCAGGTGTACGTGCGTTCCATGCAATGCTTGACTCTTTCTGGAGTGATCTTGAGAGGTAAGCCAGGGACAGTGTGGGAGGAAGGAAGGGGACACAGTGTGTCCTGGGTATTATCATCTCTGCTGCATTATGAGGAGACCTGGGCTGAGAGAAGGGAATGCATTCCTCAGAGGCTGGAATGTGGCTTACCTTCTCCTTTCCACTCCTGCCGACACCCCTTCAGTCCCAGGACAGCAGTTTCTGCGGGAACCACCTGTCCTGCCACAGGGGACTCCCTGTGCCTCTGTAATTCCTGTGACTCCTGCCTTGGCTCCTGGTCTGCCGCCCATTCCTAGGGCACTTATTGAATTCTCACAATAATTTTTTGAGGTAGGCAATTCTGGTTCCACTTTACAGATGAGTACACCAAGGCCCAGAGAGGTTAGGAAGGTACATGGTCACACAGCTAGTGAATGGTGGTATTAGACTCCCCCACTCCCATCCCATCCCTGAGCTTTCTGGCTCCCAAGTCTCCTACTCACAAATAAGCGCATCTGGAAGAATGTGTTCATGGCACTGGAGGATGCATTGGAGGAAAAGGGCTGACTGGACCCAGAAAAGAAAGGAAGAGCTGCAAACAGTGAGTTCCTGGACCCTAGGAGAGCCCCCCACCTTCCCTGTGGAGTCAGAGAAGCCGAGGAGACTGCTCCTTCCTTGCATGAGAAGTTGGGGGAATGACTTATGATCCCCACCTACTTTATTTTTTGGACAAGGTCTCAGTCTATCACTCACGTGGAAACGCAGTGGTGTGATCATAGCTCACTGCAGCCTTGAACTCCTGGGCCCAAGCAATCCTCCCACTTCATCCTCCTGCATAGCTGGGACTATAGGCATGTAGCACCACACCCGGTTAATTTTTAATTTTAGTTTTTTTGAGATGAGGGTCTTATTATGGAGCCCAAACTCGTCTCAAACTCCTAGGCTTAAGCGATCCTTCATCCTCAGCCTCCCGCAGTGCTGAGATTCCAGGCATAAACCACCATGCTGAGCCTGACATATGGTTTCATAACTCTTTCTTTTCTACCTCCTTCTTCGCCATTTGTTTCTGAGCCACTCAATTCCAGTTAGCACTTCCACTGAGGAAGGGGTGGGAGAAGGGAGAAGCAATGACTAGAAAAAACAAATTAAATTAATTAAAGTTAGTTAATGAATTTATCTCTGAGTAGAGGGACAGAGCGACTGAAATGACCATTGCTGGGAGTGGAAGCCAGTGGTTCCAGTCCCAGCCCTGCTATGGGCTATGTGGTCTTAGTGGTGGCACTCATCCACGCACATGTCACCTGTGGAATGTGGGGCTCAGGTTATATACTCAGTCCTTCCCTGAATTGTCAGTAAGTTAAGGAGAAATGAGCATAGATTGGTGTTACGGTTTCCCTACATGAATGTTCATGCAGCTTTACTTCTAAGAGCAAAACATTTGGGGGGAAATAAGGGTTTATGTGGTTTTTTTTTTTAGTAAAAATGATTAAAAATTGCCTAGGGCTGGGACTTGGAATTGGGAGCAACTGCAAATGGGCACAAGGGATCTTTTTGGGGTGATGGAAATGTTCTAAAACTGAATTGTGGTGATGATTGCACAACTCTGTAAATTTATTAAAAACCGTCGGATGCTATGTAAATTATATCTCAATAAAGCAGTTAAGATGACTATAAATGCTGGAGAAAAAGACCCCATATCATGGTGGTTGCCTTACAGATACCTCACTTTGTGGAAGGCATTCTGGAAGAGGCGATGATGAGCAAACTACACTCCTGTGTTTCTACAGAGCTGTTAAATTAGCCCAGTGAGGAGAGGGGCATGAATACAAATTGTTCTATTGCATGAAAGCATGTGGTTAAATGGTACCAAAGAAAGAAAAATCAGAATCAGGAGGAGGAATTTAGGAGAGCTTGATGAGATCCAAACAAAGATGAAAATCGAGGCAGAATCTGTGAGTGGCTAAAGACAGAAAAAGGAAGGCTGTGTAGTCCACGCGCAGTTCCACTGAATATTGGAAAAGGGCGGTGGGATGGGGTGGGGGGTACAGATACTGCACCCAGACACCTAGTGACCAGTTGGTCCAGGATGGGCCCAGAGTGGCTGTGGGGAGAGGAGGCTGCTGGCAACCACAGTTATTCAGCCATGTGGTTGTGGTGAGTGCCTGCAAGGCTGGGCTTTGGAACTGGGGAGGACATGGCTATCAGCTAGAAAGTGGCAGAACCAGAATTTGGGCTCCAGAAGCATAACTCTGGTGCTTGGCCCTCAACCACAAAGCCACATTGGCTCTCAACCACAATGCCACATTGCCTGCCTTACTGAAAAGGAAACTGAGGCTCAGAGGGGCTGAGTGAACTGCCCAAGGTCACACAGCAGGAAGTAGTAGGGCTGAGATTTAAATTCAGGTCTCCTGGTGCCAAAGCTGAAGCAGATCCAACCAGTCTTGCCTCTCCACTGCTAAGGAGGACACAAGCACACAGCTAGTCCTGCTTTCATCCTCCTGGGACTCTGCCTGCCTGGGGAGGGACCAAGGTATAGCGGGAGGGGTCGAGGTATAGAGGGAGGGCTGGGCTGGGGCTATTCTTTCAGCTGCAGTCATCTGGTTGGGGAGAGCCATATTGAGAAGGACTCAACATGGCTTTCTATAAAGAGGAGGCTTGGAGCTCCCCTAAGTTCTCCTTTTGGGGTGCTTGTCATTTGTCCTGGCAGGAAATGGCTTGACTAGACGCCTGCTCAGCATCTGAAAAGGCTGACAGCTGTGCACAAGGAGAGAGCACTTTGCCATGTTCACCCAAGGAGAAGGGAAGGGCAAAGTCTTTCAACTCAACCCCTTCGCAGTGTGCCTTTCGGCCTTATGATTTGCTTTAAGAGCTCTCATTATTTTACTTAATGCAATAACACACACTGAATTCTTACTAGAACCAGCGTTCAATCACGGCTCACTGTCCAAATTTATCCCTGAACTGGCGAGACTCCTGAGCCAGGTGTACGTGCGTTCCATGCAATGCTTGACTCTTTCTGGAGTGATCTTGAGAGGTAAGCCAGGGACAGTGTGGGAGGAAGGAAGGGGACACAGTGTGTCCTGGGTATTATCATCTCTGCTGCATTATGAGGAGACCTGGGCTGAGAGAAGGGAATGCATTCCTCAGAGGCTGGAATGTGGCTTACCTTCTCCTTTCCACTCCTGCCGACACCCCTTCAGTCCCAGGACAGCAGTTTCTGCGGGAACCACCTGTCCTGTCACAGGGGACTCCCTGTGCCTCTGTAATTCCTGTGACTCCTGCCTTGGCTCCTGGTCTGCCGCCCATGCCTAGGGCACATGCTGAACCTTGTGTTTATTCCCAGAGCAGTTCCTCTTCTGAAATCTTCACTTCCAATGCTTCACCTTCTGACCACAGTCCCACAATTTGCCTTCATAGCTGAGCCCTCCTGGAGAAAAATCAAGTGGCCTGTAGATTGGCCTGGGGCCCAGCCTCAGCGGGGCATTTGGTGTCACCCAGCAGCCACTTGACCTGGTCCTCTGGATGATTCCCCTTAATAACCATCCACACCTTCACCACTTTCTTCAAACTCTTCACCTCAATGTTGCCCCCTTTGTCACCTACTTTGGTGAGCAAATTGCTGTGCGTTGGGTGCCCCATGCACTTGCCACGTGGGTTTATAACGATTTATTTATGTGTTTGTTTCCCCAAGTCGACTGCATCCTTCTTTGGGTCAGGATCTGTCTCCTACTCATCTTCCTGTCCTTGTTGCCTGACCCAGTACCTGCAACCTCCTGCGGCTTAATCACTGTTGCCAAGTGAATAATAATAGATCAAGGGGTCAAGGCAAAGGCTTGCAGCAGAGGCTGGCTCAGGGAGATGACCCACACACTTGTTCCTGTGAGCTAGGAGGAGCTCAAAGGGCCTCCAGGGACCTCTATGCTGCTCAGCTGGCATTTAAATAAGAGAAGACCAGTAACTGCTCTCTGCATTCTAAAATCCTATGTTGGGAGATGAAACGCAAAATCTGAGGTCATTCAGTCCTTTACAGTACGGTTTCCATGGTGACTGTGACTGGCCAAGGCCTGGATAGGGACAGCTGTGCCTCTTGAGACCAGGCCCAAGTCCCACCTGTGTATAGAAGAAGGGCACCCTCGTCCTTTCTGCATCGGGCAGGTGTACACGGGTTTCCAAGTCTTTTCTCTCCCGCTTCACACACCCCGAGCAGCAGTGGAGCCATGAACTTCCTGCAGAGTTGAAAGCTTGGGAGAGCAGGACAGGACAGCCTAACCCTGAAGGACTGAGCTGCACTCACACAGCCCCAGACTCCTCAGCCCACCCGCAAGTGCCACCATCCAACGTCACTTGACCTAGGCGGACTGGGAATGGTTCCACCTCTTTCTTCTGGGAGTAGGGGTTTGAGGCAGTTGTGTGAAGACAATTTTTGCATGTTTCTCACCACTATCCTGCCCCTCTGGGATATCACTGGGCTTTATGACAAAGAACTTGTTCTTCTGGGTCTCAGTTTCCTCATCTGCACAATGAAAGGGCCACACTCAAAGTTGGCAGGTCCTGGCCAGGCGTGGTGGCTCACACCTGTAATCCTAGCACTTTATGAGGCTGAGGGGGGCAGATCTCCTAAAGTCAGGAGTTCGAGAGCAGCCTGGCCAACATGGTGAAACCCTGTCTTTACTAAAAATACAAAACTTAGCTGGATGTGGTGGCATGCACCTGTAGTCCCAGCTATTTGGGAGGTTGAGGCAGGAGAATCGCTTGAACCCGGGAGGCGGAGGTTGTAGTGAGCCAAGATCGTGCCACTGCACTGCAGCCTGGGCAACAGAGTGATACCCTGTCTCAAAAAAAAGAAAAAGAAAAAGAAAAAGAAAAGAAAAAAATTAGCAGGTCCTAAATACACTGCATTTCTGTGTCTGCCAGCTCCTACTACCTTCTCTCCACACCCTGTCTCCACTTCCCTCTCTCCTCCTCCCTCTCTCCACTCCCTTCCTCCTCAACCTCCTCCATATCTCCTCCCCATCCTCTTTACCTGTCTTCACCTGGTTCCTGGTGACCCAGATCTCCTCGCTCTGCCTGATGGCCTCTTGGTTTCTCTGGAGCAAGCTCCTGGGAGCCTCCTTGACTTTCTCCTGGGCCTTTGAACCCTGCCGTAGTCCATCCTTGAATAGAGATGGGAGGAGGGAAAGAAAGTGGCAGACCAGGCTGCTATGTGGCATGCTTGCCCCCACATTATGAAGCAGAGATCTCTGGGTCTGTTCTCCAGGTGCCCCCCGTGCCCAGCCCAGTTCAGCTATGCCTCTTTCTCTTGCCTTCTGGGACTCATCTACTAGGCCTTTTCCCTATTGTTTCCATCACAAACTTCTTGCCTCTGCTTTTTCCTCAAGCTAATTTTGCCTCTCCTACCTTTCTGTCCTGGCTCTGCCTCCCAGCAGTCTGGCTCCACCTTTCCCTCCTTAAGACTCTGTGATTTGGTGGACAACCCACAACTGCCCTGAACTGACTCCTTTGAAGGAGATTTGAAGTCTACAAACTGCCAGACTCAATCACTTGACTCAGTTCTCATCCTTCCCATGCGGGTGGCATCTTGTGGTCATCACGGAACATTGTGTCACATAGTTCATTGAATGCTGGGAAAGTGTCCAAATGCTTTCTGGGGCCGGGCGTGGTGACTCACATCTGTAATCCCAGCACTTCAGGAGGCCAGGGCAGATCAACTGAGGTCAGGGGTTTGAGACCAGCTTGGCCAACATGGTGAAACCCTATTTCTCCTAAAAATACAAAAATTAGCTGGGCGTGGTGGTTCATGTCTATAATCCCAGCTACTCAGGAGGCTGAGGCAGGAGAATCACTTGAACCTGGGTGGCGGAGGTTGCAGTGAGCTGAGATC
>NW_012105920.1:1319568-1354928 GCF_000951045.1 Mandrillus leucophaeus
TTTTTTTTTTTTAACATCTTGGGATATATTTACATGGGCCAGAGTATTTTCTTTTTGTCTTTATCTCTTGCTTGATATTTTACTTGTATATATGTTAGTTATCAAAACAATGAATTAATTCATTAGTATGAATTGATAGCCTCAATTGATAGCCAGTTAGGTTCCTTTAAAAAAGTATCATTATAGACTCATGGATTTATATATATATTTGACCTGTTTCAATCCACCACTGTTACTGTCCTTGTTGGTACTCACATTGTCACATCTCTGGCCAGTGGGAGCCTCTTCATCCTGGCTCCTGAGACCATTTTACGACTCTATCAAATCAAATTTGTCTTTGACTCTTTCCTCACTATCTTCTGTGACAAGCTGCTCCAGGCTGTATGATTTTCAGGGGCTCTGCTGCCAGTGATGGTTGCATGGTTGGATGATAAGTATTTTTTAAAGTTCCTTATATTATCCCTTTCCCCAAGGCAGGGAGAAAGTGTGGAAAGGTGGGAGGCAAATCTCTTCTGTGTTTCAGGCTTACCCAGGAGGATTGAGCTGGATTACTTTTGACTGAGGAAAATGACAAGTCTCCCACCCAAAAGGGGGCAAAGAGGGGTTTCCCCAGCAAAGGTGAAGGGTTAGGTTTGGGAGTTTCCAAGGGTGGCAGAGAACAAGCCATGTTTCCTTGCAGAATCTGGGAGCTGCCAGACCTCTGCTGGGGTGGTCTGCGGATGCAGGAGGAGGCCACTCTCAGCGAGTTGTGGACCTGGGCTCCTCAAGGGGATCCCTATTCTCAGGGTTATCTGGGCAGCAACAAAGCTGCCCGTGGACCACCCCAGCCTTGGCAACAGGCAACTTAGAAACAATTCCATGATGGAAGGCTGGAGGCCCTTCCTGGTTTTCTACAAGTTAGGCTCTCTAATCTTGCACGGCCTTTGGGAGAGGGAAGCTGACTTTGACACCGCACTGGGAAGTGGGACCCAGAGAAGGTTTAATTTAGTTTAAGTGAAGTCATGAGGCAGTTCTCATATCCGATGACAGTTGTCTGTGGCCATGTCCCCAATTTTGAGACACACCCTTTAACTTAGGACATTTTGTTCCCTAGTCCTAGGTCTCTGGAGAACAGGAGGCTGTCCTTTCTCCAGATGTGGAGGATAGGGAGAGAAGAATCTGTTGTTTAAAGCCCTTTATAAAGCTAGCAATTTTGATTTCTCTCTGTGCTCCACTGCCCAAGAACTCCAGGCTCACCTCTGCTTCCCTTTCTTGCCCCACTCACCACCCCCTCCTCTGTGACACACTTAATTGTGCTCCATCCACTCGGAACCATTTGCAGATTGAGGAATATGTCACATGCTCTCTTATCTCTGGGCCTTGGCACATGTAGGTATATCAGTTAGGATTAGGTTCAGCTGCATATTACAACAACAACAAAACAAATAAGTAGTTTAAATCTGACATTTATTTATTTGGTGTGTGAAAGAAGCCAAGGGGTGGCTCTCCAGGGCTGATATAGCAGCTTCACAGTTGTCAGGACGCAAGCTCTTCTTAACTTTCTGCTCTACCATACTTAGTAGTTGGTTTCCATGTCAAGTTTGCTTTATGACACAAAATAGCTGCTGGTGCTCCAGCCATCAAGTCCACATTCCAGGCAGAAAGATGGAGGAAGTTGGTTGTATCTCCTAGTTGAGTCAGAACGCCTTCCAAGAAACCCTATAAACTTGTATTTATATCCCATTATTCATTGCTAGCTACAAGGGAATCTGAGAAATGTAGTCCTTTAGATAGAAATATTGCCTAGCAGGATAAAATGAAGTTCTAATCATCAGGAAAAAGAGATAGATAGATATTGGGTAGGAGCTAGTAATCTCTGCAATCAATGAATGTCCCTTCTCTTTGTTCAACTTGCTCTATTGACCCTTTTGCTCTCAGCCTAGATAGAGCTTATTTTAGGAGACAGGCCTCTTGTAGCTACTTCCCTTGTCCCAGACTTCCTTGTTATCACACTGTATTGCACCTGCTGCTCCACCTGTCAGTCTCCTCCCTTGAACATGAGTGCCTGGAAGGCTGGGACTGTAGGTGCTCAATAAAGACTGATGGAGTGAATGCTGGGAGAAGGCTGGGGGAGCCTCATCCAGGAGCATTTCACACTATTTATCCCTGTTCAGAATGCTATTATAAACTCCAATTGATCTTGCTATTTTTTCATTTCTATGTCATTACCACAAATATGTACCCAAACCTTGTTTTTGAAAGAAAAAACATTTCTTCCCCAAACTACTTGGGATGGTCCATGATTTGTGCCTTCACAGCTTTGGAGTATGGCACATAAAAAACAGCATAGCATCCAAACCTATCTGAACATGGTCTGTAGGACAATAAAAATAAAAAGTAATTTATAAGTGGCAAGGAAGCATAATTTTATTTTGTGAGGAAAGCCAAACTGTTCCATATAATTTGTCATTCAGACAGGGCTCTCTGACTTGCTCAAGCCAAAGGCTCCTAACTCCTTCCCATCTCTGACTGACTCCTGATTTAATTCTAAGTGGCAGAGCTCCCAGTATCTCCAGTAAATATGTTTGCTGTCTCTTGGCTTAGGTAGGTTGTCTATACTCTTTGTAAATGGCTGATCGAAGATGAAAAATTTTGGCCATATTATCCTAGAAATGTGCTCTTAGAAAAACTCTATCAGTAGTTTTCAATTCTCTATCACTGTTTACCAACCCATTCCAAAATTTAGTTGCTTAAAATAACAATTTATTATTTCTCAAGATCCTGTGGTTTGGCTGAGCTTAGCAGGGCAGCTCTTCTGTTCCTTGTGTATTGCTTAGGTCACTCCTGTGGTTGCCTTCAGCTGGGAGCTTGCTTGTGATTGTAACATCCAAAATGGCCTCCCCTCATACCTCATTTTCCATGATGTGATTATTCCACATTGCATGCCTGTGTCAAAACATCTCATGTTCCCCATAGATATACACATCTACTTGTTTTTGGTACCCACAAACATCAAACATAACAAAAATTAGGAAAAAAAAATGGACTACCCTTCTCCAGGGCCTCTCTCCACATGGCCTTGCACCATTCAGCAGCCTAACTTGAGCTTCCTTCAGCATGGCAGCTGGCTTCCAAGGAGGAACTTTCTGAGGGACGAACCCAAATTTGCAAGTGCTTCCAATTCTTTATGCCTGCTAATATCCCATTGGCCAAAGCAAATCATGAGGATAATCCAAGAGCCAATGAGAGAGGGGAATACACAGTCCACAAACACTAAGCGACATGTTTCCTTGGCCACCAATATAATAATCTACACAAGTGCCCTCTAAGGAGAATGGAAAAGAAGAGGAGAAGACCCTGGAGTGAGTTGCATTCCTTTTAGTGTAAGTTCCACGACTTCATGATTTTAAGCTCCAGAGGCAGAGCCAGTGGATGAGGGCTATAAGGTGGCAGGTTTGGGTTTTAATAGGAGCTGCCTAACAGTGAGACACCTGCTTTGTTAGATAGTGAACCACCCATTGTGGGGAGTATTCAGAGAGAATCTAGATTGCCTCTTGGTGGGGATGTGTAAGGAATTTTTGCCCGAGCTAACAGCTGGACTTAATAATGGATAAGCTTCCTTTTAACTCGGAGTCTATTTAAAGCTCTCCTTGGAAGGCCAAGAATATTTGTCTCACAGAAAACAAATTCGTCAAGCCACTTGCAAGATGGGGCGGGGAACACAGACCTCCAGGTGGAGAAGATCCCAGCTGTGGAAGGTGACTCAGTGTCTGCGGACTGGGAACAATCTTTGTGGTCTCATTGATTGACAGCTGCCCTGGGGTTGAGAGGGCGGGACTTCCTGTCCCAACCAGCCCTGAGGGAAACAAGCAGGAAAACGTGACTGGGTCCTGGTCAGCACCTTCCAAACAAGCTTCCCAGAAGTACTTCCGCTCCACACAGCCCTTCAGGGGCTGCCAGGGAAAGAGAAGGCAGGGGCGGGGGAGGGTAAGGGAGACTGTCTGGGGAGAAGCCAGTGACCTCTTTGCACTCCATCAGAGCAGCTCCACTTTGGTTCTTGCAGACTGAGTTTTCATGTGAGATTTTTAAGGAAAAGGTTCCAGGGCTAAAATTAAAAGCTTTAAAACTACTCAGAGCAATTTTATCCATGAGAGACATTAAGTCAGCCTAAGTGCCCTGCTGCAGGTGGAGACCCGGGGTAGTGGTGGAAGACGGGAGTAGGGAGGCAGCCCTCCAGGACTTTGGTATTGAGGGAGGGCAGTGGAGGTGCTCAGGGTGGGGCAGGGGTGGGGCCGGGGCCAGAGTCAGCTCCTGCACTGAGGTGCGGTCTCGGGGTACAGTTTCGGGGGGCTTGGCCCTTCTTACCCGGGGGTGGCCCCAGGTCTATCTAAAGGTGCTAAGACGCCCACAGATGACAGAGCCAGAGCCAGGGACCTGGGACGACCACTCCTGGGAGCACTGCGGGAATGTGAGGGCACCAATGCAGCTCCAGGTCTGACTGGAAGATCTAGAGCTCCCCTAGATTTGGAGCTCGCCCTGCACTCCCGGCAGCACCGTCTCTGGACAAGCCTGGGAGCCCAGATCCTTTTGCTCCAGAGTGCCTGGCACGTCCTCAGGGTGAGGCATCCTAGTGGCGTGCTGAAGGAGGCCACCCTCCCATCTCAGCTTCAGGCAAGCGTTCTTAGGGCTTCAGGTCCAAAACACGACCCCTTTTCACCTCCAGACAAAAACAGAGTGGGGCCAGCAAGGTGGTCAGGGTGGAATCTTTTGGATGAAGCCAGTGCCCCCTGGAGTGAGAAGCAGACCACTGTGCCACAGCTGGAGCCTGTCTTCAGCACCTCCCACCTTCTGTTCCAGGACACCCTCCCCTCAACCCCTATATTCGTCTTCTATTGCTTTGTAACAGATTGTCACAAGTTTAACAACTTGAAGACATCCATTATTCTATGGCAGTTTGTGGGTCAAGAGTCTGTGTACGGCTTCACTGCATCCCTTGCTCAGAGTCCCCTGGGCTGTATTTCCCTCTGGAGGCTCACCTGGGGAAGAAGCCACTCCCAGATTCACTCAGGCTGTTGGCAGCACTCACTTCCTTGCAACTGTACCAAGGGGTGGGGTTGGGGAGGGTCCCCCTTTTTGCTGGCTTTGACTGGAGGCTTGCCCTCAGGTCCTAGGCTGCTAGCTTCCTGCCACAAAGGCCTGGCCACTGACTTCATCTGCCCTCAGGAGATGAGGCAGTATGGTATTTTTGTACATAAATACATAAAAGGTACAGTAAAAATATGGTATTGTAATACCACTGACAGTCTCTGCCCTCAGGAGGGACCCAGCCCCTCTCTTTAAGGGCCGCCTGCCTGATTAAGTCAGGCCCACCCAGGACAGTCTCCCTTGAGATGAACTCAAAATCAACCAATTTGGGACCTAAATTACCTCTGAAAGTGACTTCATTTTTCCCACAGTCCATTGGCTAGAAGCAAGTCACAGGTCCCACCCAAGCTCAAGGGGAGGGGGATATACAGGGTGTGAAGAGCCAGGGGATGGGAATCCTGGGGGGTGTCTCCCACACCCCTCTTTTGGAAACCTCAGGATCTGGTACCATAATCCCTTCCCTCACTTGTGAGGACACACACCCTGCACCTCCCGCCCCCTGCCCCCACCATGCACAACTCTTCCAGTCCAGACCTGTTCGGACCAGCTCAATTTTCTGTCTTATCCTAACACAAATTTCTCCCAGCTGTCAGACAAGATAGAAATAATTGGATCAAAGAAGTTCCCAAAGGGGACTCTGCATGGTCTTTGGGGCTTCTGCCTTATTCCAAAGAAGTGACCAGGGAAGACATGTTAGGGGTCCATGACTAGTGAGTCATAAAAATGGTTTACAGTCAAGCGTTGCTTAATAACAGGGATTCTGTTCTGAGAGATGTGCCACTAGATGATTTTGTCCTTGTGCAGACATCATTGCGTTTGCCTGCTACATACCCAGGCTATATGGCATACAGCCTATTGCTTCTAGGCTACTAACCTGTACAGCATGTGACTGTACTGAATACTGTAGGTAATTGTAACACAATGGTAAGTATTTTTGTATTTAAACATACCTAAACACAGAAAAGGTACAGTAAAAATACAGTATTATAATCTTAAGGGACCAGTGTACTACTTCGTGTGGTATGTTGTTGACTGAAACGCCATTATGCTGTGAGTCTTTACTATTTGGATGCTGGGAAGGTGGCTCTTAATCACTTTGCTTAGATCACCACTTACTTTGCCACCCAGTAGGGCCATCTTTGGTAGGATTTTGGGGTTATGTCTGCTCCTCCCACCACCGCAGAAGATGACTGATCTGATAAACCACCTGCACTTTGTGTGTTTGCATTTTGCAGGGACCCAGTACCAAAGGAATTGTTCCAGTCTCCTCTATAAAGTGTTCATAATAATGATCATGATAATAGTCCCATTTATTGAGCACTTACCATGTGTTGGGCATTGGGTTAAGCACTGTACGTGGTCCTCATATCAACTTTACGAAGAAGGTCCTATTTTAGAACTGTGGAAGCTGAGTCTCTGAGAGTCTAAGCCTCTTGCCCAAGGTCACAAAGTTGATGAGTGGCAGAAGTAGGATGGTCCCCTCCCTGGAATGTCAGCGTTCAAGCCCGTGTGATACTGCCTCTCCTGATCCGAACACTTCCTGTCCTCAGTTGTTGGGTTTCCATGCCCTGCACACCTCCCTGGGCACAGCCATAGCTGGGGCTCTCTGAGTCAGCCCCTGACTGGTCTGGGAGAATTTACAAGGAGGGGCTGAGCCTGGGGCGAAAAGAGTTGCCCCTGGGGTACAGGCTGAGGGCCTTCAGGGAGTGCTTTGTCACACGGCAGCCCAGAGCCTCCCCTGAAGCCTCAGAGGTACTGCCATAAGTGAGAAACAAACCAACCTACGCCCAGGAACCAAAGGCCAACAGAGACCAGTCTGTGGTGCCTGCCAGAATAACAGAGCTTCATGTCCCCACGTGTCATCACAGGAAACATGAGACCAGGTAACTAATGGGTGCCAAAGCATCCTGGATCCAGTGTCCTGCCTCGTGAAGCGGGGACAGAGGGACTGGGGAGCTGGAGCCAGGCTAGCTGGATCAGGGGTCCCAGGGCTGGGCCAGGGGTCCCAGGGCTGGGCCTCCCGCTTTTAGAGCCAGAGGAAGTATCATTGAAGGACTTGGAAACAGAACACTAAGAAGACACTGGATCTTTGCTTTGGATCCATCTTAGCTGATTTGAGGATGTCCAGGACTGATAGCACCCGCTTTCTTGATTGGCTTTGTTGTTGCTATTGCTTTGGTTTTTAGTTCATGACTTGTTTAGTTAAACTGCAGAGTAGGGAGTATAATGGCACATGACTCACCTCAGTGGCCTGGTAAAGATGACCTTCAAGGAAAAAGGCATGCTCGCTCTGCCTCTCTGTGTCGTGCTGTCTCTCCTTCTCTCCCCAAGTCCACTTCGCTCCTTTTTTCTCTCTCCTTTCCTGTTTCTCTCTGGATTCCTCTTGGCTTCTCCATCTTCTAGAGAGTCATCAGTTCTGGGACTCCCACTGCTTCCGAAAAGACATCAGTGAATTGGGGAATGTCTGGGACAGCTGAATAATAAAAATTGCACATGGATAGACAGGGATTGATTGGTGCCTAAATGAGTGGGCGAATTCAATTCACATTGATCGAACTCCCGGGATGTGCCAGCCTCTGTACTCAGCCCTGGATGTGGGCGTGTGTTGCAGGGAAGCGGAGTTGGGGGCTGGGGGAGGAAGCTGCAGAAGCCTAACCCTGGCAGTAAGGATTCTTAGGAGGGCAGGAGGAAGAGTCAGCCTCTCTGCCTCAACCAGGGGTGCTTGCCCTAACTCCACCGTGGTCTCTGGAGAGGGGGAAGCAGAGGAGATTGATTTTCAGTTTCCAGGGCACTGTCATCCTCTGTCCTTCTTAGCAAATGCCTCCCCCACCATCTTTAGTCCACTCTGTCATGTTCACTGCTGCCTGCGGTCCCCTTCTGTTTCTGTCAGAAATAGCCCGAATCGAAGGCAGTCTCTCCAGACAAGTGAGGGGACTGACACCTCTCAGAAAGTCCTGTCCTCTCCCACTTCTGTACCCAAGTGGAAGGAGAGAAACCTCTTGAAGCCGAAGGAGGGAGTCTTATTACCCAGGACCCAGAGGGGACCGGGTTTTCATGAGTGGGACGATTAGAGCTCTGGAGGTTCCTTGCCCACCTTATAGATCCCATTCTCTAGCCCAAGATTAGAAGTCTGTTCTGGTCCTCACACGCTTTGTCTTAGGGCTGGAGAGAGGACTGCAGGCAACCAGACATCTGTGGTCATAGCCTGGCTACATGAACCATGGGAGAGAACAGATAGGGCATTTTGAGGTAACCTCATGTTTTTTCTGCCAGTCAGTTTGGTTTATTGTTCAGATCTGCTGTAATTACAGAGAAACCCAAACCTAATCCTCACCAGGTTTAATAAGGAGAGCTGATTTATAGATTGATTGCAACTTAATAGATTTATTAGGAGCTGAGTGGGGCCAGCGTGTAATGGGCTGAGTGAGGCTGGCCTGTTGCACTGGGAGACAGAAAAGAATGAAAACCAAAAGCCAGGGAGAAAGGGAAGGGAGTTAGGAGGTGAGCAGAGAGAGAGGTAGGGGAGAGAATTCAAAGAGAAGAGATGGACCTGAGACAAGCAGAGGGGAAGAAGCAAGGGGAACTGAGTGAATGTGGGAAGAAAGCCTTTGGGACCAATCTTTCCAGCAATTCTTAGGAACTAGGCAGGGCTCATTATTTAACTTTTCTGAGCCTCAGTGTCTTTATCTGTCAAATGGGTGTAATTAATACCTACCTCATAGGGTGCTTGTGAAGATAAAATGAGATTGTGCATGTGAAAGAACTGGGCATGTTTCCTGATACCTGGGGTGTGCAGGGGTCAGTGGGATAAAAGGAAGAGGGAGGAAATAGGAGAGACAGAAAAGAGAAAGATGACAGAAAAGAGAATATTGGCAGAAACGGATTCACATATTATATATAACTACCATGGAAGAAACTGCTACATGACCTCCCTATCCATTCTCCCCTTCCTCCATAGTAATGAGCTTTAAATACTTGATTTAGATTTTTTTTCTTTGAGAGAGGGTCTCACTCCGTCACCCAGGCTGGAGTGTAGTTGTGCGATCTCGGCTCACTGCAGCCTTCACCTCCCGGGCTCAAGTGATCCTCCTGCCTCAGCCTCCTGAGTAGCTGAGACTACAGCTATGTGCCACCATGCCTGGCTAATGTTTTGACTTTTTTTTTTTTTTTGTAGAAACAGGATCTCATTATCTTGCTCAGGCAGGTCTAGAATTCCTGGGCTCAAGCAATCCTCCTGCCTCAGGCTCCCAAAGTGTCATTTAGATTGTTTACTTAACTTTTAATTTAGAATAAAGTTTCCTAGCCTCTTTTGTAGTTAGATGAGGCCAGTGGATATAAGTGGAAGAGATCTACGCAGGGCAGGTCTAGGGGATGCCTTTGAAAGGAAAAGATGCATTCTCTCCTTCACTCTTCCCGCTGGCTGGTGCGCCATCTTGAGCCATGCCGACAACCCTTTCTGGCATCCTAGGAATGTCAGAGTGTTGAGATAAAAGGATCCTGGATCTGTGACTCTGTAGCCACCACAGGCAGGAGCATAGGCAGTCCTAATGACTCTGGGGAATTAAGCCACTTTACTGACCTAAAATTTTAGGAAAAAAAAAAATCAACCATTATCTTATTTAAGCCACTTTGATGTTGCATCTTTTTAATATGCATCCCCACCTTGATTCTAACTCAGAGCTGTCCAATCAAACTTACTGAGATGATGAAAATATTCTCTATTTACATTGTCCAGTATGGCAGCCACTGGCCTCTATATGTGGACACTGAACATCTGAAATGTGGCCGGTGTGAATGAGGAAATGAATTTTAAGTTTTAATCAATGTTGACTAACTTTAAATTTAAGTAGCCACATGTTAATAACTACTAACTGAAAGACTACTTGTTCTTCTCTGGAGACAACCCTCTTGCCCTTTAAGCGGCTTCTCCTTGAAGGGAAGAGACTTCTCAGGGAGGGTCCCCTTGGCTTCCAGGTGTGGTTCAGAATTCTGCCCACGTTTCAGCAGTGCACAGTCTGGGAGTCCTTGGTTCTTAAGAGGATGAAAGTCTGTCCAAGTTCAGCTGCTTTTAGACCAGAGAGGCCTCTGCTGGCTCTCGTGTTCTCTCTTAACAACCTTCCCCATTTTTCTCGGTACCCTGGTCATCAGCCAAAGCCATATCCACTTTGGAAAAATGTAAATAAAACTGTTGGCATAAGAAATGTGACTTGCCAAGGTAAAGTGCTAGCTCTGAGTGTCTACTGTGGGACTCCTTAGATCCCTAGACAGTAATCTCCTCCTCAGCCTTGCTAGAGCTCCTCTCAGCCTGTTTTTCTCAGATCATCAACACTCTAAATTCAGTGTGGCAAAGATTCTTCCTTGGGTCCTTAAAGGCTGTATAAGGTTGTCTGACAGTGACCCTTGTTCTTACTTTGGG
This sequence comes from Mandrillus leucophaeus, assembly GCF_000951045.1. Taxonomy (NCBI): domain Eukaryota; kingdom Metazoa; phylum Chordata; class Mammalia; order Primates; family Cercopithecidae; genus Mandrillus; species Mandrillus leucophaeus. The sequence continues at coordinate 1,330,109 of NW_012105920.1, forward strand.
TCCTGGGTCCCATCTTCTCCCACTCGGAGTGCTGTGCCCAAGCTCACCTTCCTGCAGGTCGGATAGTTTCTGCTGCCCTTCATCCCTCCCTTCTGACTTCCTGGAAGCACGAAGGTTTCCAAATACTTCTGTCAACAGCTAGCATCTAAATCCAGATGCCTGACCTGAGTATTCCTCTACTGACAAGGTTGCTTTCCCTTTTTTTAAAATTAAAAAAAAAAAGAAGACTTACAGAAGAGAGGTCCCTTCCATTAGAACAGAGACCCACCCTAAGTCTAACAGGGCACCCTGGCTCCAGCAAGCCTCTCAGTGGGAAGATGGGAGGAGGGGGGACTCATGCCTTCACTTCTCTTATCAATCTTGGCTTTAGAAGCATTCTTCTCCCTCATCATGTTCTTCTGCAAACATGATACTATTATGGCTTCAGGGAACCAGTGGGGAGGACAAATGTCACTTTAGGAAGGAGGAGGGGAAGCTGTATCCACAGAAGAAGCAGGAAATAAACCACCTGATCCAAAGAGCTGAAATAAAAGCACTATTCTAATTTATGATCTAATTCCACACTCCTGGTCCTTTGGAGTGGGAAGGGTGGGTGTGGAAATTCATATTAAACAAATGGAGAATAGAGACACAGAGAAATGACTTGCTCTGACCACAGTCATGCAGCTGGGTGGAAGTGAAGGTGTGAGTAGACACCAAGCTGAGGCTCTGTCTTTAAGATCACATTTTGCACAAGTATGTTGCATCCAGAAAAGGCAACCAGAAGATAGGTTCTGGAAGTCAGCATGTAGAGGGAAGCCCAAACACGAGGCTCATGTAGTTCAAGACCAGTGACTTAGAAGGTTCATTGCCAAGAGGTCCACTAGCTTCTTCTAGTAGACCTTGGTCATTACAGTTATGTTTGTCTAGCATGCATCCCTACCCCCCTTTACTGGTTGCAGTACCACCTATTTCTTTGGGAGTGCTTCTATCCACTCCTTTAGGTTTGATGGAGGGTGTCAATCACAGAGTGCCACCCATGACAGACCATGTCAAACTCAGTACTCAATCATGGTACCCTGGCAACAGTGACTGATCCAGGAGGTGGACCCATTACCAAAGATGGAACAATGAGAACCACTTCCCTGTGAGAAAAAAGTCTCTTTCTGCTGGCCTTGTTTGGAAGGGTGTGATTTGGGGATTTTCAGAGGCCATCTTCCTCACCACAAGGAGAGAGTCAGTCTCTGCAGACTGAAGCCACACACAGAGGGGAGCAGAACTGAGAGCTGAAAGATGGGGGGGTGGGGAAATGGGGAAAGGTGGAGATGGAGATATATATCGAGAGATTAGAATATTTATAGACATAATTTGAGCCCTTCTATGGACTTCCCAGCCATGTAAGCCCATTGTATCAGCTAGGGTTCAACCACAGAAGCAGAACCAGTAGAATAATGTAGATAGGAGAGGGAGAGAGAGAGAGAGTGAGAGATGGACTTATAAGGAATTAGCTGCACAATTGTGGCTAAACAAGTCTGAAGTCTGTAGGGCAGGTGTTCTGTGCTGGAAATGCATGAGGGGAAAAGAAAAGATGCACACACGAGACTTTTTTTTAAATTTTTTTTTAGGCGGAGTCTTACTCTGTCACTAGGCTGGAGCTCAGTGGTGCGATGTCAGCTCACTGCAACCTCGGCCTCCCAGGTTCCAGTGATTTTCCTGCCTCAGCCTCCCAAGTAGTTGGGACTACAGGCACATGCCACCATGTCCGGCTAATTTTTTGTATTTTAGTAGAGACGGGGGTTTCACCATGTTGGTCAGGCTGGTCTCGAACTCCTGACCCCGGGTGATCCACCCACTTTGGCCTCCCAAAGTGCTGGGATTACAGGCGTGAGCCACCACGCCCGGCCCACACACAATACCTTTTAAGGGTAAACAACCTTTATCCCACGTATATGGCAATACAGATATAATAAGCAAATGATATAAAAAGCAAATTGCAGTGGAAAGGGGTGAAGGGAAAAGATATGTACATATATATTTACACACCACCAGATTATGGAGGAAGCATCACCAGAATGGGAAGCAACAGCCTGGGCTCCAGAGTCAGCCACTGGTCCGTGCACAGACGAGGAGAGGTCACATGGAGCTTCAGTGCCGCCTGGGACCCTAGCTCTTTTGTAACGAGTTGTTTGGCATGAGGCCCAGTCATGAGGGCCCTTCGAGACTGGGCTCAAGGAACACAAAAAGGTCAACTTGTTTTTGTGATTGTTGTTTTTCACTAACTAACGTACAGGGACAGATTTCTCCGAAACGTTGCTGGATGAATATACCTCAAGGGGCTCATGCAACCTGTTCCGGGACTCGGTGACCATTGTCTATGTCCATGTTCAATTGAGTTCAAATTTAATATTTAACTTTTCCTCCACATTCGGCCTCAATTCGATACTCAGTTGTAGGATAAAACGTGTAAAGATACATGGGGAAGGCGTAGTTGATATAGATTACAGATACAGGGTAAGCACAGGATAATTAAAAGCACAATTAATAAAAACCATACCCACCATGGCCAATGCCAATGCTAGTTGGACAGCCAATTCACAATGAGGTCCCCATGGTTAGATTCTAACTGCTTTGTTTTTGCATGTCTTGGGCAAGGAGAATAATATTGTGAGAATCGTCAGGGATATACACACAACATTCGGCATGCAGTAAGGCACAAACCCTTCCTTGGGCTGCTGTAAGCATGTCTAATGCCATTTAATTTTGCAACACAACAGTAAGCACCTGAGCCAATTCATCTGATAACAGCATAAGTCCAGTGCTACTATCATTAAGAGCTTTTTCTACATGCAAGCTTAATATTTTAATTTGTTGTCTAAGTGGTACCAGCAGTGATATGGTACCACCGCCAGGGAGTCCGGCGCATTTGTAACCAGCAATATTTGTAAGCCACTAGATTACTGGGGAGGGGAATATTATCCCAGATAGTGAATGGAATTAATGGCCACCCCCAAGTGCATCTCCCTGTTCAATTCGGGGGCAGGTATCACCGCCCATAGGACTCACATACCCAGAGGGCCCCCCAGGGAAGGGGAAGAGTTCTACCGCAATTGTATTGCTGTAATGTGTAATTTAAGTAACAAAGGTGCTGTGTTTCTTTGGGGACACTGTTATTGATTTGAAGTATGTGCTGATAACTATCTGGTGGGAGAAACCCCAGAGTGGCATTGGGGAAGCCATTTAAGGCCTCCCAGCAAAGGGGGGGCCATATGGAGTCCAGCTACCAGTAAGACAGGTTCCCAGTATATTCCGTTCCAGGCATATTAGGTAGGATACAAAGGCTTTTGACTCATTGGAAGGGTGGATTTTGCCTTTTGTTGCACTTGGGCAAGAATAGACTGTTTGGTTTGGTTAAAAGAAGTTCAGGTTGTACTACAAGTGCTGTTCTCCCAACCCCATTGGTAGTGACATAGCCACTTGGAAATATTAGCAGAGATAATATTCTAAGGTAATCCATTCGCTGCAGCCTCTGGCAACTCGACACATAGCCAACACTGACTGCAGTTGACCTCTTCTGCAGCAGTGGCTACTCAGGTGATAAATTCATTCTCGGCCTCAGACACAAAGACACAGGTGGTGACCATGAGTAGAAAGGTTCATTCCCTGTAATAACAAAAGTGGAAGGGAACATGATATTGTTTTTTCATATTTAGGAAATTGTACTGTGCCTTCATTTTCTGCTCCCATAGCTACAAGGTCACCAGTCTTAGGGGCAGGATCTGATGGACGCTGTACCCATATTTTGGCTCCAGGATTTAAGCCACGTGTACCAGTGGATCTGAATACCCTGGTTCTGTATGTAGCCTCTGTTGGGGCAGATATTTCCTACAGGGTTAATCGCTGACAAGGTACCACTAATAATTGAGCAACCAGTATCTGCAGCTCCATAGCAAAAGAATCTGGAGTGGTATTGTATAAAATGACCTAACTCTCCCTGGTAATCACTGTCAGTTATACCACTGTGTACGGTAATACCCCGCATTGCAAGACCTGATTGGAATGTAATCCACCCATAATGTTTGCAAGGTATAATACCTATAATAACTCCTAAGCTGGTGGCTACTCTGTATGTACTTTGGGGGGAATTATCCCAGGCTTTAAACTATATAAGTCCAAACTGGCAGCTCCTCTTGTCCTCCTCCACGGGAGTATAGCCTCTGGGTGGATTTTCCAGCATTTTAGCGAGAGAGGTTGGAGTACATCCGCACACTTAGCAATTTGTAAATGTGGGGTAAGCATTCGATTCAATGGGGTTTCCGATGTTGTTAATGACTGATTATTTAATATTTGTAGTATGTCAAACAGGTGATCCTTCCATTTTTCTAACTTACCTTGCCCTAACACCTTTAGCTGTTTTTTAAATAACCCATTCATTCTTTCGATTAGGCCAGCTGCCTGTGGGTGGTACGGGATGTGGAAAATCCATTATACGCCATGTTGGTCTGCGAAGGTTTGTACAGCCTTACCTTTGAAATGGGAGCCACTGTCCATTTGAATTTGTATGGGCACACCATAATATAGAATTAGGATGTTTAAGGTTGTAATAGTGTTAGTTTGGTTAGCATTAGCATAAGCGCAGGCTACTAGGAACCCTGAGTAGGTGTCTACAGGAGTACACGTATATTGGCACCCTTTAGAAATGGCAAAGGACAAGTATAGTCCATTTGCCAAATTTGTCCTGGCATTTTTCCCCTATGAATGTGCCCCATAACCCTCTGAGGAACTGGCTTAGTTTTTAACTGTTGGCATGTAGTGCATTGGGATAGAGTTGTACGAACAACATCCTGGGGTAATGATATCCCTCTTTGCTCTCTCCAAGCCATGGTTCCTTGGATGCCTAAATGTCCTCACTGGAGATGCACCCATTGTGTGAGCGCAGCCCAGTGCGGTTCTTCCGGGCCTGAGTCTGCAGTAATAGTGGAAAATTTAGCTTGTTGGTCTGATTAGTCTGTCAAGAGAAAGCAGAGACACATGAGTATCAACATGGAAAATGGTGATAATGGTAGTGTGCACCAGGATTCAGATATCTTCCTAGTATTATTTTCCCCAAATCTCTTTATTCCCAATTAACCATTTGTTTTGTTGCCACTGGGGCATCCAAGCAGTGAGATCATTTGCTGCTGACCAAGAGTCGGTAACAAATGACAAATCCTGAATAGCTCCAGCCTCCTCCTGAATAGCTCAGAGGACGGCCACCAGTTCAGTCAGCTGGCTACTCTCACCCCTTCCTTCAACAGAAATGCGTATGTTTTTAACAGGATTATGAACCACAGCCTTCCAACATCAGGTCCTACCAATGTATTTGGTGGATCCTTCAGTAAGCCAAATGTGTTTCTGATTCTCTGGGTTTAGTTCTTTAAAGGATTTGCCCCATTGTGGTGGGCGGGTGGGGTGCGCTCTTTCCCTATCTGCAGGACTTGCTTGGTGGTGTCCTTTTGTACATCTTCATGTAAAAATGATACCCTCTTTGGCCCCGGCTTAGCCTTATCTTGTATGTACCATTTCCATTTGATGATGCAACCTTCTTGGGTGTGCCCTATTTGGTGAGTTTTGGGGAGCTCATGACCCAAGTCATAATAGGAATTTCGGGCCTCATAATGACATCATGGCTGAAGCAGGGGCACTCTGTTTCCAGCAAAGCTCAACAGCAAGCTAACAATTGCTTCTTGAAAGGGGTATAGGCCAGGCGCGGTGGCTCACGCCTGCAATCCCAGCATCCTGGCTAACACGGTGAAACCACGACTAACACGGTGAAACCCAGCATCCTGGCTAACACATGAGACCATCCTGGCTAACACGATGAAACCCCGTCTCTACTAAAAATACAAAAACAAAATTAGCCGGGTGTGGTGGCGGGCGCCTATAGTCCCATTTACTAAGGAGGCTGAGGCGGGAGAATGGCGTGAACCTGGGAGGTGGAGCTTGCAGTGAACTGAGATCTCACCACTGCATTCCAGCCTGAGTGACAGAGCGAGACTCCATCTCATGCCGGCCTCTGGCAGTTTCCAAGTCCAAAACCCCAAAGGTACCCTCTTTCTGCCAAAGAGTTCAAATAGCATGTTGATCTAGGACAGTTACTTGCAGTTCTACTGGCCCATCCTGTATGGGCCATAGATCCAGGGCCAGTTGCACCACTTGTTTAGCATGTTCAAAAGCCATGTTCTCTTCCTCTCCCCAGTGGAAGTCATAGCATTTTCTAGTAACTGCATGCAGAGGTTGTAAAATGTTACCCAAGTGGGGAATATGATATCTCCAGAATCCAAACAAGTCAGTAAATTTCTGGGCCTCTTTTTTAGTGGTAGGGGTTTCAAATCCTAGTATTTTAGCCTTGGTCTTTGGTAAAATGGACTATTTCTCTGCATTCCATAGGATGCCAAGGAACTTTACAGTTTGTTCAGGTCCTTGAATCTTACTAGAGTTAATTTCCCATCCTTGAGATAGGAGCTGGGTTTTTACCTGCTCCAAACACCGGCTGACTAGTTCTTCAGTTTCACCCTGAATTAAAATCCTCTTTTCCCCCGAGGGCATCCAATCGCCCAAGTCCTGTAGCTGACCTAGTTGTTCAGTACCTCCTGTGTGGGAGTATCAGTATGGGAAAAATAATAAAGATGTTAACACCATTCTATAAGCAGGTGGAGCAATCTTTAAAATCTTATTGCGGATTTTAGGACTCACGGGTGTTGTCTCTATGTTACCAGCCATTCCCAGCACCACAGCTGTTTTCATGGCCTTCTCCTTTAACTGCATATCAGTGAATGCCAGGGCTTTCCCTCATCTGGCCAGGCATCCTCTGTGGAATATTTCTGTCTGGTCACATTGATGGCCAGTTCCTACAAAGATATTTCATCTAAAACATTTCCTTCATCATTAGTAGGGGTGGGGTCCAGTAGCCCAGTTTCAAAGAGCCAGCTGAATTTTGGGTACCCACGAGAGGGTAACAAACTTTAGAACATTCCCTGAGTCCACTCTAATGCCATTGGCACCCTGTTCATTGATTTGAACCAACCAAGTAATTACACTTTCCCCTCCCTTTTATCCAAAGGTTTGTAAAATGTCTGTTATTTCCTGCTGGGTAAAGTCTTCTACAGCATCTCTCCGGACCATCTGTCCCTCCTGCCCCTGCTGTACGGCCCGTGGCCGCCTCCAGAGTCTGGCCTCAGCAGTTTCCCTTTATTCACCAAGGGAGTAAGTGGTCCCTTCTTCATCATCATCCCGTACATCTCCATCCCATGTGTCTGGGTCCCACTCAGGGCCTGCTCGAGCAAGAGCTACCTATACTTTCGGCCTATCCACTTTGCCTTGCCTGTTCTTATACTTGTACCGGGCCACCCAGATAGCTGTTTTGTCAGCAATAGCCTGGTAGCTTTGGGCTTGATCAGTCAGGACATAGGCCTGGCATTGGGCCAAAACCAGTCTAGAAATTAAGTCAGCATCTTCCTTTTCCAGTTTACTTTTTTTCCCGTAGCAACCAATCCTTATCTTGACACATTAACTTATAAGCAGTAAGCAAGCATCATCCACGCCAGATCTCCTTGGCATCTCTTTTGCCGACTGGAATCCCCTGCAGCACTTCACGCACAGCCAAAGGTTCAAATTGCACTAATTTAGATTCCCAGTTCTCACAAAGGCCAGTTCCCCTGGACCATGCAATTGCCATGGGGGAAAACTGGGGGAGTTCCCATCCTGGGATATGGGAAGTCCCCGAGCTTCCATCTCTGTCCTTGCAGCCGAAAAGTGGCATACTTTTGTTTTCGAATCCTGTTCGTGATGCCAAAAAATGTTCTGTGCAGGAAACGCACTAGGGGAAAAGAAAAGACACACAATACCTTTTGAGGGTAAGCAACATTTATCCCACGTATATAGCAATACAGATATAACAAGCAAATGATATAAAATGCAAATTGCAGCGGAAAGGGGAGAAGGGAAAAGATATATGTGTGTGTGTGTGTGTATATATATATATATTTACACTCACCAGACTATGGAGGAAGGATCACTAGACCGGGAAGCAACAGCCTGGGCTCCAGAGTGGGCCACTGGTCCGTGCACAGACGAGGAGAGGTCTCACGGAGCTTCAGCGCTGCCTGGGACCCTAGCTCTTTTGTAAAGAGTTGTTTGGCATGAGGCCCAATCGTGAGGGCCCTTTGTGACTGGGCTCAAGGAACACAAAAAGGTCAACTTGTTTTTGCGATTGTCTGTTATTTTTCAATAACTAATGTATAGGAGCAGGTTTCTCCGAAACATTGCTAGATGAATGAATGCCTCAAGAGGCTCATGCAATCTGTTCTGGGGCTTAGTGACCATTGTTTGTGTCCACGTTCAATTGAGTTCAAATTTAATATTTAACTTTTCTACTACAGCAGGCAGCCACAAGGGAAGGTCACAAGTAGGCTGGAAGCCCGTGGCAAGAGCTGAAGCTTGATGATGTCCTTCATCTGCAGTCAGGAAAAAAGTTCTAAGGAGAAAGGAGAGCAATTGTTGACCCAGCAGCTACTTGGAGGATCTCCCTCGGAGAAGGCCCATTTTTAAGGAGCTTAAGTCAGGCCCACCCATGATAATCTCCCATTAATTAACTTTTTTTTTTTTTTGAGACGGAGTCTTTTTTTTCCTTTTGAGACAGGATCATGCTCTGTTGCCCAGGCTGGAGTGCAGTGCCACAATCATGGCTCATTGCAGCCTCCATTTCCTGAACTCAAGTGATCCTCTTGCCTCAGCCTCCTGAGTAGCTGAGACTACAGGCATGTGCTACCACACTCAGCTAATAAAAAAAAATTTTTTTTTTTTTTTGGGTAGAGATCAGGTCTTGCCATGTTGCCCAGGTTCCATTGATTAACTTAAAGTCACTGATTGGGAACTTTGTTTTATTTATTCATTGTTTTGAGACAAGGTCTGGCTCTATCGCCCAGGCTGGAGAGCAGTGGCGTGATCTCAGCTCACTGCAACCTCTGCCTCCTGAGCTCAAACCACCCTCTCACTTCAACCTCCCAAGTAACTGGGACTACAGGCACTTGCCATCACACCCAGCTAATTTTTTGTATTTTTTGAAGAGATGGGATTTTGCCATGTTGCCCAGGCTGGTCTCGAACTCATGAGCTCAAGCAATCCACCCGCTTCAGCCTCCCAAAGTACTAGGATTACAGATGTGAGCCACCTCACCCAACCTGACTGGGAGCTTTAAATCACATCTGCAGAATTCCTTCACTGAAACACCCAGATTTGCATTTGATTAGATGTCTCAGGGAAGGTGTGTGAGTATTATAAAATGGCTGCTGCCTCCTTTCTGTCTTCCAACTCTTGAGCAAGAATATTCCCATTGGTCCAACATAAATGGAAACTAACTAGAAAGAGAAATCTGTGGGCTAGAGTTGAGCCTAGCCAAGCTGATACATTAAAAAGCCATTACATCCATACTTTTTTCCCCATAAACTAAATTTGAGTTGTGTTCCATCACTTGGCATGAAAAAGCTTCTGATTCAGTTGCCATTTACTTATTGAGTGCCTTATACATATTATCTCACTTAATCTTCTTATACACAAATGAGCTAGGTATTATTTGCAATTTTGAAGACTGAAGCTCAGAGGTTAAAAAAACTTTTTCAAAAGCTCAGAGCTTCAAACAAAGTTTGTCTTTCCATAGCTGATGCTATGATACCAATCTTTGCGAAAAAGGAGGCACCTGGTTGGAATATGAATTCCTCATGCAGTTTGGAAGTTGAGTTCAGCAAATTTTTATTTTAGCTAAAAAAAAGTCCAAAACTTGATGTACTTTATTCATCTGATGACAGAACAAGGCTAAGAAATATATTTTTATCTTCATGACCCAATGCTTGGCCCAGATGTATTATTTGGCTCGTGTAAAGAACTGTTTGGTCTGTTTCCCCTGTTGCATTTGTGTCTGTGTTTTTGAGATGATCATTTAAGGTTTTAACTTTTATTTGGAAGCCTCTTCTTCCCTGAAATACCTTAGATCTTCAACTTTCCTACAAACATCAGCTGCAATCACAACGTCAAGTAGATGTTGTATAAACCTCTTGCAAGAGCAGTGAGGAAAAAAGGAATGTACAAATGAACAATATCAGAAATGAAAGAGGAGACATCATTACAGCTTTGACAGACATTAAAAAGATAAGAGGAAAGTAGGAAAAGTTTTATGCCAACAAATTCCATAACTTCCACGAAATGGACACATTCCTTGAAAATAGATACATAGCATGTGAGACATTTTAGCTGGGATCCCAGATAGTTAAATCTCCTAACTGCCAAATCTTAAGGGCACTTTTGGGATTTTACTTTACCCTTCAGTGAATTTGACACTGCTGACTGCATCCTTCTTAAAATTTTCCTGTTTTGGCTTCCATGAAACACTGTTAGTGTTTCTCCATGTAAACTTTGTTTCCCTCCTTCTTCCTTTCTGCTTAATTACAGAAATTCTATAACTTTTTATTTTGAGACAGAGTCGTACTCTGTCGCCTAGGCTGAAGTGCAGTGGTGTGACACGGCTCACTGCAGCCTCGACCTCCCCAGGTTCAGGTGATCCTCCCACCTCAGCCTCCTGAGTAGCTGAGACTAGAAGTGTGCACCACCATGCCAAGCTAATTTTTGTATTTTTCGTACAGATGGAGTTTTGCCATGTTGCCCAGGCTGGTCTTGAACTCCTGTAACTACCATTCGTATGCTGATGGCTCCCAAATCTGCAGCCCCAATTGCTTTCTTGATTCTCAATTTGACTCAATATCCAACTTTTATCAAGACAATTATCTATGCTGGCCATTTAATCAATGAGTGCCCGCTACCTCTCGGATGTGTTCAGACCCTTCAAACTCATTTCCTCCTTGTCTGCTATACTACCCAGTTTTCATTTGGGAACTGTCCCTCCCCCATTCTCAGTCCTTTTCAGTCAGGAAGAGTCCTCCTCCCCCTCAGCCTCTACATAAGCATGTGATCTGATTTTATCCCCTCCAGCCCATCTTCCACACTGTGAACAAATATATCTCATAATGGTGGTGGTTTAAAAGCCTAGGCCCAAGTATTTGACACCCCTCCATTGAGAGGCGGGGTGTCTACCATGAAATCTGAGCAGGCTTGTGACTGCATTGACCAGTAAAGCCCTGCAGAAGTGACACTGTGTGACTTCCAAAGTTAGGGCAGAAAAGTCCACGCAGCTTCCACCGGCCCTGCAATGTTCATTTTCTGAGGGCCTCCTCTCAGGAAGTTCCCTCTCAGAAGCCAGCTGTCATATTGTGAAAAGTCCAAGTCACATGGGGAGGCCATGCGTAGGTGCTTTGCTGACCCATCCTAGTTGACCCAGCTTTCAAGTTACCCCAGTCCAGGCAGGCTGATATTCCTGAGAATCTTCTCAGAAGTTGGTCCTCTAGCCCCAGCTGTTCCAACTGTCAGCCATTCCAGTCTCCCGAGCTGAGGCTCCAGATATAAGGAGCAAAGAAGAATTATCTCAATGTGCTCTGTCCAAGCTCCTGACCACAGAATTGTGATCAGAAAAAAATGGTTGTGTTAAGCTGCTAAACTTGGGGGTAATTTGTGACACAGTGATAGTAACTGAAACACTTATGCCACAACCCTGCTTAAAATGTTCTAGTGATTCTGCATCACCACCACCGAGATGAAGTCCAAATTCCTTTGCCATTCAGTACTAGATGCCTGGCCACCCCACCAGATCCATCTCTGTCTCTGCCCACACAAGCCCTAGTGCCAGCCACACTGCAATTCCTGGAATCATCCCTACTTCCCTGGGCTCCCATGCCTTTGTACATTTTGTTGCTCTGCCTGGATGTCTTCCTGACATCCAAGATATTCAGCAAATCATCTGGAAAACTGGGGGATGCAAATCCACTGACTTCCCTGAAATCCTTTTTCTTCAGGAGGAATGATTGACTGGCCCTAAGACAGTTCAAGTGCTCTGCAAAAGAATATTCACAGAATGTGGGTTATTTCCTGGGTCTCTGAATAAAATAATGGTTATATAGAATTGATTCTGGAGCCAGATTGCCTGCATTCAGCTGCCAGCTCTACCACGGATTAGTGGGTAGCAGCCTGTTTAACTTCTCTGTGCTTCAATTTCCCCATCTGTAAAATGGAGTAATAAATAATACTTTGTACAGTTATGGTAAGGATTAAAAGAGTTAAAATGTGTAAAGGGTTTAGAATGATGCCTGGCAGAGAGTGCTTGGATAAATAAGGGTTTGTTGAAAATAAAACAAATCTGCAAATAGTTAACTGTAGTCATTGCTCAAGTCCCTTTGAGTATCGCCTTCTTTGGGACACCTCCCTGAGGCCTCCCCCACGCTAGCTGGCTTCACAGATAGGTCCATGTTGTCGCAGCACCTCCGACACATCCCAGCTGCAACATTCCTCACTGTCTCTGTAAGTCTGTCTTTGTAGTTGTTAGTATCTCTCGGCTCATTTCTTAGATTCTTGAAGGCAGAGCCTGGATTTTACTCATTTCTCTCTCCCTGGAATCTGAGTCTTACTAGGCCTTCAATAAGTGTGTATTAAATGGAATCTTGCTTTGATTTTAATAAACACAGTAACTCCAGGCTGGAAAAGGCTAAGCGAGTTCTTCTAAGCCATACAGGTAATTAGTGGCTGAACAAAGACTAAAAATTTAACCCTGTTCTTCTGACTGCCAAACCTAAGCTAATGACTCGTGTGTGTGTGTGTGTATGTGTCTGTGTCTGTGTACACATGCATGTGTGTGCCCACCAGTATCATCACTAACCCCTGGTCATTTGCTTTTAAAATTATTTTATTCAGAGACTTATACAATAACCCTTGTTCTTTTAGGCTCTTCTGAGACCCTGGGTTGTTTATAATAATAGAGTCGATCACTATTATTCCTGAAGGGAGGATATTGCACCCTTCCAATTATTCAGACGATATGCTGGTTGTCTGGATAATTCTGAAGCCTTGAACCCCTCCCTAACGTTAGAGGCGGTAACTTTCATCCGTTTACTTTTCCCAGGTGCGGAGGCAAAGGCAGCCTTATTCAGAAAATCGAATTCAATACAGGACCTCAAGCTGCCGGCTGTTGCTTCTACCAGCTGCCCCATTATTAACGCCAGACGGCGCTGTGTCCTCACTGGCTCTTTAATCACCACGTCAGGTTCACAAAAGGCCCAGGTTTCCTCCAGCATAGTTGAGGGGATGGTGAACGCTTCCCAACATGCCTGCAACAGGCGCATTTCTTTCTGCTTTTGGTGCGTGTGTGTAGGGAAGTGTCCTATTTTTAACCAGTCTTGCGGAGACCTGGCCTGGTGTTTGAAAATCTGTTTCCTCTATTATCGATCCGATCCCAGGATTGCTTTTTCTCTGACACTTGAAACAAATTCACTCATTTTTTTTTTTAAGTGAAAAAATTTTTAAACGAAATAGAGCTGGGGGGGATCTCGCTACGTTGCCCAGGCTGGTTTTGAACTCCTGGGCACAAACAATTCTCCCACTTTGGCTTCCCAAAGTGCTGGGAATACAGGTGGGAGCCACTGCGCTCACCCCAAACAAAATCATTTAAATCACAACGCACTGAAGGCCGACTAGGTGTTAGGCGCCGCGCGATCCCTTGTCCCCATGTCCCTGGCCAAAGGCATACTCTAGATTAGGGGACTCTGCCTTGAGGCTTTCCCGACAGTGTCAGCCAAGCACACACTCCCAGTTCGCAGGGCTTCGTGGTCAAGGTTCCCCGTTCACCTGTCTGGAGGGCGAGGTGTGTCCACCCCTTCCAGCACCTGGGCAACCAGCTCCCCTTGCGGTTCTCTTCCACTGCCTTCCCTTCGCCCTGATTTTCCATTCCTTGTGAGTGGTGGTTTTGGTTGGGGGGAGGGGACGGGGAAGGGGCCTGGCGAGGAGGGGCGTCAGAGCGCTGTCACAGGGTGTCGCGCCGCCCTCCCCGCCCCTCCACCGGGCGTGTGGGGACGCCGGAGGGCGGGAGTCTCCGCGAGCCGCGCGGCGCACGGAGCACTGCGGCCGCCTGAGTTCGGCGCTGAGCCCGGAGCCCGCAGCCGGCCGTTTCCTGCTCCCGTGCGCTGGGCGCCAGCTCCGGCCGTGCTGCCTGGCTGCTTGAGAGCACACCCGACCATGGAGCCCTCGCACAAAGACGCCGAGACGGCGGCGGCGGCGGCAGCGGTGGCGGCGGCGGACCCCCGGGGGGCGTCCTCGTCCAGCGGAGTAGTGGTGCAGGTCCGCGAGAAGAAGGGCCCCCTGCGCGCCGCCATCCCCTACATGCCCTTCCCCGTAGCCGTCATCTGCCTCTTCCTCAACACTTTCGTGCCGGGACTGGGTAAGACACGGCGGTCGCGACCCTTGCGATCTCGACCCCGCAGCGGGAGGGCGTAGGGGGAGAGGCGGGCGCTGCCGGAGACCTCCTGGAGATGCTGCGCGCTCCAGTGCTGCGACCACGCGCGCCCGCCGGCTCCCGGCGTCCCCTGGCAGATGGCAGAAGCTCGTGGAGTGGGCACCCTAGAGGGGAGAGGCTGCTCTGGGGTCTCCGACCCGCAGGCGGGGCCCCAAAGAGCGGAAACTTTGCGGCCAATGTTGGAGCCCGAGGCGGCGGCCGGAATGGCTCTGCCGGCTTCGGGGAAGGGCTCCAGTCCGGGCGTCCCGATTGCCGCTCCTCTCCGTCGCGCGCATCGGTCCGCGAGCCCATTTCTCCGAAAGGAATGGGGTTGAGGCAGAAGGAGATCTTGGGCTTCGGTGGCAAGGATCAAACTCCCGGGCGTCGAAGTCAGCTGAGCAGGGGAAAAGGGACAAACTGGGCTAGAGACACCCGCAGACCCCTCTGATTCGCGGAATGCGGACCGTGTGGGGACGAGAACTCTAGCCAGAGTCTCCTTCGCCTCATTCAGGGGTGCCTGCACTTCCGCGAGCACCCCGCACGGCTCCAGGGGGATGGGGGATGATTTTATTAGTTTGGATACACGTGGCCAGAGATGAACCCATAGCTCCCCCGGATCCCTTCCGTTCCTGAGAAGTAGAGAGTGCGCCGATGTAATTCTGTGCAGGACTCTGGCAGCCGACAGGGGTTCTGGTGGCATCTATGTCCCATGTTTTAAAGCGGAGGCCCCTTACAGAGATGGTGCGGGAGGGTGAACGGAGGCAGAGAATGAGAAGTTTTCCTGACCCTCCCTCCCTTAACTCCACCCCCAAGTCTCTGCCTGCACGCCCCTCCCCTCCTCCAGCTTGGCACTGGCTGCTCCTACGTGCTGGGAGGTGCCCCCCTCTCTCCCATGCCCGCCCGAAGAGGCAGGCGCCCTAGTGCCCTCTCCGGGAGAAAGCGTGCCCCTGTCGCCGAGCCCGTTGCCAGCGTATGGCTCCAAGTTCCCAAGAGCAGAGGCCAGCTGGAAGGGTTTTTCAGTTTGACTTTGGCCTTTCTCACGGTCTGCTCGCTCTTAGCCTGCTCAGCAGGGGCCTCTGCTGCAGTGATAGCCAAGGCCACAGCCACCCACGCAGGACCCGTTCACTTTCCCCTCCGAGCTTACTTGTCTTTCTACCCCAAAGACAAGTAGGCTGGCGGAGCAGCCTATCTGAGCTGTAAGTTAGGTGGTCTTTAGTTGGGCTTCTGTCTCCTGGGATGCTTCCAGCAGCCTGTCCCCCTGGCTGGTGTCATCAGATCAGCTCTCTTTGCACATTTAGATACTGCAAGGAGACAAGCTGATGTTAATTTAGTTTTATCAGAAATTCCCACCTGCTGGAGTAAAAAGAGACTGCCTGCCCCTCCCTCTGGCGGATATGAAGATCCTCCTGAGCCAGCATGCATCTTGATTCACTTTTTTTTTTTTTTTTTTTTTTTTAAGTGGTGAGGTAAATGCCACCCTATGGTCTTTTGAGGAAACAAATGCATTGGTGCCAGATGAGAGGGGCTGCACCAAGTCACTGCTGCACGAGGAAACCACCTTGTGGGAGACCAGCCCCAAGAGACAGCAGCTGCCCACACATGCACCTAGGTGTGCCCTCCTGTGTCTCCCCTCACTAGGTGCCTTTCCTAGCCTTAGCCCTGCTGCATTGACAGCATTGGCTGCAGGGCATCGTCCATTCCGCTGACCCCTGACTCTTTGCCCTGGGGATCCAGCTTTTCCCTTTGTGAAATCAGAATCCTATGGGATTTTTGTGAAACAAACAAACAAACAAAACAAACCATTATAAGAAACCAGTAGAAAATAAAGGGAAGACATGCAAACCACAAAAGTAATAAAACAGGTGAGCTTTAGGTGCACAGATTTCTGAATTTTCAGTGACATAATCCTGGCTTTTTTTTTTTTTTTTTTTTCATTTTGCTTTGGTTGCTATTGTACAGTTTCCTGGGTGCACAGGCTCCAGCTCCTCTCCACACAGAATGATCCTTAATGGTGGTTCTCATCTGTAAGTCAGGCACACCTATCTCTTGGCGTTACTGAGAGGATGAAACGTGATTACCTAAAGCCCAGTGTCTTGTGCATAGGAAGCTCTCTGGGGATGGTGGGTCCGTCTTGCTCTTCTGCAGAGCTGAGCACTGGTCCCATCTCTGGGTGGGGGTCGCTGCAGCAGGGGCAGCACTGCCCTCTGGACTACTCAGAAGCAAAGGCTCCTTGAGTGCTTTTGATCTCTCTGCTCCCCTCTCCACCTGCAGTGGAGTCCCAGGCAACAAAGCAGCTCAGACCAATCTTGCAGGTGGTTTTATTGCTCTCCTCTCCCAGGAATGGTTTAAATGGCCCCAGCTCTTGGAAATCCACCACTTGGCCCAGATCCACTTCTCCAAGGCCTGCTGGCTAGTCTGAAGCTCCTGGGACAACTGAATATTCATGGCTGATTCTGCCCTTTGATGAAATGCAGCTTCTTTCAATTCTCATTCATTTGACCAACACAGGCACCTACCACATGCCAGGCATTGACTGGGGTTGTGATGATGAATAAATCAGTCAGGATGTCATAGACTGTTGAGGAAAATTGATGCCAACTTTGTCTGAATTTGATAAGTGCTAGGATGGCAGCAGGAACAGAGTGTTGTAGCAGAAATTAATTCTTCCTGGGTGTGAAGGAAGGGGGCTCAGAGAAAGCCTCCCTGAGGGAGTAGTGTTAGGTTAGACCTTGCTGAGAAGATCTATCACATGGCCTAAGCACTTGCCATCACACTAAACTCCCATTCTGGAAATTGCTGAGACCACTGGCCCAAAGATCTCTTCTTTTTTTCTGGAAACTTCCTTCCCTGCAAGTACTCTCTTTGATTGCAGATTGGATGAGAGGGCCGTCTTTGCTGAATGAAGGCTTGTTTATTTTTTTTCCCTCTGATGTAGGTGTCTCATGTCCATTCAGTCTTCAGGACCTGCCACGGAGAAGCCCCATCCTTAAAATTCCCCAGTGCCTTCTCCACCCAAGCATCAGTGCTCTCGGATAACACTCATATCATGAGTGGGATGTGCCCTCTCTTAGGGAGTGGCTGGAAAGGAGAAGTGATTTATAATCACTCCAACTCCTCACTGGAACAATGAAAAACAGTTTTTACAAATGGACATTAGTAAAGAGAGTCATCTTTAGTCCTACTCAGTGAAACTCTACTAATAAAGACCACCGTTGGTACTTTCATGTTCCAACAATTAGGGTGTTTATAAGTATATACACAATTATTCATACTTGTAATGAAAGTTCATTGTTACGCCCCCAAATGGCCAGAGAGTTTGTCCAGTGGTCAAGGGTATCGTTATACTTTTGTATTTAAAAATTATATCTATCTTGATCTGGTGAAACGAAAATGTTGATATCTCAGTGACAGGGAAAGTCAAAGGGAGAAGGACCTTCATTGACCTTTAACCACTCCACTGGACTCAGGACATCAGATAGGAACAATCTATTCCTAACACACTGCCTACCTTTGATGCTGCTAAAGTCTTGCTTGCTAAATAAGAGCACCACAGGCTGGCTCTGCTTCTTTTCTCTCTCTTTCCTCTAGACCCAAGTCTCAAACTGATGATTAATCATGTCCCACCTCCCGGCATCTTTTGTATCATAGATTTTTTGTTGCTGTTTTGAGACTTTATTCTTTGTCTATCTAAGTAGATCTTAAATTCCTTGGGAGCAGCAACTGTTTTAAATGTCTTCTTGAAAGAGTACGTTATCCACAAATACATATAGACTCGAATTATACTCCTGGAATAGGCATTAGAGAACATCTGGTCCAAAGCCTTTATTCAATATAAAAAGGAAGTAGGCCTGAGGATGCAAGGACCAAGGAAGTTTACAGCCTACTAAACCTTTGGAAGGAAGTTCCTGAAGAGGTTTTTCAACAAAGTAAGGGAGTAAACCGAGAAAGGAGATATGAGATTCAGGAAACAGAGGATCCTATACAGAGTAGCCATGAAAAGCAACCCCAGGATGAAATTATTCAGCAGAACCAGAGAGTAGTTACTTTTCATTAGAGTGGAAGGAAAGAGGTCTCTGAAGGTGACATGAGAGAAGGACATTCGAGAGAGTAGAGAGTATTATTAGGACACTGCAAAAAATTGTTTGTAATGAAAAGCAGAAATCAAGCCAAAAAAACCACCCAAACAAAACAGAAGGCAATTAGTAATTGCAGTAAAGACAAAGAGCCATGCAAAAGCATTAAGATTAAAAAATGAGGCAGTTTGCCCAATCAGGTCAGAAGGACAGCAGGCTTCAAAAGGAAAAAAAGAGTCCAAACAATAAATGGAGTGGGAAGAAATTTGGAGGATATTAGGGATATGATGTAGAAGGCAAATTTTCTTCTATCAACAAGAAAAAAGAAACATAATTGGAAACTTCTGGAAAAACAAAATATTTCTTATGAAAGGGATAGCCCGAATATGAAGCAGTCCAAAATGTGGCCTGATTTTGAGCATGTGGTGGAGTGTAAGAAAGGCTCTAAGCACATAGGGTCTGTCATTGAAACAGTGGTGCATGATATGAACTCTTTGGCTCTGCAGTAAAGAATATTTGCTTAGTCATAATGTAAATGCTGCTTAGTGGCTTTCAACTTCTAAAATCAACAACAAAGCACTGAAGACTACTTAAGAATAGCTATAAAGAAGTATGTAAAGAGTTTCTGGCTTGACAATATAAAAGAAGTTGGAGAGTAGAAGAAGAGAGAAGAGGAATTGTGATAGGTTAAATTGTTGTTCCCAATTATTCACTGTTCTCCCTGAAAGAGGATTTCACACCCCCACCTGACGCCATATGGCTTGCCTGCCCTTGTAGGAGAATATTTCCTCCCCTGTCCACTGATAATCCGGTTTGGCCACGTGACTCGCTTTGGCCAATTGAATGTGAGTGGAAATGACATATTCCATGCGGAACAGACACATTAAGAGGCGGTGTGAGGTTCTGCCATTGTTCTTTTCCCTCTCTCATGAAAATAGCAGGTCTCAGATGGGGGATGCCCTTCAGCTAGTTCCCAGAATAAACAACACATCAGACGCAGGCCATGGCATGGCATGTGAATCAGAAATAAGCCTGAGTTGCTGAGATTTTGTGGTTGTGGGTCTTGTTATTGTCCCAGCATGACATATGCAAAACTGACTTACAGCAGATGGTAGGGTAGAGGCATGAATACCCTAATCATACAAAATGGGAGTCAAGAGATGCTGTCTGTAGTTAATAGATCAAGAAATAAAAGGCACCAAGGTGACCAATAGACGAACTGAAATAGTTGATGTGTTGGGACAGTGAGATGATAGTGATCTGCTGAAATAATGTGGGAACAAGAGTAAAAGTGCAATGAGGGGTGATATAAGCAAGCTGGCTTGTACATATTACAGCAGAAAGTGGATAGGTGATGTCTAAAGTCGATAAAACATGAAAATGCAATATAAGTGTACTCTTTGGAGACTGGGGAAGCACCAGAATTCCCCGTCTTTCTGGCATCATCAATTTTTCTGTCTATTGGCTCATTCCCAGCAGCACACATCCATGCTGAATTTGTCTACCTTTTAAAAATAGCCTCTCCTGATCCAATATCCCCTCTGACCTGTGCCCATTTCTTTTCTCCCTTTCACAGCAAAATTCCCTGAAAGAACTGTCTGTATTTGTTGTCTCCAATCCCTTCTCTCTCATTTTCTTGTGAACTCACTTTAATCATGTTTTTGCCTCCATCACTCACTTACACTGCACTTGTCAGGGTTGCCAGTCTCCTCCAGGTTGCTAAATCCAGTGTCCAGTTCTCTGTCTTCCTCTTCCTGGACCTATCAGCCGTGCTGGCCAAAGGGGCTCACTACCTCCTCCTGAAATGTTTTCTTTACTTGGCTTCTACAGCACCACTCCCTCCTAGTTTTCTTTTTACCTCAAGGCTCTTTCTCTGTTTCCTTTGCCTCTCTTGACAACCTCTAAACTTTAGGACTCCCCAGGGCGCTTGGTCTTCTTGACCTGGATCTTCTCTTTTCTGCCTGTATTCACTCTCACAGTGATCTTGCCCAGTCTCTGGGCTTTCAATTGCATTTTTATGATGATGACTCCCCAGTTTTGACCCCCAGCTCAGGCCTCTTCCCTGAACTCCCGAGTTATATATCCAACTGCCTTCTCATTGTCTCCACTTGGAAACTAAAAGGCATCCTAGGCATAACACATCCAAAACCAAACTCCTGGTCTTCTTTCCCAGACCTGCTTCTCCCTCTTCTTTCCCCATCTCAGCAAATGGAGGACTCCCAGTGGCTCTGGCCAAAAACTGAGATTCAACTCTTTTTCTTTTTTTTTTAACCCCATGCCCAGTCTGTTAGGAAGTCCTCTTGGTCTGCTTTCCACACCTGATCAGTATCTGACCACTTCTTACCACTCTCTGGTTCAAGCCTCCATGTTCTTCTGTATTATTGCAGTAGCTTCCTACATGGTCTCCTTGTCTGTACTCATGTCCCTTACAGTCTGTCCGCAACATGGCAACCAGAGTGCTATTTTTTAAATACGAGTGAGTCAGACTGTGTCACTTTTGAGCTCAAAACTTTCTAATGGCTCCCATGTCACTCAGAGTAAAAGCTCGAGTCTTTATTATGACCTGTAAGGACCTAAGCCAGAACTTTCCAATAGAAATATAATATAAGTCACATAGGGAATTTAAAATTTTTCTAGTACATACCTATATCATAAAAAGTAAAAAGGAATAGATGAAGTTAACTTTAACAATATGTTTCATTTAACCTAATATATTAAAAATATTACCAACATATAATCAATATAAACATTATTCATAAGATGTATTTTCTTTTTTGCATACTAAGTTTTCAAATTCGGTGTACATTTTACACTCATAGCACATCTCAATTTGGACCTGTCCCATTTCAAGGGTAATTTCAAGTGGATGTATTAACAGCATCTGAATTTCTTCTGAGAAATGGCAAGGGACCCAGCTGTCATGGGAGTGGTCAGTTAACAGATGATACGGTGGAAGTTTGTGTCTCAGTGAAGGTTGGATAGCTTGCTAAGCAGAGGAGGGCTTGTTTCTGAGTGCCTTCAGCAGCATTTCACTCTTAACATGCTCCTACTGTGTGCCAGGTCTATGATCAGAGCTGAGGCACAAAGACAAAGAAGATGTGGTCCCTGCCAAGGAACTGACAGTCTAACGGGAAGGCAGATGCTAATGAATACAGACAGTAGTGTGTGCTTTAATGGAGGAAAGGATGGGCCATTGGGGCCCATCTCATCCAGTCTGCAGTGGTGAGGCAATGCTTTCCTGGCAAACTTGGCCATCTGGGAGATGAGCAACAGACTGAACAGAATGACCTGGATGGTCTAAATCAAATGCCGTTTCGAGTTCAACATTAGATTCATGATGCCACAAAGCATCATGAAAAGGGAGGTCAACTAGAAGCCAGGAGGCGTCAGACCTAATTCTGGCTCCTCAGTAGCATGGAACCTTGAGCAGGTCACTTAGCCTCTCTGAACCTCAGTTTTCTCACTTATAAAATGAAAATAATAATCTCTACTTGGGCATCTCACAAAGTCATTATGCCCCGTTAACTGTAAAGCACTCCACAGTCAGAAAAGGTTATTGTTACCAATTAATATTAGCAAAATCCCCTTTGTGCTTTTAAATTTGTAAATTGACAATTTCTAATTATATAAATTTGTGGGGTACAAAGTGATGCTATGATTTATGAATACAATGTGGAATAATTACATCAAGCTAGTTAATGTATCCATCATCTCAAATACTTAACAGATTTTGTGGTGAGAAATTTGAAGTTTACTCCCTTAGCAACTTTGAAATGTATGATACTCTATTATTAACTATATTTACCGCACTGTGCAATAGAACTCAAAAAAGGGAAAAAAATCATACTTCTCCTGTGATTTTGTACCTTTTGGCCATCATCTCTCCATTTCCTTCGCCCACCTCAGTCCCTGGCAACTACCATTCGACTCTCTTCTTCTATGACTTTGATTCTTTTAGATTCCACATATATGTGAGAACATGCAGTATTTGTTTTTCTGTGCCTGACTTATTTCACTTAGCACAATGTTTTTCAATTCCATTCATGTTGTTGCAAGTGATAGACTTTCCTTTTTTAAGGCTGAAAATACTCTATTGTGCATATATAGCCCCTTTTCTTTATCCGTTCATCTGCTGATGGACACTTAGATTGATTCCATAACTTAACTGTTGTGAGTAGTGCTATAGTAAACATGGGGTGCAGACATTTCTTGAATAAACACATTTCAAATTTTTTGGGTAAATACCCAGAAGTAGGATTGTGGGTCATATGGTCATTCTATTTTTAGCTTTTTGAGGCACCCCCATACTATTTTCCATAATTGTCCTTTAATTCGCATTCTCACCAACAGTGTACAAGGGTTCCCCTTTTTGCCACGTCCTCACCAACACTTATTATCTTTCATCTTTTTAATAAAAGTCATTCTGACCTGTCCAAGAAGAGAAAATTATAGGCCCATATTCCTAATGAACATAGATGCAAAAATCTTCAATAAAATACTGGTGAACCAAATTCCACAATGCATTAAAAGGATCATCCACCATGATTAAGATTTAGCCCTAGGATGCAAGAACCGTTCAACATATGCAAATCAGTAAATGTGATACATCACATTAACAGAATAAAGGACAAAAACCATATGATCATTACATTAGATTCAGAAAAAGCATTTGACAAAATTTAACATCCTTTTATGATAAAAAAAATCTCACCAAATTAGGTATAGAAAGGTCATACCTCAACACAATAAAGGCCACATATGAGAAGCCCACAGCTAACATTATACTCAACGTGAAAAGTTGAAAGCCTTTCCTCTAAGATCTGGAACAAGACAAGGATGCCCACTTTTGCCACTTCTATTCAACATAATGGAAGTCCTTGCCAGAGCAATTGGGCAAGAGAAGGAAAGAAAAGCATCCAAATAGGAAATGAATAAGTGAAATTGTCATTGCTGATGACATAATCCTGTATATAGAAAACCTTACAGACTCCACCAGAAAACTGTTAGAACATATTGGAATATAATACAATTAAGTCGTTCGATACAAAGTCAACACACAAAAATCATTAGCAAAATCCCCTTTGTTCCCAGGATCATTCCTGGGGTATTTCTCTGAGTGGGAACTGGGGGTGGACAGGGTGACTAACAAGCACTTCCACCTTTTTTCAGCATCTCAGTTCCATGCAGCACATGGAGCTGAAACCTAGGAATTCCCACTGGGCACCCAACCAAACCTCCCACACGTGACGTGCTGGCTTGAAGGGGAAGGGCACACATCCTCCAGGGCTTAGTTCAACACACCAACTGGAAGCTTTCTCCACTGTACTCCCCAAACCCTGGGCCTGTGTGAGGGATGTGTCTCTGAGGCTAACTTTACAATTTGGTAAAAAAGGCTGTGGGGAACATCAAAGTGGTGACTGAGCGTGTGTGTGTGTGTGTGTGTGTGTGTGTGTCTGTGTGTGTGGGTGGACGTGCACCTGTGTGTTTATGTGCACAAATGTTCCATAGACTTTACCTATAGTTATTTTACAATAAAAATTAGAGCATAGTTTAGTTTCTAGGTCTGGATTTGAAAATCTCTGTGACCATATACCCTTGAGGCACACACTTGGTGGTTTATAGCATACTTGAAGCCCCACAGTCTGGGGCAGTGTGGGGTGGCAGGTGTGTCTTCAGCATGGGAACTTCGCAGTGAGAACCCATGAGAATTGGGTCCCAGGCCGAGGACATACTAGAAATGACATTCCTAGGGAAAAGTGGAGGCAATGGGAAGGAGACCATATTTTCCTAATCAAAAGACAGGACACGGGGATTCATCATGCATTTATTTTATGACAGACCATAAATTACATTGGTGAAGTAAATTTTCTTGAAAAGAATAAAATGAGATGAGGCCAGGACAGCCCCTGAACCTGGAATTTGTAGGGGCCATGGTCAGAGGCCCCTGTTGATCAGAGCACTCAGTCCAGCTCTGGTCTCTGTTGTCTGAGAAGTTTGATGCTGAGGCCAAGAGCAATTTGCTGTTTGTGGAAAAGATCCTGTCCTGAAACCTCAACAATGAAAATGGTTCAACTTTCCAAGGGCCAAGGAACTTTAGGATGGCTGCAACCCCTTCAATTTACAGACAAGGGAAGAAAGGAGGCCACCTACTACATCCAAGGCTCTAACCCACAATCTCACAGTCAGTTACCCTGGCTTCAGGGCCTCCCTGCCTGTCACAGTGCCTGGCTTATCCTGGAGGGTTAATTCATATTTATCCAGTTAACTGAACACACTGCTGTTGATGAAGACCTGGTGAGGACTGCAGAGAACAACTGCATAGCCACATGACCTGTTGGTGACCACATCAGTGCCTGCCATCAGGACC
>NW_012105920.1:1355128-1365724 GCF_000951045.1 Mandrillus leucophaeus
TCTCTACTAAAAATACAAAAAAATTGGCCGGGCGCGGTGGTGGGCGCCTGTAGTCCCAGCTACTAGGGAGACTGAGGCGGGAGAATGATGTGAACCTAGGAGGCAGAGCTTGCAGTGAGCCGAGATCGTGTCCCTGCATTCCAGCCTGGCCAACAGAGCAAGACTCCGTCTAAAAAAAAAAAAAAATTGGCCAGGCGTGATGGTGGGCACCCAGCTGCTTAGGAGGCTGAGGCAGGAGTATCGGTTGAACCTGGGAGGTGGCGGTTGCAGTGAGCTGAGATCATGCCACTGCGCTCCAGCCTGGGTGACAGAGTGAGACTCTGTCTCAAAACAAACAAAACAAAAAAACACGCAAAGTATATGATTCAATGGCTTTTAGGAGATCTATAGCCTTTTGCTCCTTCCTCAGCCCTGTCTTCCAGCCTCACTACTTGACCACTTTTCTTCCAGAACCTTGGAAGTTTAATGAGACAAGAACACTGTAATCCAGGTGCTCTTGGGGAAGGGTAATCGTTTGGAAACCCTTTTGCTGTTGCTGTCTCCAAGTTCTGCCAGTGCAGGAATCCACATCTCAGAAGACAAAGCTCACATTAGTGTTGCTGTTTGGCAAGACGCGAGCAGCCTCCAGGCTATGGAACATTGTTTGGGAGATTGTCATCTTCTATTTTCTGTTTCACTTGAAAAAGAAGCTTGTCACCAAGCAGAAAACATTCTCAATGAAAATGGAATAGCACAGAGCCAGTGGCACAAGTTGGAATGTGGGGCATGTTTGTGATGGAGTGAGTCACTCTCTCTGGGATGGATAAGTTCTGGCCCTGGTTGGGGATGTTGCATAGGTTTCAGAAGTGTCACTCTTAGGCCAAGCTGCAGAAGGGAGCACTGACAGCAGATCAAATGGAAATGGGTTCCCTGGGTCACATCTCAGAATGGCTGTGGTATAATGCTCTCATTTTGATTTTCTCTGTTAGCAGATTAAGCACATTTCTATTCATGTCTCAGCTCTGATCATTGGATCCTCCTCCCCTGAAATTCTTCAGGAGCTCCCTATTGTCCATTGAGCCAAGTTCACATTCCACATTGGACCCATGAGGGTCCAGCGAGCTTCACCCCTTCTTTCCCTCGCTTTACGTAGGCCTTTATCTGGGAACATTGTTGCTCCTGCTATACCCTTTGCCTCGTACACCTTCCTCTATCATCACTGTCTAACTCCTACCCAGCCTTCGAGACCCATTTTAAATGCCCTCTTCCAAAAGCCTTTCCTGACCATACCAGTGAGGTGGGCTCTTCCTTCTTCAGAATGGTCAGGTCACTTAGGACATTCCTCTTGCTCTCCTTGAGAATCTGGCTCTTTGGTTATCTTAATCCTTTTATGTGAAATGATCTCCTTGAGGGTAGGGGCTGTGCTTTACTTATCTTCTGTTTCCAATCGCAAGTAACACCTTTCTAGTAGGTGTTTGCTGAAGTGAAGGTACATTTGATTTGCATATTAACTACTGGTAGGAGAGGTGGAACCAAGAGCAGGTCCTTGTTCTTTTAACCTAGTGGATCCTTCTCCAATGAACACAGGCTTTCCTGTCACTTCTTGGCCTTCCTAGCTCAGAGTTCTCAGGGCTTCATGCAGAATAGGGCAGATGTGCTGTCCTGCAGCATGTGTGTCTCTGAGGAGTCCTTGGTCTCCTTGGTCTCCAGGAACTGGAGCAGAGGAGAGATGTTGCTGGGACAGATGGCCTGGTCTGTGGGGGACTTCTTGGAGCAGTTATGATGTTACTGAGAAGAGCGGGGCCACTGTCTCTAATTACCCTGTGAACTTTCCAATTGTGTAGCTAACCACTGATGAGTGTGAGAAGAGTGGTGGAAGGAATCAATCTTAGTAAACCTCGTTAATAAAGATTGGTTTGGTCAATAACCATCAAATCTAAGTCTAGGGGGAAGTTGAATGAGGAGCAGGATATTTATTTGCATGACTGTAAAGTGTCTACCCTTGGAATGCTTCTAATTTACACGGGGGAACAAGACAGAGTGGAGAAACCAGAAAGCATCTTGACTGGGTGAACACAATTATCATCATCTGAACCCTGACAAAACTGTGCTAGGTGAAAGAACTCAGTCACAAAAGGCCACGCATTGTGTGATTCCACTGATACTAAATTTCCACAGTGGGCAACTCCATAGAGACAGACAGTATGTGGGGTGGGAGGTGAGTTTGGGGGGAAATGGGGAGTGACTGTGAATGGGTATGAGGTTTCTTTTGAGGGTGATGAAAATGTTCTAAATGTTCTAAAATTGATTGTGGTGATGGTTCCACAAAGCTGTGACTATACTAAAAGCCACTGAATTATTAAGTGGGTGAATTTTATGATATGAAAATTGTATCTCCAGCCTGGTGCGGTGGCTCACTCCTATAATCCCAGCACTCTGGGAGACCTCACCTGAGGTCAGGAGTTTGAGACTGGCCTGGCTAACGTGATGAAACCCCATCTCTACTAAAAATACAAAAATTAGCCAGGTGTAGTGGTGCATGCCTGTAGTCTCAGTTGCTCGGGAGGCTGATGCAGGAGAATCACTCGAACCCAGGAGGCGTAGGTTGCAGTGAGCTGAGATTGCGCCACTGCATGCCCTCTCGAGCCTGGGCGACAGAGTAAGACTCCATCTCAAAAAAAAAAAAAAAAAAGAAAGTTGTATCTCAATAAAGCTGTTAAAAAACTAACATCATCAACAAGACATCATGTACCTCCTGGTATGATATCCTGAGAGGAACACTATATCGCTTTTGTAGTCTTCTAGCCAGGGGTTCATAAACTGGATCTGCTCATGGGGAAACATCAGACAAACCCAAATTGAGGGGTGTTCTACAAGGTACCTGGCCTGTATTCTTCAAAAGCATCATTGTCATAAAATATTAAGGGAGTCTAAAACACATGACAGCTATATACAAAACATAATCTTGGATTACATCCTGTACTGGAAGAAAAGAGAATCACAATAGGACATTATTGAGACAATTGACAAAAATTAGAATACAGATTGCAAATTAGATGAAATATTGTATCAATATTTAGCTTCCTAAGTTTAACTGTGCTATGAATATATAACAGAATATCTTTGTTCTTTGGAAACACATTGAAATGTAAAGAAATAAAGAGCCATGATGTCGGCAGCTTATTCACAAATGGTTCAGAAAGAAACAAATAAGAATGTGGAGAGAGAGAGAATGGCAAGACAAATGGAGTGAAATGTTAAAAGTTGGGAATCTGGGTAAAGCATAGACCAGAGTTCTTTGCATTATGTTTGCAACTTTTCTGCCAGTTTGAAGCTGTTTTAAAATAAAAAGTTGAATTTTTTGGCAAAAAAGCCAAACACACTCATGCAGTTCAGACATGGTGATTGCACCTAAATCCAAACTACTGTACTCTGAGCCAGTCACATCCTCTCTCTTATCACTTCCATAAGGTCTACCAGCCATAAGGAAGTCAGGGGCTATCTGGAGACCACAGGAAAAAAGTCAGGGCACAAGGTGGCATTGATTTGCAAGGTACAGACCCCAGAAGGAGATTTTTCCAGAGATCCTTACTATTAAAACCCTAAGGGCACACAAAAGTTTATTGCAGCCATTTGGGAGTATGAGGTGTTTCTCTGCTCCATCAGCATAGGCTTGATGAACTAACTTAGTTAAAGTGAGTTTTTCAGGAGGCTGGGGTCGTTGTGCACACCCGATTCCCTTCAGTGGCCCATGGATCTGAACAGGCTGCTTTTGCAGGCTTCCTTTGGAGCTGATCAGGAATCTGAATGCTTCAGTCGGAGCCAGAGCAGATCCCAATGTCGCAGAGCTATTTTGGAGAAGTCTTCGTTTTCTTCATTATTCCTCTTTTTGACTTAGTGTGGAGTCCAGAAGTTGTCCATGGACCTCAAAGAAACCACCTCAAATCAACAACCAGTGACTTTGCCATGCCAAGAGGGCATGGGAGAACTGCCCCTTTGCCTTGGCTGCTCTGAGAGGTCATGTGGGTTGAACACGCAAGTGGAATCCTTCCAGGAATTGCCCTGTGGCCTGACTCAGAAGGGAAAAAAGTAAACATTACCATCTTAGGCCCAAATCACTGGGGTTCTGAGGCTCAAGGCAGAAAGAGTGGCAGGCTCTGATGCACTCTCGCTCACGGGTCAGGCTTGGCCAAAAGGCTTGGGTGGTCTTGGGTCTGACTGCCCATGGCTGAACTCTGAGGCTGATACATCCTGAGAACAAGGGCCTCAGTGCTTGCGAATTGATTTGGGCTATAGAGAAAGAAAACTCAGGGAAGTCTTGAGTCTGGGGAGATACCCAATTACTTGGCCCCACTCTTGGGTGGGCCCATTGTGTGGTTTATTTTTCCTTCTAGTTTCCCTTCTGCTCCCAATACAACTCATGCCCCAGGATGTTCTAGATCTCTCTGTGTGAGTTTCCCTGAGGAATTAGGAGCTAGGTTACCCTGTTTCAAGATGTAGGTCCTCAAGAAATGCTTGGAGGTCAAGCAAAGCACTTCTTGAAGGAGGACTCAGGGAAGGGAGTGGGTTAGTGGCTGTGTCTCCCAGGCTTATTTCCATCTCATTGTTTCTTATTCTTCATGGGGTTCCCTGCTCAGCATCATGGGACTGGCACTGCCACCAATCATGGGGGGGAAATAGTGTGATTCTTCACATGCATCTGAAGACAGTCAGGAATGGCTGGGGTTGGTGGTTGGGTGATGGGTAGAACGGGTAGAACATGCATTAGAACCAGGCATCTACTCTTGGATTATCTGGTCTACCTGCCACTCTAATTTTGAGTTTTCTAACTTAGCATGTGGGTTAGTTTTATCTCTCTGATTATACCTTTTTTGTGTGACTTCCTCTAGTGGAGGGCCCACTGCAGAGCACCCAGTAGAATCCCAGCCCTACTTGCTGAGTGATAATGTGCTAGGAAATGTGCCCCTTCCTCAAGGAGAGTGTAGCTTCTGCTGGCTGAGATCTGGAATCCTGGCTTCTCATTCCAGCTCATCCTGTTGATGGGAGCCTCAGCGCTTAGCCTGATGCATCTCATGCTTTTCAGTTCTGAATGAGTAAGAAGCCTTACCCTAGCAGAGGTGGGCAGGGGAGGAGGCTTGACAGGTAGGCTGGTGGCTCCCACTCCCCTGCCCTCCCCCATGCATTTTCTGCTCTTCCCTATCCTGCTCTGGACCCAAGGGGGCTGACCTCGATGGCCTGCATCACCAGCCCCCTTGCCCTCTGGCTTCCAGGTGTCTTAGCCAATGGGAGGTTCTTGTAGGGATGGAGGAAAAGAGGGACAGTTTGGAGTATTTGTTTCCTGTTCCTTCCAACTTCCTGTCTATGACCACGACTTCCATTCTACAGCTGCCTTCCACTACCCCAGCCCTCTCCGCCCAACAACAGCCTTCCTTCTCCCTGCCCCTCAGGCCCAAAGGTGGGAATGGCCTCCTACTGTTGCTGGGCATCATCATTTCAGCCTCCCATCCTGCCCAGACCTCTGTGTATAGTTCCTTCATGAAGACCCTGGGGGTGAGAGCCTTTGCTTCCTGCTGGGACCCACTGGTCACACAGAGATGTTTGTTTTTAGCACCCCTGACTAGACTGTGGGGTCCTGAACCACCAACCTTGGCACTACTACTGCTCCCCCACCCTCACTCCTCATCCCCACCCACCTCCACCTGGTTTTCCTAAAGATGTTGGTTTCTAACCCAATCTTCCTCCTAGAAGCTCTGGAACAACCAGTACATGGAGCCAGAGCTTCCTGCTGTCTGAAAAGTGTGGGTGTCCAGCTTGCAAATGGCTCTGGTGCTCAGGAGATGCCTTAGTCGGGGGAGGGGTGGAGACTTGAGAAGGTGCTAGGCGTGACTCCCTGCCCAGCTCCTGCCTGGGTAGTTCTGCATACCCCCCATCCTCCCCTTTCCCGCCCACACTTGGCTCAGAGATCTCTGGGCTGCACCTCCTGCCCAGAGGATTCCCCAGCAGCAGAATCCTGGTTCTGTCTGCTCTCCTCCCAAGAAACCCAGATGGCTGGAAGCATCACTGCCTTCCCAGAATGTCATTTCCCTCTTTCACCTGGAGCCTTCATTTTAGAAGGTGCAACAGTTGCCCAGCCCATTGCTTGTGCCTGGGCTTACCAGTGATTCCTCCTTACTCTTTCTGTGATAAACAGAAAATATTGAAAGCAAATTGCTACTCAGTCCAGCATACTCCCCTCTCCCTAGGACCCATCGTTTTGCATTTTTGTCCCTTACTACCCTTTCTTCTGTTCCTCTTCCCTTGGAGAATGACACCTGCTTAGGAATGGAATCCTCAGTTGCGTGGTTTGATTTC
This sequence comes from Mandrillus leucophaeus, assembly GCF_000951045.1. Taxonomy (NCBI): domain Eukaryota; kingdom Metazoa; phylum Chordata; class Mammalia; order Primates; family Cercopithecidae; genus Mandrillus; species Mandrillus leucophaeus. Next base: position 1,361,459 of record NW_012105920.1, read on the forward strand.
TCTTCCTCCACTCACAGAAAGAACCTCCACTGTTTGAACTGTCAAAGCCCCCAATGATTTCTTGTTATGAGAAGTCATCAAAATACGCCTATTATGTTTTAAGTCTTTACAAAAGACACCAAAAATTAGTGCATCATCTACTTAAAAGAATCCATTTTGATAGCCATGCCAATTACATTTTTAAAAGGCATAAAGGTTCTAGTAGGGTACTTCTGATTTTTCCCCCCTCTTGTGTGATTTGTGTGCAGACTTCTGAGAAGCAGGTTTTATAACAGAGATTCAGCCAGGCTAAATCACAGCGGCAGAAGCTTATGCAACTGCTAAAAACCTATGAGTTAAAAATGGAATAGTCTTGCAGAGTATGGAAGGTAATAATATGAGTGATGAGAAAATAGAAAGTAATAAATTAGTATTTCAGCAATTCAGGTCTCTTACCCACATTTTTTTTTTTTGTACCAGAAGGTCTTGGTGTCATTTTTCCAGAATAAATTCAAAGTGCAACCTCTTAATAGAAAAAAATCAAACTTTGCTTTCACTAATTCAACTCTCTGTCCCAATTAATCCAGGATCAAGAGCCCTTTTAACTGACTTTTTGCCACCATGTCACAAAACATATCTTATATTTGCTGGACCTTGTATGATCACTAATTCCTGTGAAGGAACAGATTTTAGATTTTTATAAGTGGGTTTTGTTAATTTGCTATTTTAAAAATACTTGTGAGACCTTTACAGTTGCCATGGCAATATAATTTCCATAAACATGATTTTTGTGGGGATTTTTGCACATTGAAGGCTGAGGTTGATATGCAGTGTTGGGGGGAAGGTAGGTGGTGAATTTGGCAGCAACCCCATTGCTGCTTCCCGCAAATGCTACAAATAAGATTCCAAGAGTCCATGTTATGACAGAGGCCTGGATTTCTAAACAGTACACGACACAAGGGGCTTCTTGGAAGTGGATCTGGTCGGGGAGAAGGAGACCAGCCTGTTCCTAGGGTGAAGCCAGTAGGGTGCTGAGGTCAGGGCACCTGCTCTGCTGATCAATGGTCCTGTCCAGGCCAGACTGATCTGAAATATCTTCCCAAACCTTGCTCTCAAAAAGCCTTTGAAGACTGTCCGTCCTGGAGCTATCCAAGGGGTGGTGAGGGCCCCGAGGGCTCTTTTCTCAAACCACATTTGTTCAAAAATCCCATTTACCACACTACCCTGCTAAAATGCTGAACATTTGCAGTGGAGAAGAACAGAAAGTAGAAACACAATAATATTAGCTATTAAACAAAATAAAGAAACATTGAATAAGAAATAGTTTTATATTCATCCTGAATGCCAGTGGTTGAGGGAAAGCAGATTTAATGAGAAGAGGTAGATGGTCCCAATGGCCCTAAACAGCGTCATTTGTATCAGTGATGGCAGACATTTGTTACGGCTCACAAACAGGGGTTTGCCAGTAAATTTTATTTCCCAGAGAATGAGCTATACAAAGAGATCGAGGGAGGAGATGAATAAGTAAGACAGAGAATTTTTTAATAGCCAAACACACGTTGGAGAAGAAATGACAGGTAAAAGCAGTTAAAAGTGGAAGCGTGCCAGCATGAGATGACTCTGCCAAGGGGTCTCTAGTGAGCAGGTCAGGCATTTGGCGCCAGGCACTGCCTAATTGAACACAGCCGAGGGGCTTGAATCATACAGAATTATGAATCATAAAGAATTATGAATTACCAGAAAGCCCTTGTGTTAACATTATTATTTATGTATTGTCAGAAATGCGAACAGGGCACCCCGAGGAGGAGGTACTGGACTACCTGTCTGGCTGAGCACTGATCTCCATTCCTTGGAAGCCGAACCTGAGATGCCCGGGAGAGGTCATGTACTTGCCCGGGAGCCTGCACACTGGCATCCCACACGTGCCTAAGACAAGTCCACATCCACAAGTTTGCACAAATCAGAAAAACTCAGAGCACCAGCTCCGCTATGCGTGGTCTCTCGCTTCACACTAGTGGGAAAGGCCAGGAGACTATTCAGTCTGCAGGCTCTGCAAAGGCCGGCAGCTGCTGCTGATTTGCGATTTCTCAAGTGTGTTTATTGAAAAAGAAAGAGTTTGTGCTTCTGGAGTAGTGAGATTTGGATGGGCCTCATTCTGAGGGTGCTGAGGGCTGTGAGTCCCACTGCGGGTTCGGGGCTGCCGTCAACCCTAGGCGGGGTGGGTTGTTCAGGGCCTATCAGCGCTGCTCCTAGGGCTTCCCAGGCATTTTTTTCTTTGCCCTGAAATAGCCCAGAGGAATTTGGCAGGGACAGTTTCAGGAATGTGGTTCATCGCCCCATCCAGAGTGGGAATTGGAACCAGAGCGCTGCCTGCAGCGCAGCTCCAGCATCTTCCCTCAACACACATTTAATTTTTTTAAAAAAAAGTTTAAAGCATCAGTAGCAGGCAGCTTGACTGAGGCTGGTGGGTGGCCAGGAGGAGAGGGAAGGAGACTGCTGAGCAAAGAACGGCCAGGTCTGGTGCCTGGCTGCCTGCTGCCCCCTCTGGCGGCCACTGTCCCAGCTGTGGGGAGGAGCGGGCATGTCCCTTGACCCTTGACTTTGGCTTTGAAAGGAGGCCCAAGGCATGAAATGCAATAAGGAGCTTTGCCCCTGGGACATTGCTCTCTGGAGGACACCTCATTGCTTCAGGGACAGACTTTGTTCCTGGTGCCAGGAATGAGGGTGGCCTCTCTCATTCTCTAGAAGCAAGGATAAGCAGAAGCAGAACCGCCAACTACACTGTTCAGAGGAGGTGGGGTGGGAGGCAGAGGTCCTTGTGGTGTCCCCAGCAAAAGGGTATTTGAGGGTGGGCAGTCAGGTCCCAGAATGCTGGTGTGCTGTATGTGTGCCCACACGTGCATGCTTCCCCAGGTTTTGATGTCCCTTTTCTGGGGATAACTTTTTTTTTTTTTCTTCTGAAGGAATACCTCCTGGATCCCACGCTATCACATGATGGCTGTATGACCTTAGGCAGGTGACTTAACCTCTCTATGCCTCAGTTTCTTCATCTGTAAAATGGGATAATAATTGTTCCCATCTCATAGGGCTCTCTTGAATATTAAAGGTTATTACATATAAAGTCCTAGAATAGCACTTTGCACATATATATAGCGAGGCTTACATATTGTCCTTATTATTATTATCCTTGGAATTTGTCCTGGGGTGAAGCCAGCCCTCCCATTCCAGCTATGAGGGCCCAATGCCCTGTGATCCAGCAGGGCCACTAGGCTGTGGGCCTGTTGAGCACAGGTCGAGTCTTCACTCAACTCCACACTTCTGTGGCTGGTACAATACCTGGCTCATAGAAGGTGCTCAGTAATTTTGGGGCCAACTAGCCTGTCAGGGACATGGCTGATGTGCGGTCCCACACTACAGTTCTCAGACCTCAGAATCCCCTGGGAAGCTTGGTAAAAATGTAAAACCCCAGCTTCTATCCTCAGAGATTCTGACTCAATGTTAGCAGAAATGGAGTGGGGCCAGATAACTTGCATTGTTTGAAAAGCATCCCATTTGAGAAACGCTCCTGGGGAAGCTCAATGTAACGTACCCCCAAAGCCTGGGACTGAGGGACAAGAGGGAAAGCCAGGAGTGGCTACTTCCAGCCATGGCCTGCCTGCGTGCCCCTCTTCTGCCTTCAGGACTGGGAGGGGATGGTGGGATCTGCACTGTCTGGTAAAAATACTGAAGAGGGTTAGAGCCTTGCAGGGAGAGAAGTTGGGGTTGGATTTGGTTTGAAGCATTTTTAATCTGGAGCTGCTCTGCAGTAAGATGAGGTCAGTGGTTCTTAGAAATATTAAAAGGGAGCCCCCAAGACAGGCCCACAGCTCACTGGTCCCTCGGGGTGACTGCCACACATCAGTGCTCCTCCTTTCCTCAGCTCTGCCCCCAACCTGAGCCCTGCCCCTCCCTGGAGGCCCTCCTTCACAAGCCCCCTGCTGGATGTTTGCAAGGCGCCTGGCTGGAGTGATGCCCTCCTTTCTGCTCAGGGCTGTCACCCGGAGCTCTGGTGGCTCCTCTGGGTAAGCAGAACAGTTAGTGAGATTTCCTTGAGGTTCAAAATGTGGCCTTTGGAAAACAGCTGTTAGTGTATCCCAGCAGCCCAAGAAAAGACATAATGGAGTTGAGTCAGGAGGCATGTGCTTTTATGGAGCTGTGTGTTTAAAGATACATTTGAGGTTTGTTTCTTAGCAACAGGGATCATCCAAAGCACATTGGCAGTGTCAGAGCAGCCAATGATGCCCAAAA
>NW_012105920.1:1366744-1373673 GCF_000951045.1 Mandrillus leucophaeus
GGAGGCTGAGGCAGGAGGATCACTTGAGGACAGGAGTTTGAGACCAGCCAGGTCAAAATGGTGAAACCCTGTCTCTACTAAAACTGCAAAGATGCCTGGTCAAAATGGTAAAACCCTGTCTCTACTAAAACTGCAAAGATTAACCAGGCATGGTTGTGGGCACCTATAATCCCAGCTACTTGGGAGGGTGAGGCAGGAGAGTTGCTTGAACCTGCGAGGCGGAGGTTGCAGTGAGCCAGACCGCATACTGCACTCCAGTCTGGGAGACAGAGTGAATGAGGCTCTGTCTCAAAAACAAAACAAAACAAAACAAAAACTACAGAAAAAAATTTGCATATAGAAACACTGTGCTTCTGTATTGATGTATTAAATAAGAAGATCCAGTAGAGGGTCTAAGAAGTACCATAACTTTGAAATAGTGATAAGTGCAAATGATATTTTGAGAAATCGACTTCTTGACCGTAGCAGGAATGTCTATGGTTTCCATTTGGTGATGAAGACCAGATTGTGTTAATATTACTGTGGTTATTGTCTGCATTCATAATGAGAAGGAATGCTAAAATTGAGTTCAATGTTAGTGAAAATTAAGATGCAAATTTTTTTTTTCAGTTATAGCTCATGGATGCCCCAGGGGTTTTGTGGACCCCAGGGTTACCCCTTGGGACCTTCTCCCTTCTTTTTTTTGTGATGGAGTTTCACTCTTGTTGCCCAGGCTGGAGTGCAATGGTGTTATCTTGGCTCACTGCAACCTCTGTCTCTGGTGTTCGAGTGATTCACCTCAGCCTCCTGAGTAGCTGGGATTCCAGGCATGCACCACCACCCCCAGCTAACTTTTGTGTTTTTAGTAGAGATGGGCTTTTTCCATGTTGGTTAGTCTGGTCTCTAACTCCTGATCTCTGGTGATCCACCCACCTCAGCCTCCCAAAGTGCTTGGATTACAGGCATGAACAACCACACCTGGCCCCTTCTCCCTTCTTTATTCTCCTACTTTGCACTTCTAAGTGCCTGGAGGCCTCTTGAGCAAAGTTGCTTAAAAACCTGTGTTGTCAGAGCTGCTACACTGGCGTGGACAGGCGGTCAGAGCAGAGAGGCAGCGAGACACTGTTGAACAAGCACAGTCAATAAATAAGAATTAAAGGGCATGACGATGATACAGGCTGCTGTCAGAACCTGTTACCCTTGTTGTCAAAGAAACGGGCACCATCACCTTCCTCCACAGAGGGGCATTCACAGCACAGGTGTCCTGGGTCAAGGTCATTGAAATGTAATTTGACCTTGGAAAGATGAGAGCCATTGACTCTGAGATTCTCAGGGCTTTTTTCAGTCTCTTTTTCTGATACCTACTGTGTTCATTTAACAACTTTCAACAAGTATGCGTTGTTGAAAGTAGGCACTTGACCAAATCCTGGGTCTACAGTGATACTGCCATGAAGCTGGGCTTCATTGGAAACCAGGAAACCTGAGGTGGGAGAGGCTAAGAGTCCTGTGTGGCTAGATGCCTCGGGGAGATGGAAAGGGGAAAGTGGAGTTGGTCACAGTTTTACCATGAGCAGACCGAGCAGAGGGAAGCACCCTTTATCTAAGCACTCCTAGAGGGCAGGGCCTCCTGGTGGATTAAGCAGGCCAGGGAAGCCTCCTGAGTCCCCTAAGTCCCTGAGTCGGCCTTTGGGCAGCATTCCTGGGACTCAGGTACTCTGGCTGCTCTGCCTCAGGGAAAGTGCCCCAACCTCTGGGGAAATGCCTGGAAGCCCCTCAAGTGGTCCTGCCTTGGCATTGAGCAGGAAAGTCCGGGTCCATGGTACTAGTTCTGCCAGAATGGTTTCACAGGACCATGAAAAGTTAGAGCTGGAAGGATCCTTGAGGAACACACAATCCAAGCCTCTCATTTTACAGACATGGGCACTGAGGCTCAGAGGCAAGAGGGACTCTCCCAGGTCACATGGTGGCAGAGCCAGGGCTAGAACCCAGGCCTCCTGACCCCGATCTCCAGACAGAGGTCACATGGGAATCACTAGGACGAAGATCATGTCTGAGTCCTGGGCCTGCCGCAGGTTTGGGGTTTGGTTTGTTATTTTAATCCAACTTTCTGGAGTTAGTCCAGCACCTGCAGTAGTGTTATCTGGGCACCTGGATCCCTGCATATGTTAGTTACCACATACAGCAGATTTTCCAAAGTGGTGCATCAGTCCTGCCATTCCTGACCAGCTCTTTCTAACCTTGGCCAGGTCAATTAAGCATTTTGTGCTTCAGGTTTGATGAACCTGATGTTAGTAGTACCTACTTCACAGGCTTGTTGCCGTAAGTGAGTTAATGCACATAGAGCTTTTGTAACAGATGGTGGCAGGTTAGTCATGACTCTTTCAGTTAAAAGTGTTAGAAAACCAACTCAAGCTGGTTTAAACAGAAGATGGGATTCATTGGTTCACAGAACAGTAAAATCCAGGGCACAGTGGATTTCAGGCCTTGCTGGATCCAGGTGCTCAAATGTGTCCTCAAGGCTCTGTTTTGCTTTCTAGCTCTTGGCCCAACTTCCATTCCTCTATATTGTTTGATTTTTAAGTAGACTCTTTTTACACAGTGACTCATAGTGATCCATCATGGCAATGTCTTTTTAACTAACAATTCCAGTAAAAAGAGGGGGTTTTATTTATTTTTAATTTTTAAAATAAAAATTGTGTATATTGAAGGCATACAGCATGATGTTTTGATGTGCATAGTGAAATGAATACTACAGTCAAGCACATGAACACATCCATCTCCTCCCAGAGTAACGTTTGTGTGGATGTATGTGGTAAGAGCACCTAAAATCTACTCTCCTAGTGAATTTCCAGTGTACAGTATACTTTCTTTGTTTTTTTATTTTTTTGAGATGGAGGCTTGCTCTGTCACCAGGCTGGAGTGCAGCAGTGTGATCTCAGCTCACTGCAACCTCCACTTTCTGGATTCAAGCAATTCTCCTGCCTCAGCCTTCCAAGTAGCTGGGACTGCAGGCACACACCACCATGCACTGCTAATTTTTTGTATTTTTATTAGGGATGGGGTTTCACCATGTTGGTCAGGCTGGTCTCAAATTCCTGACCTCAAATGATCCTCCAGCCTCAGCCTCCCAAAGTGCTGGGATTACAGGCATGAGCCATGGCCCCTAGCCTGCAATGTACATTTATTTATTTATTTATTTATTTATTTATTTTGAGACAGAGTCTCACTCTGTCGCCCAGGCTGGAGTGCAGTGGTGCGGTCTCGGCTCACTGCAACCTCCATCTCCCAGGTTCACACCATTCTCCTGCCTCAGCCTCCTAAATAGCTGGGACTACAGGCGCCCACCACCACGCCTGGCTAATTTTTTGTATTTTTAGTGGAGACAGGGTTTCACTGTGTTAGCCAGGATGGTCTCCATCTCCTGACCTCGTGATCCGCCCGCCTTGGCCTCCCAAAGTGCTGGGATTACAGGCGTGAGCCACCGCGCCTGGCCTATACTTTTATTAACTATAGTCCCTATGCCATATATTAGATCTTTAAGCTTGTTCATCTTATGTAACTGCAACTTTGTACCCTTTGACCTCTGTCTGCTGATTTCACCACCTCCCTGACCCAGGTAACCACCGTTCTACTCTCTGTTTCTGTGTATTTGACTTTTTTAGATTCCACGTATAAGTGAGATCATGCAGTTTTTATTCTGTATCTGGCTTATTTCACTTAGCATCACATTTTCCAGGTTTACCCACGTTGTTGCAAATGACAGACTTTCCTTCAAAAAAGGGCTGTTTTTCCCTAATTGTCCTGTAAAGCTCCTGAAGTTGAATCTCATTGGCCTGGCTTGAGTCATGTGCCCTTCCCTATGTAATCACTGTGATGGGGCAATGAGACGCTTGGATCGGCCAGACCTGTATCATATGCCCACCTTGGGAACTTGGGGCCAAGGTCAGTCCCACCCAAACTTCATGGCCTGAGCATGGGGGAGAGGAGGATCCCAAAAGAAGCTATGGGCACTGTTTCCAGAAGAAGAGAAACTGATGTGAAATAGGCCAAAGTGACGGGTGACTAGGCCTGCGAGAGATGTCGTAACCTCACATAAACATGTGCACCTCAGGGAGCCCGAGGTGGGGACGTTACCGTTGCCAACTCTCAGAGTGGAGAGAGCTTTGCAAGAGAAGTGACAGGACTCCTGAAGCCCAGAGGACGTGTCTCGAGGTCAGCGGGGCCCCAGGGCTGTGGGTCTCACAGCCCCTTAGGGAAAGGCCCACCCCAACTCATGGGGAACTGCAGGTGTGGACCGCGGTCAGTTCCGAGCAGGGCTGGGGTCACATGCCTGGGCTCCCTGCTGGCCAGGCCGCTGGCTGCATCCCGGAACTCTGCATATGTGGACTCACAGGCTGCTCACAGCAAGCCTGTGAAGTAGGCGCTAGCGGGAGGAGAGCCTTGGGCGCAAAGAACTTGATGGACCTGCCCAAGTTAGGAAGGGGCAGAGCTAGTGGGCTCAGGCAGCCAGGTACCAGGAGCAGTCGCCTGACCACTGCCCTGCACATCACAGGGATTTGTGAGGACTAGATCAGGCTTATACAGAATGGGCCCGCACAGCAGAAGCCCTCAATAAGGTGAGACTCACGCTGCCCTATTGCAGATAGATAGTGTGGTGGGAATGCAGAAAAGTGACTTCTCAACCGAAAATTGAGAGTCAGCTCCAGCTGGAGGCTGAAGGTTCCCAGAAAGACAGATTGGCTTGGTCTGATGCTCCAGCAGGCTGCTCTCCAATCCCTGCCGGCGGGCACCCAGGGTGGGTGAGGCAGGAGGCAGGCGATGGTGGCTGGCCAGGTCCATGGACTGGGCCGCAAGGCCTGGCTGGGCTCTGGGTTGTGGGGAACAGAGTGGGGGGTGGCTAAGTGGCAATGGGGACTTTCTGAACAGGGTTGGGGAGAAGACGGGGCAAAGACCCAGGCCAGGGCAAACATGAGTGTGCTTCTTGGTGTTCAACAGGACAAGATTTCCTAAAGTGCTGTTTCTGGGAGGACAAAAATAATCAACACCATGTCATATCTGGTCACCCATTTTTCAGCTCCTTTTAGGCATGGGGAAGCCTGCAGTGAATAGTCTGAACCACCAAAATATCAAAGGCAACTGCACTCCAATAGATATTCAGGCTTTCACATCCACAGAGCCTTCTTTCCCTAATAGGAAATGTCTGCTGGTGACTTTCTCCCCAGAGCCTGCATTGACATCAGGCCAAGGGCTGAGTCCTGCCCTCCCCATCTCAGGGGCTGCCACCTATTTTCCTGCTTGTTTAGACTGCTGGAAGGAGAACTGCCTTAGGTTGCAAAGCCTCAGTTAAGTATCCCTGTACCTAATGAGTTCTGCTTTGAAAATCCATCAGCCTCAGACACAGCTCTGTCTGACCCTGTGATTCTCTCCTTGGCTCAGTAATCAGACGGGGATCACCAGAATGGAGCATTACTCCTCTTGCGGCCGCTCCCTGGCAGGTAAACTTACGGTCTGTCCTTACTGCAGGTTGCAGGAGCGGTTCGTTAGAGGAAGTGACACACAGTCTCTCGGAGCTCCTGACTGGGGTGGCTGCTGGGCAAGGGACTAGGGAGACAGAGCTGGTATGATGGGCCTGGGATGGCCAGGTATTCTGGGGTTCCCAGCCAAAAGTCTCCTGCAAGGCCAGTAGCCCTCATTCACAGCAGAAAAGAAAAAGAAATTCTCCCCATTCTCGAAAAGCCGTGGTGAAATGAAATTCATTTGTGGAGAGATTCCATGATCGAGGCTCCCGAGTGGCTGCTGTGTGGAGTGTATGTGTCCCAGGTAAAGACCCATCTCTTGCCAAGGTTGCCAATGACTAGTGAGCTAGTGGACATCCGGAAGAGATTTCTTTTTTATTGTGGTAAAATGTGCATAACATTTTATACATAAATGTAATGTTTACCATTTCAGCCATTTTTAAGTGAAGAGTCCTGTGGCAGTAAGTACATTCACAACGTTGTGCAACCATCACCACCATCCATCTGCAGGACATTTTCATCTTCCCAAACAGAAACTCTGTGCCCATTAAACATGAGCTGCCCACTCCCCCCTCCCCCAGCCCCTGGCAACCACGAGAGTACAGGGCAGCAGAAACCCACAAACACAGCTTGTCTAGTTCCGTGGACACACAGCTCTTTGGGCCTTGTCTGATGCCTCTCTGGAGATCTATTCATTTAATAAACCCTTATGAAAGGCTTGCCATGTGCTAGGCATTGCACTGGTGCCTAGACTATAAAGGGGAGTAAATGCAGCCCTATTTTCTACAGCAAAAATAGCTACACACACACTTTCCTAGTGACCACCGCTGCTCCCTCCAGTTCTAAGCACCTGTTACCCCCTCTACTGCTCACAGCCACACGCAGAGATAGGCATTACTGCTCTCATTTTCAGGTGAGGAAACCAAGGCATAGAAAGGTTAGGTGACTTGTCTAAAGTCACACAGGTAGGAAGTGGCAGAGCTGAGGCTCAAACCCAAGCAGGCTGGCTTCAGCATTGGTGTTGGGTCTTCTTAACCTCTCGGCTGTGCTGCCTTGAAGGACTCACAGCCCGTGCAGGGAAAAGAGTGTCCCTTCTTGAGACTGCTCTCCCTTCAGGAATTGTCATCATTGTGTCTGTGTGATGTGATTCTAGTAAACAGGAAAGCAAAAAGCAAAGCAAACCCGGTTGAAAAAAAAAAGTGAAGCTGTACCCAGAAATCTAGTATGGCTCAAGACCATGGAGAAAATGGGGAATGAAGCCTCGGGAAGGAATGAGCCTGTGGGAGGCTCTCAGCTATCTCACTCACCCTGCCAGCTCTTCACACAAAACAGGATCTCACACACACACTCACACACTCAGGCACACACTCACACACACTCACACACTCAGGCACACACTCACACACACACACTCAGGCACACACTCACACACAC
>NW_012105920.1:1373723-1413150 GCF_000951045.1 Mandrillus leucophaeus
CACACACTCAGGCACACACTCACACACACTCACACACTCAGGCACACAGACTCATGCATGCATGCACGCCAGGGACTGATGATGATGGCTGAAAGTCCTCTACCCATGGTGCCCTTAGCTGCCAGAGGGAAAGCTGAGACTCCCTCGGACCCCAGGGCCATTGTCTTCACGGGAGTAAGGGCAACTGAAAGGGAGAGGCGGCCAGCAGCAGCCACTCTTACTGTGACAGCATGCACCGCTTTCAGAGGCTTCAGTCAGATTCCGACTCAGGGGCTGCCCTGCGGTCTTCTCCCCAGATAGATGGGTTGTTCTGCGGGGGATGGTTGTTCTATGGGGTGAAGGAATCAGAGGTTGCACAGAGGAGACAGTAGGGCGGGAGAGAGTGAGTGCAAAAACTCGGTCACTGCCTTGCTTCCACCACTAGCCCGGGGAAGGTGGGAGGGCCTGGCCTACCCTTTTCTTTGGGGGAGGTCTGCCCCCGTGGCCTCTTCCCTGACATGCAGCCTTATTTTTTCGTTGTAATGAGATGTGAGAGGTGGCCCCACACTGCCCTCCCTGTGGGTCCAGGACGCCGGACCTTGTTGGACCTTGGTGGAGGATGATGCTGTCAAAAAGACACTGCTGTTTGCCACCTTCTCCACATCTCACCATCTTGCTTCTGTGTGCTTTCTCAAAATGTCTTTACACATCATCATGGTCATGTAGTCTCTTTTCAATTTTTTCTTTATTTTTAATTTAAAAAATGTTTTTTAAAAAACTGAGATAAGGTCTTACTATGTTACCCAGGCTGGTCTCAAACTCTTGCCCTCAAGTGATCATCCTGCATTTAGTCCCCCACACCTCTCCCCAACCCCCAGCTTTTTTTTTTGAGAAAGCATCTCGCTTTGTCACCCTGGCTGGAGTGCAGTGATGCAATCACAGGTCACTTGCAGCCTCGACTGTCTCGGCTCAAGTGATCCTCCCACCTCAGCCTCCAGAGTAGCTGGGACCACAGGCATGCACCACCATGCCTGGTTAATTTTTAAATTACTTGTAGAGACAAGGTCTCATGTTGCCCAGGCTGGTCTTGAACTCCTGGGCTCAAACACTCCTCCCACTTTGGCCTCCCAGAGTACTGGGATTATAGGCATGAGCCACTGCACTCAGCCCCAATCACTTTTTTAAAAAGGCAGCCATGACTGGGCTGAGTCTGACTCGGTGAAGGCCGTTTGAAGTCCACAGCCACGCCTGTAGTGGCTGCTTCCCTGGGCAGAGACAATGAGTGCAGCTGGGCCTTGGAAGGCCTCTCCCCTCCCATCCCTGAGTCTTGATCAGCTGCCCCTCATACCCCAAGGTTTTCTCTTGCTGATTTCTCTCTCAAGCAATGAAATAAAAAAAAGTCACACTGATGTATTAGGGATTTAATTGAAGATAAATTTGCATTTTGAAGGAGAATCTTGGGGAGCTAAAAGTTCATAATGGCAAGAAGTGAGTGCTGCAGCTGGAATTTCCTATTCCAGTGGAGCCCATACCTCTGCATGAGGAATCTTCTGCGCATCCCTAAATTTGATCAGGTTCATGATGCGCTTGACCTATATGGATGGTGAGTTCTCGCCTGGCCCATCCCAATGCATTTTCTTAGGGTCTGCAGCTGTGAAGCCGGCTATGTGCACTAATTCTTTGAGAGAAGCGTGGTGTCCTAATCTCACACTGCCCCTTTGGCAAATGATAGAAGGAAACTATCTTATCTTGGCAGCATGGTGGAGAGAAGCCACTGTGAGGCATTAGCTGAGTGATGGGGGAAGGATGGGGTATGGGAATGCCAGGCCATCATGATAAGGGATGCCAACTCCCAACACGTGAGTGCAGCCTTCATTCAGTTCTGTGCCAGGTGCTGGGCTGCGTGCTGGGAATACAGTGGTATCAGCGAAATTTACTTGGTCCCTGTCCATGTGGTGCTTCCTGTCTCTTAGAGGAGATAGACATTACATCAGATAATCCACCCACAAGTGTGAGATGAGGAGGTCTGTGAAGGAGAGGCATTCAGAGCTAGGAGAGTGAGGGACCGTGGAGGCCTCCCGAGGAAGCCTCACTGGCCAAGAAAGAGTGCAGTGAAAAACAAGGCTGGGGTGGGAGAGACCAGGGAGACCAACTTGGGAAGGCCTTATATCTTTTTTTTTTTTTTTTGGAGACAAGGTCTTTGTCGCCAGGCTGATGTGCTGTGGTGCAATCATAGTTCACTGCAGCCTTGAACTCCTGGGCTCAAGCCATCCTCCTACCCAACCTCCCTAGTAACTGGAACTACAGGCACATGCCACTGCCCCTAGCTAATTAAAAAATTTTTTTTTGTAGAGATGGAGCCTCCCTGTGTTGCTCGGGCCTCAAGCAAGCCTCCAGACTCAGCCTCCCAACATGCTGGGATTTGGGATTACAGACATGAGCCACCCTGCCCTGCCCCTTTGTTTTTATTCTATGAGCAATGGGAGCCGCCGAAGGATAATCATGTCTGCATCTTGAAAACATCCCTGCAGCTGTTGTAGACAGCACAGCTGTGGGAGACCTGTTAGGAGGCAGCAGTCCAGGCAAGAGTTGATGGGAACTTGAACTAGGAGGCAGCGTTAGCAGAGACAAAGTGGGCGGAAGTAAGAGACATTTAGAAGTAAAAATGACAGATTTGGTCTCAGATGGGCTGTGGGGAGGAGGAGCCATAGGGAATCCTGGGTTCTGGCTAGTGCAGGTGATGGGAGTGGGTGTGGATCTCTGAGATGAGAAAGGGCAAGGCTTAGTGCAGGGACAGGTCAGGAATTTGTTCTTGTACTTGTTTCTGAGAGGGTTTTGAAATATCTCAGAAGAGTTGTCAAGTAAGCCACTGTCAGTGGTCTGGAGCTCAGAGGTGAAGTCTGTGCTGGAGAATGAAGTCTTCAATCAGGTGCCCTGGGTGGAGGGGAGAGGATCTTAGGAGAAGCTGTGTGCTGGGGAGAGGAGAGGTCTAGGGCTGAGGCTGAGGACTTCAACATTGCATGGTTGATGAAGGGGAGGGCAGAGGAGGACAAGTCATACCTTGAGTATGCCCCACTCTCCCTGGCATATATCACTTCTTTTCTACTTGGAACATTCTTCCCCTTTCCTAGACTCCACACTCACCTGAGATCTCTCCTTCCTCTTGGAAGCCCTCCCGTGCTCTTATGCCTGGGTCAAGGGCTGCTGTTGCCCCACTGCTCCCCATGCTGCCCCCTCACAGCCTTTATCACCTTGACCAGCAAATACCCAGCTGTGGGTCTGGATCCACCACTAATCTAAGGGTTATATGTCTGGGCCACCATTGTGCCCCCAGCACCAAGCATAGTGTCTGGTGGGTCTGTAGTTAGAGTAGAGGCTCAGCTGCTATAACAAAGAGACCAGAAACACAGTGACTTAAATGCATTAGAAGCCCTTTCTCTCACGTCAAGCTATCTATCAGGCTGTGCCAGGCTGGCAGGGCAGCTCTCTTCTAAGAGGTCATTCATTGGAATCATCTTGGTGAATAGTCTTCTGCCAAGGCCCAGGGTGTGGCCCTAGTTCCCATGGTTGAAGTTGGGTTACCGCCGTGTCTTCTTTCCAGCCCATAAGAAAGGAAAAGAGCAAAGTCTAGGGAAAGCAGCTGGATTTAGTTTGGAGATGACCCAGAAGTTTCCTACATGTATCACTTTTGCTCATAGCTCATTGTCCCAAACTTAGTCTCATGGCCTCTCTTGGTTGCAGAGGAGGCTGGGACATGTAGATGCTAGATGAGTGGCTAAATGCCCAGGAGTCAAAAAGAAGGGATTTGGGGGACAGCTAGCAGTCTTCCTACTCAGTGGGCAATGAATACTGAATGGATGGACAGACAGTTGGTTTGTCAGAGTCTTAGTCCATTTTCTGTTGCTATAACAGAATCTCACAGACTGGGTAATTATAACAGAAAGAAGTTTATTTAGCTCACAGTTCTGGAGGCTGAAAAGTCCAAGAGTATAGTGCCAGCATCTGGTGAGGGCCTTCTTGCTGCATCATTACATGGCAGAGGGCATCACATGGTGAGAGGGCAAGAGTGTATGAGCTTAGCTCTCTCTTCCTCTTCTTTTTTTTTTTTTTTTTTTTGAGATGGAGTCTCACTCTGTTGCCCAGGCTGGAGTGCAGTGAGCAGGAGTACACACAGAGATGATGGTAGGGGAGGATGGGCAGCCAGGTAGTGGGTGGGGAGAAGAACTAGAAACCAGCAAAATGAGCTGAAAAGAGTCAGTGGATGGGAAGATGGGCATATCAGGGAGGAGCCGGTGGTGAAGGACCGCCATCCTCTTAGTGGGTTTCATCCTGAGCCAGGCCTGGCCTAGCCGGCTTGTGTCACTGAAATGCTCTCATCCTTCAGGGGGACCCATTCCAGGGACTTCCTGCACCCGTCCACTGTGGAGTGTTGTAAGTCCTCTCTGCAGCTGCTGCAGTTTATCTGAGGTTTGACTAAAATCTTCCTTTCTTCTATTTCTAACTGAAGGCTTCTGCCCTGCTCCTCATTCACACGTCTGGCCCTCCCCTTCCAGTTCCCCCTCACTTAGTCACCCTGCAACCATGCTGCTACCAGAGCTGTCCCCAGCCTCCTCCTGGAAGCCCTGGTCCCGGGGATCCTGACCACAGCTCCACTGATACGGAGGTGGACGCTGCTGCTGTTGTGTCAGCCCCCGCCCTGGGAAAGGTCAGTGCCATCCTTCACCATTGGAATGACTGGTTTTAATCCTTGGTTCTTTCCTGAAATGAGTTTTCTTTTAAAAAGTAGGTTTTTCAAATCCATATGGCTCTTTGCTCTTTTAAGACATCAATATGAGCCAGGCGCAGTGGCTCATGCCTGTAATCCCAGCACTTTGGGAGACCAAGGCGGGTGGATCACCTGAGGTCAGGAGTTCGAGACCAGCCTGGCCAACATGATGAAAACCCATCTCTACTAAAAAGTACAAAAAATTAGCTGGGCGTGGTGGCAGGTGCCACCATTCAGCTACTGGGGAGGCTGAAGCAGGAGAATTGCTTGAACCTGGGAGGTGGAGGTTGTAGTGAGGCGAGATCGTGCCACTGCACTCTAGCCTAAGCAACAAGAGCAACATGCCATCTCAAAAAAAAAAAAAAAAAAAAGACATCAGTACGTGGATCCTGAAGGGTCACTCCAAAGTCAATCTCATCTGAAAGCCAGTGCACAGGAAGCCAGGCCACTTTCGTTTGACTCTCAAAGTCCTGAAAAGATTTTCCACAGTCCCAGGGTAGGCTGTCTCCTAAAGCCCCAGTACCCCCTTCCCCTCTTGTTCTCTGATGAAGCTGAGGGGCCACAGACCTCAGGCCTCTCCCTCTCCTTTCCTGGTAGCCAACAAGTTTGTGAAAACAGGCCCGGGCGGTCTCAGTTAGCTTTTGCTGCATGACAAGCCTCCCTAAAACTTAGTGGCTTAAAACAATAGTGTTTATGGAGTTCACAATTCTGTGGGCTGGGCTCAGGGGGGCATTTCTTTGGTCACGCTGGGCTTGGTTATTCTTAGCTGGGATGGCTAGATGGCTGCAGCCATCTGCATGTGGTATCTCATCCTCTAACAGGCTGGCCAGAGCTTGTCCATGTGATGACAGTGCAGAGCTCTATGAGTGTGGCCTCAGCTCAGGAGTGGCACAGCACCACTTTCCCTGCATTATATTGGCCAAGGAAAGTCCCAGGTCCAGCCTGCATTCAAAGGATGGGGAAGCAGATTCTACTTCTTAATGGGAGGAGCAGCAAAGTCACATTGCAAAGGCTATGGATACAGGAAGTGGAGAACTGGGGCCATTTCTGAAATCCACTGCCGTTGGTTAATGTACCATTCATTCTAGGCCTGTTCTTGTCTGTAAAATGAGAATAAAGACTTGGGATTGTTGTAGAAATCAAGTGAGGAAATATGGTAAAATGCTAACTTCTAATGAGTGCTCAGTGCATTACAGATTGATTATAATGATAATGGTTTTACCTTTTGCTAGACAAGCAAGCACACATGTCTATCCTACAGGACAGCATAAAGCAATTCTGTTTTTCCACCCCAGTGCCTTATTAGTCCATTCCTGTCCACCTAGAAAGGTCCTCAGGGAGCTACTCCTCACTAGCCTCTTCCTTTTTCTCTTTCCTCACAGCTCTGTGCCCACTAGAATCCTCCTCTCTGTCACTGGCTATCTTTTGATAATCTTATGTACTTCCTGTAGCGTGGCTGCAGTGCAGTGTTATCCTAACAGACTCTCTGACTCTTGTCAGTTGTCCTGACTTGGTAGGGCAGAGCTCTGGGAGGGGCGATGGGAGTAATCGCCCCCTCTGCCCAAGAACCAAGCAGTACAGGCCTTTAGGATTCTAGATGCTAAATGATTGCTGTAAAAACTAAACATCCTCACCCACTTCTTCTACTCTTCTTCCCCCTCCATTGACATGTTGCCCAGTGACGCTCTTGTTCCAACTATCTATTGTTGTATAGAAAACAATCTCAAAATTTAGTGGTGTGAAAAAAAAGCCATTGTATTATGCACATCACTTCTGTGGGTAGGAATTTAGACAGGACACATTCAGGATATCTTGTCTCTGCTCCATGATGTGTGGGGCCTCAGCTAGCAAGACTCAAAACCAGGGTGACTTGATGGTTGGGGACTGGAATCATCTAGAGGCATCTTTACTCACATGTCTCGTAGCTGAAACTGGCCATCAGCTGGAACCTCACCTGAGCTGTTGACTGGACCATCTACATGAGGTTTCTCCCTGGAGTTGCCCACATTAGCTAGTTTGGACTTTTTTACAGCATGGTAGCTGGGTTCAACAGTATGCAGCTGAAGATGCAGGAAGTGAGATCCAGCAGTTTGTTAAGGCCTGAGCCAGGAAACTGGCATAGTGCCACTTCTGTTACATGCTGTTGGTTCTTAGAGAGTTCAGTTTTAAGAGGAAAGTATATGGGCCCATCTCCTGATGAAAGAGTGTCAAAGAATTGGGTGCCAAGTGTTTTTTTGTTTGTTTGTTTTGTTTTGTTTTTGTTTTTGTTTTTGAGATGTAGTCTTGCTTTGCCACCCAGGCTGGGGTGCAATGGGTGGTCTCAGCTCACTGCACCTCTGCCTCCCGGGTTCAAGCAATTCTCCTGCCTCAGCCTCTGCAGTAGCTGGGATTACAGGTGTCCACCATCATGCTGGGCTAATTTTTATATTTTTAGTAGAGAAGGGGTTTCACCATGTTGGCCAGGCTGGTCTGGAACTCCTGACCTCATGATCCACCCACCTTGGCCTCCCAAAGTGCTGAGATTGTAGGCATGAGCCACTGCACCCGGCCTGGGTGCCATGTTTTAAATCCACTACACCCCCCTTTGGCAAAAGATGGTTCAATTTATCATTTCTATGCTTGATTTAATAATGCAGTTATCCCATTAGTGAATATTACTGATCACTTACCCAGCATCATTTTACCCTCTTCCTACTTCCCAATAAAATCCAGATTTTCACTCAGGAGTTCATGTCTCCTTTATGCCACCTGGGTTTTGTAGGGGAAGCTGACTCTATTTCTTCTGCCAAATCATTGATTCAAGAGTGGGCAAGTGAACTAACTAGTCCTATCTCAGTAAATCTCAGGACTCCTACTTGGAATGCTGAGACAGAAATGTTCTGTCTCCTCTGGAGATGTGGTGTATGGATGTGAACCTAGGACTGCTGCAATTATTTTGTCACCATGAGAGAAGTTGGCCTTGTGATGAAGCTCACACCTTGGAAGACAGAGCAGAGAGATGGAAGACATTGGGTCTCTGATGAATCATTGAGCCAAGGAATCAAACCAACCCTGAATTCCGGTTAACAATAAAAATAGCAAACAGATATTAGGTACTTAATATGTTCTAGGCATTTTAAACGCATAATCTCTATGAAGCCTCACACGAAATCCTGGATATGGATACTAGTATAACCCACATCTTACAGATGAGGAAATTGGGCCGAAAAGGTTTGATAGACCTCCAGAGGTAGAATAACTTGCCCAATTTCAGTCAACCAGTAAATGGTAAAGTTGTGAATAACACTCAGCAGTCTGGCCCTAGATTCCATCTTCCTAACATGATCCCACAGTGCCCTTCTAGTTTTGTTTTGTTTTGTTTTTTCCAGTTTGTGAACCAATTTCCCTTTGTTTTTGTTTTCTTGAGACAGAGTCTTTCTCTGCCACCTAGGCCTGAGTACAGTGGCACGATCTCAGCTCACTGCAACCTCCACCTCTCAGGTTCAAGCAATTCTCCTGCCTCAGCCTCCCAAGTAGCTGGGATTACAGGCACGCACCACCATGCCTGGCTAATCTTTGTATTTTTAATAGAGATGGGATTTTACCATGTTGGCCAGGCTGGTCTCCAACTCCTGACTTCAGATGATCTGACTGCCTCAGCCTCCCAAAGTGCTGGGATTACAGGCATCAATAAATCCCTTTGTGATTTAAGTCTGTTTGAGTTGGTTACTTCCAAATTAAAGACCACAAGGGACAACTCATCCCTGCAAGTGTGGTATGTCCCCATGGCAGGAGTGGCAACGTCACCTCCCCATGGAGAAAGCCATCTTGAACTGATTCCATGTGCCCCAGGCAGGAAGTTGTCCCTAGCACTAGAGCATATACATGGGCTGCCCGGCAGGGCACAGTTCCAGGAAGGAGCACATGTGTCTGCCAGGCCTGTGGGGAAGCACTAGCTGACAGGGTGCACCTGAGCACAAGCCCCACACAGGGCTTCTTCCACCTCCTCTCCTCCCTTCCTGGTCCTCTGAGAGACTGGGCGCCAGCTCAGTCAAACCACCTCCTTTTCCACTGTTGTGTCGTGGCTGCCTGAGTCTACAGTGGCTCCTGAAGGCCTCTTGGGACTGAAGTCCTTTCCTGGCTTCCAACCCAGAAGCCTCAGAGTCTGGCCTCTCATCTCCAGCAGGTGAACCCAAGCCTGCCATTTGGCTGAGAGCCCCACTCTGCCTGGTTAACTGGGAACAACACCATAGGATTGGGAGCTGCATTCCAGGGGTGTTCCTGGAAATTCAGGGGCTTCTGTCACAGTCTTGCAGAGTCCCATGGCATCACTTAATTTTTTGTGTTAGATATCTGTGTGCATCTGTCCCCTAGTTTACTCAACCACTCCATTGCCTTCTCTGCAGCTAGTGAGGAGCTAACTGATAGACATCCTTGAAGAGTTAGATCTCAACAGGTTGCCTAAAACCTTGTTTTAACCAAAATGAGAATTTGTTTTTGGAAAAAAGAGAAAAGCCACCTATAATTCCGCCATGGCAAAACCGTTTTTACAATATTTTGCTTAATACACTCCAGTCTTTGTCCACATACACACATATGTTAAAATAGTCCCCCACACAATATACTTTCTATTTGTGTAATCTCACTTGAAGCACTTGCCCATCTTGCTGTGTAGTCATCACAATGATAATTTTTCCTGGCTGTGTCACACTGCGGCATAGGGATGAGTGCCTAGCCTCAGGCTTCATGAGGCTGACACGGTGAACTTAACAATGATAATAATTTTTTTTTAAAAGGTGGAGTGAAGAATAATGCCATTGGCCACAAGTCAGTGTGAGAGCAGGATTCATTGAAATCTTCAATTTTGTTTTCTTAGTCATAATTAATAACTCCTATCTGCCAAGATTCTCCTCCAGCATTCCCTCCTCAGAGGACAGTCCCCATCATCTTCCTTCCTACTCAGTGTGGGGCCCTCCTCATGCCTCAGCTAGGCCTTATTGGTTTCATGCTGTGTTCTAAGTACTTTATATGCATTAATTTAATCCTCACGTTTACCCTTGTCTACTATCATTGCGCGTTTCATAGATGGGGAAATGAGAAGTGCTATCATCTAGAAATGAGGTCTAGAGAAATGCCATCACTTGTCAAGGTTGCACAGCTTATCTGTGATGCAGCTGGGATTCAGACCCTGGCATTCTGATGCCAGAGCCCACCTTTGTATTCACAGTGTTATCCTGCCTGTCCCGCCTCAGTCCCTGCTCAGAGGACTGACCACACAGCATTGCGTTCTGTGGGTTATTTGCCTTTCTCACCACCCCGTGGGATACTTGAGGGCCTGGACACTGAAGCACTCAGCAGGTACTTCATAAATGCTAGCTGAATACATGGAAAAATGAATGGATGAAATGAATTGGGTATGATTTTAAGGAGGGGACATGTCTTAGTTCAGGCTGCTATAACAAGAATACCATAGACAGGGTAGCATAAATAGCAGACATCTATTTCTTATAGTTTTGGAAACTAGAAAATCTGGGACCAGTATACCAGTGTGGTTGGGTTCTGGGAAGGGACCTCTTCCTGGTTTTCTCACAAGGTAGGGAGGGAGAGAGAGAAAGAGCTTGGATTTCTTCATCCCTTTATAAGGGCATCAGTTCCACTGTGGAGACTCCAACTCCAAGATCTCATCAAACTTTTGCACAGGTCTAGTGACTGGAGTCTGCTACTACCTGCTATGTCAGAGGCCCACTGAGGCTTTTGCTTCTGAGGGCTCAAAGACTTAAGGGTTCAGGGTGCACTGTTCTCTCATATGCCCAGTGTGTGTAGCCACAGCTCAGGGCACCTGGGGACAGCTCTTCCCACCATTCCCAGGGGTCACCCACGCGTGGCTATGAGCTCCCACTGGTGCCTGGCACACTTGAGCTCACACACACTGGGCTGCCGAATGCCTGGGGCAGTCTTGTTCCCAGGCTTGCGTTTGGTAAGGAGAGAGTGCCTCAGCTTTAACAAGTTCCATGCTGAGCACATGGTGGGCACTATATCCATGTTATTTGTTATTTGGGCAATCAGATGAGGTCCGGGCATAAGCCTGGAAGTCTTAGCCTCGGGCCTGTGGATTAGTGGCACCATTATGGCAAGGGGTCGGCTCAGGGATCCCTGTTCTCAGTTGCTGCAGCATCCCCACAAGAGATCCCTTTGGGTCTCATCATGTTGTAGGTTCTCACTGCCTTTGATCTCAGACAGTCTCTCTGGCTGCTGCAGCCTTGGGCAGAACCCCTCTCTGTTTTAATCTCCGTGTCTACCCATCCATGGAAATGTCATCTTGTGAGGTTGCAAATTCTAAGGAGATGGTAGCCGTGTTGTCTCCTATAACAAATGTCACCACTGCTGCCCTCACCCATCTTTCCACCAGACTGGCCACTCTTAACACCAACCTGCTGGAAGGTAGGAAGGACAAGGCTAAGCCCTCAAGGGCCACTGCATTGTCCTGGGCTCCCCTGCCCTGGCCATTACACAACCACCCTTCCCCATCCCATCCCTGTGTCCTCAGTTCACCCTCTATCACTGAAGCCTAGACTCTGTCATGGCAGGCTTGGAGTTAGGGAACTGAGAAATTCCATGTGGTTAAATTTCTCCTCCAGCTTAACATCCTGGGAAGACCCCTGAAGAGACCTATGGTGTCCAGTTCTGTAGCACAGCTCCCCAGCCCTGCCACAGAGTGCCCAGGCTGGGAGCACATCAGAGGTTTAGGAGGGGGCAGGCAGAGGGCAGAGGAGGTTTGTTAATAAGCACAAGGAAGCTGATGCACGCCCGGAGCCAGTAAAATTAATTATTAGCTCCAGTCGCCCTCACCCCCAGCAGGATGAGAACTGATGTCACAGTCAGGGGACTGAGGGGAATGGAGGAGGGAGCTGGTCTCATTTTCCTTCTGTCCTCAGAAGGAAGGACACTGGATGGGTGTGTGGCATCCAGGAAGGCTCCTGTCTTCTTTCCTTTATGCCACTTGGAAAATCAAAGGCACATAGTAACAGCTGCAGCCCACCTGATGCTGCAATACACCTGAAGACTGTGACTTACCAGGGTCTCACCTGCACACCCCTTGTCTGCCTGAAGACTCGTACCCCACTGTGTTCCCCTGACCCCGTCAACCTCACAATCCCAACTCATTTGCCCAAGACCCCTGAGCATTTACCCGAGACCCTGGGAGGAATGAAGAGGGATCGTCCCAAGCTGGCACTTTCTGACTGCGGAGAGAATGGAGGGCCTCTGGATATGGGGGAGCAGCTGAGGCTAAGGGAGAAGTGGTTCAAGATGCCATACACCTTCTCTCTGCTGGAAGACAGAAGGTCACCGGTCCACTTTTCCCCATTCTCTTCCATGAAACCCATGCATAGAAAGATTTAAGTCATAATAAATTTACTCTCCCATCTCTAGTTGATCAAAGGTGGGTTATTGGCCACTGGGAACTGCTGATAGCAGGAAAGACCCCCTAGTTACTGCACTGAAATGATGGGATCCCAACGAAATGCTGGCAAATTCAGCTTTCCAGTGGGTGGTGTGACCTCACTAGGGTGTCTGTGCTTTCTCTAATGTTGAAAGCCACTCACGGACCCTTTGCTGCTCCAGGATAGAGGTATCAAGGGCACTGGCAGATTCTTTCTGAAAAAGTATGTGGAGGGTCAGGATGATGAGGATGCTGGAACTGTTTGTGTTTTACCCTGCACTATTCTAGATCGGTTTTATGTTCTGAGTCCTCCTTGCAAATTCCTTGCTGGCCAGGACATGAGGCCGCAGACAGTGCTGGGTCTACAAAATACTTTCTGGGTGACTGACTTGGTGTAATTCCAGGGGAAGACATAGCCCTTCCATAGACCTGCTCAGCCTTGAACGCTGCACCGATATGGCCTTTGGTTGACACCTTCGTCTCCCACCTAGTGTGGCCTTCTTGTGCTCTATTCTGGAGTGACCAAGCTGAAAGGATGACATTGCCTTCCCTCAGCACATATGAGCACATGATATCCCAAATCTTCTGCTCCATTTCTTGAGAAAACAGAACCCAAAAGAGTTGGCACGAAGACCATCTGAGTGGCCCAGGACTCTGGCCTTGCTTTCTGCAGCCTCCTCTGGTTTACTTAGGCCATGGCCATATAGGCCCCGTTCACGTTCAAGGCTACGCTGATTCTGTGTCCCTGGGACTTTTGTCCACAAGTATTTGTGAACTTGTAGTCAGTTCTCTTTCCTTTTCTTTCTGGTTGAAATAATTGCACAATGAGGCAAAGATGATTAGACCTCCTAAATCAGAATCTTAGGGTGACAGGACCCAGGAAGGTGTGCTTTTAGCAATCTCTCATTTTGATCCTGAACATAATCTTCCATTTAGCTTATTCTAGCCTTGAACTAGGCAGCCCTTGGCAATGGGTCCTGTTTCTCAGGGTGTGAAGAACCTGTTTCTTTGCTTTCAAAATCAGCTGTACTTTTCCTTCCTGACCCCCAAAGCTCACATTCAGGGTAAGGCCTTGAAAAAGGCCCCGCTCAACCACCACCCTGGGAGTGAGGAAGGGTGTCCAGGTGTAAGTCACAGCCACTGAGGAGCAGCACATCACAATGACTACAGAGCCAGCTGGAGGTGACAACTGGGATCAAACGACTTGCTGGCCTAGGTCCCAGGGGCAGTTTTTACCCTGAAGTAGCTGCTTCAGAAGACAGCTCTGCCCTTTTTCCACCAAGTTCCAAGACGCTTCAAGATCCTCTCTCCAAACTCAGCACCTCCCAAAGCTCCCACGTGAGTCATGCGAAAAACTGAACCTAGTGAGAGCTCAAAGGATGCTTCCAGCTCCCAGGCTCTATCTTGTGGGAGCAGAGCCACCCCGCTCCTGATGGGAGACTGTACCAGCCCACTCCTGACTGCTTGCCTTCTCGTGCCTGACAGCCAAGCTTCAGGAACTCTCCCCTGAGGACAGGCCCAGAGAATCTCTTTGGGGCTTCCAGGATGGAAGTGGAGAGACCCTTTTCTCTCCTCACTGCCTTGTCTTGGGGCCTGAGCCCTGAGCTCCTTGGGGAAGCTGCAAGCACAGAGACCACAGTGATGGCAGCCAGGGGGTGCTGTGCTTGCAAAGCTTGGCTCTTCTTGTGTTTTTGCTGCACCTCTCTGTGGGAGGACTTCCACAGGCCTCTGCTGCCTGTCCTTTTTCCCAGGATCCTGGTAGGACGTGCAAACCACATGTCTGTGCCTAAGTCCCAGGTATCTTACAACACATTGATTTTGGTGGTTGACAGTACAGTCCATTACCATCATTTTCCCTGGTGCCAGTTAGTGTTCGCTGGGACCTCCAGGAACAGCATGCCCAGGGCCCGCCTCAGCCTCCCTGTCCTTGCTGCAGAGGACCGTCTTCCCGCTCCAGCCCTGAGTCATGTGGGCGAAGCCGTTGGACAGAGTGAAAAACCAGAATCGTGGACTCATTTCTGATGAAGTTGTATGATTTTCTTGTTCTATATCTGCCAGGCTAATTCCTCCACCCATCAGAGGAATTGGTATCAGCTGGAGGAATGTTTATTTTTTTTTTAAACAAGCAATTCCTAGATCCACCCCTGTGCCTGTGGTGCTCTAGAGTTGGGGCCTTAGAATGTGCATATGAACCTCAGTTTGAGACATCTGATGTACATACTGCTTTGGAAAACCATCAGGGGATAGTTCCCCTTCTTATTTTACCAAGAACCTTGATGTCCACTTATCCCCTACCTGGTTATGTCTTCACCCTGTCCCCTGCTCCCTCCTGGCAGCTTCTTCTCAGCAGATAAACAACCTTAAGTTTCTCCCACTTAAGGAAAAGTGGTCCTCACCCACGCTCTGGAATCCACATCTCCGTTCTCTCCAAGCCCCCTGACCTCCTGCTGTGAGCCCTGCCAGTCTCCTGACTCCCTGTGGAGCCACTCTTGGCCTAAGCGAGTCTGTGATTGCACGTGGCCCCTCTCACTGAACCTTGCTGAAGCAGGTGACCTGCCCCAGCACCTCTTCCTCCAGACAGTTCTCTCCTGTTTCTGGGATGCCCTCTTCTAGCCAGTCTGATTGGACCTCCCCTGTTCCCTTTGTGGTCTTCTTTTCCCTTGCTCACCCCTAAAATCTTGGTGTCTCCCAGGGTCTTTGAATTTCATGCCCTCCTGGGGTGACCTCATTCACTTTCAACCACTAGTTGAAATTGACACCTCTGGGGTCCTTGTTTCTGACTCAGCTCTCTTCAGTCGGTGGGCACGGCCCACTCTGGGTTTCCCACCCTGGTCAATGGCTCCATCCTAACCCTGTAGTGTGGAAAACCAGAACCCCAAACCCATCCTGTGCCCCTGTTCCTTCCCTACCCCAACATCCAGCAGGTCACTAAATCAAGGATGCTGCCTCCCTGTCCTCTGCAGGTCCTGTCTCTCCTACTGCCCTCTCCTCCCTTCTCACTGAGGATTTTGCAAGGCCTCCTCTCCCTGCCTTCCACCTCGCCGCTTCCGACCCATCATTCCTTAGGGGTCAAGTGTTTGTTCTCAAATTCAAACTAGGCCCAATAGTCCCCTGTTTAACCCCTTCCCAGGGCTGCCTGTTGCCTGGAAGAGGAAGGTGGATTCCAGAGCGAGGCCCTCAGGGCCCTCACCAGTCTGACCCCTGCCCACTCCAGCCTCATTTGTTTAATTTCTGAAATTTTTACAGAAGTCTGAGCCAGCCTCATTTTTCATCACTCCTCTACACATGCCCTGAGTCCAGCCTGTGCACCACTGGGCTCTGAACGGCCAGGTCAGCCTGTCTCCAGATGCTCTTCCCTCCTCTGAGTCCAGTCTATGCACCGCTGAGCTCCAGACTATGCACCGCTTAGCTCCGGACAGCCAGGCTGGCCTTTCTGCAGATGTTCTTCCCCTCCTCCTTTCCTCCATGAGTCCCCATCAGCTTCCCAGCTCCCTGCTCCATCGCCTGCTCTCCTGTGAAGTCTTTCCTGCTATGGCCAAACAGAATTCGTCACTGTTCCTGGTGTGACCCAGTGTCCTTGCCAGAGTGTGAGCTCCCGGGCTGGGGTGGCAAGTTCCCATCACCTGTCTGGGCTCCCATTCCCAGGACTCGGCATTGGCATATGGCTGGCGCTCAATAGAATAAATTAGAACCAACACATGGCTGTTGGGTAGAGCATTTTATTTAACTGGTAAGACTCATTTAAAACAATTAACACCTCTTCATAGGAAAATGTGCTAAAACCATTTTTAAAATTTACTGCTGAAGAGATTAAAACAGTTTTTATATCATAAATCCATTCACTTAATCTCTACCTTTTATGGCGTGTGGTACCTTATATGGCAAAAGGGACCTGTTGTCATAGTTTCCTAGTGATATCTGAGTTCACACAGCTGGACAATATGCGTGCGCATGGTAGAAGTCAGTATGTGTATAAGGTTATATTTTTACATGGCTTAGAGTTATCATGAGTGTGTTAACATGAGTAAAAGAAGGTGCACAGACCAAAAACCCCTCCGACACCACACACATGCTAAGGTTGTCTCCTCCTTTAAATAAAGTGTGGGCCAGCCCAGCTTTTCCTAACAGATAAGCCAAAGCCTTTGCTAGGGATCATTCAGCTTGCACAGCTCTGCTCATCTGCAGAGCACTGGGCTCACCAGGCCTTCCCTGCTCCACAGGGAATAGGCAGGTACTCAGCCCACTGGCCTCTAATCACTTTAGCAATTCGAATGAGATTTCATCTTTTGACAAGAGATGGGCTTAATGACCTTCTGACTCTAAGAATCTCTGAGTTCAAGGACAAAGTTTCCTTATGCTCAAAACTTTCATATACACATTAGGCTTTTATTATTCAGCTGTTCTTGACCTGCAGAAATGCCAATTTCATATGGTTCAGTCTAATAAAAACATGAAAGAACACGGACCACTGTTCCCATTTCCTAGGCTGAAAGAGTGAGGTGAGGCCACAGCCACAAAGAGAGGGTCACTGGGTCTCAGCTCCCACTGAGTCAGGACACTGTAGCCCAGAGATCAGAACACCATCCAATTCAGGGTCTTCCATAAAGACATAGGGAGGGGAAGGAGTAGGTTCAAGGATATTTGAAAACCATTAAGGACGAAGGTTCTTGCTTATTATTAACAATTTTTTTTTTTTTTTTGAGATGGAGTCTCACTCTGTCACCCAGGCTGGAGTGCAGTGGAGCATTCTTGGCTCACTGCAACCTCTGCCTCCCGGCTTCAAGCGATTCTTCTGTCTCAGCCTCTTGAGTAGCTGGGACTGCAGGCGTGCACCACAAAGCCCAGCTAATTTTTGTATTTTTGGTAGAGACAGTGTTTCATCATGCTGACCAGGCTGGTCTCGAACTCCTGACCTCAGTTGATGCACCTGCCTTGGCCTCCTAGAGTGCTGTGATTACAGGCGTGAGCCATCACACCCGGCTTCTTTCCGTATTTTTTAATGTAAGGATGCAACACCCTAGATTGAAGAGAACTCAGCCTTCTTAACTAGACGGATTGACTTTAAGTCTGGGTTCTGCTATGAGGGCAAGTCGTTTAGCCTATCTGAGCCTCAGTTTCTGTATCTGTAAAATGGGGATAATAATAACTACCTCCAGTGGTTTTAAGAATAAGAGGTAATGTAGGTAGAGAGAGGGTTGCACAGTGCTTAGCAAACTATAAGTTTGCAGCAAATGGCACCTATGTTATTTTCACCTCACATTTTCCACACATATTCTTGTTCATCTTCAACCATCTTTCCACTTCTGCAGCATTCTCTTTTGTAATAGGTGCACTTGTGTGCATCTCCCGTCTCACATGCACGATGCACTGGCAGAAGCACAGGATGGTGGCACACACTTCCTAGTAGTCCCTGAGTCCTCCACATCTTCCTGTGTCCACTACCAAGTGCTGAGCCCACATCTCCTCCATTCCTCAGCTGCTGACTTCTCATCCCAGTTCATCTTTCCCATCTCAGACACTTTAAATCCACCCTGCCACCTGGGCGCAGTGGCTCATGCCTATAATCCCTGCACTTTGGGAGGCAGAGGTGAGCGGATCACTTGAGGTCAGGAGTTCGAGACCAGCCTGGCCAACATGGGGAAACCCCATCTCGACTGAAAATACAAAAATTAGCCGGGCATAGTAGTGCATACTTGTCATTCCAGCTACTCAGGAGACTGAAGCAGGAGAATCACTTGAACCTGGGAGGTGGAGGTTGCAGTGAGCTGAGATCGTGCCACTGCACCCCAGCCTGGGGGACAGAGTGAGACTCCGTCTCAAAAAAAAAAAAAAAAAAAAATCCACCCTGCTGACAAATTAATTTTCTTAAGTCCCTGCTTCCATTGCATTCCTCTCCTGCTCAAAACTCTCTGTGAGAGCTCCATTTCCTGCAGGTTGGGGGCAAACTCTTACTCAGGCATTCAAAGCCTTCCACAAATGGCCAGAGTCAGTCCTCCCTCTTCATCCCCATCACCTTCCCCTTGTCACCACCCTGCCCCCTGCACCATCCTCTCCCTTCTCCTCCCAACAGGAAGAGGCTGGAGCTGAAGTCCCAGCTTCATCACTTTTACCCTTATAGGAGCCCTCAGCCTCCTTCTCCTCTGTCAGGTAGGGTGATGAGTTTACCCAGTACACTGTGAGTTCTTGAGGGCAGGGGTCCAGTTAGGTTCCTGAATGAGTCTCTACAGAGACTCCAGAGTTGCACCCCAACCTCATCCTCCCGAAAGGAGGCTCCAGGCAACACTCTGTGCCCCTAGCTGGCTGTCCATCCCTTGCGAGTAGAAGAACAGCTTTGCTTCTCTGGATCTCCCACAGGGCCTCTGGGGCTCTGTGCCAGGGACATAGTAGGGTAGTTAGCGAGTTGCCTGATCTTGAATCCGTGGTTTTCACACTTTAGTGAGCCTTATCATTCCTTGGAGGGCAGGGGGGAAGCTTGTTGAGAAATGCAGATGCCGGATCATCCTTTAGACATTCCGTAGATCTCAGGTGAGACCCCACATTTTTAACAATGCCACAGGTGATGAGACAGGTGGTCAGAGGAGACACTTGAGGTTTGGTGTACTTCTTTGAATGCCCACAGGCCACCTACTGTGTATAAGGCACTGTGCAAGGGGCTCAAGGGATGAAGGTGAATGAGATGCCACCTGGGACCTCACATCGGTTGCAGTGGTTATGATGAGGAGAAGGAAAACGAGGCAGAGTTAGTTTCAGAAATCAGCATGTGGACTCAGGCTTCAGCCTTGGATCTGAAGCACAAAGGTGTGGGCGAGAGCAAAGGCGAGACCTGGAAACTGTAGGAGCCAGCGAATTGGGCAGGGAAGGGCCTGAAACCAATGAGATGCAGCCTGGGACCTCACATTGGTGGCAGTGGTTAAGATGAGGAGGAGGAAAACGAGGCAGGGTCAGTTTCAGAATTCAGCACGTGGACTCAGTTCAGAGTGGGAGGCAAAATAAAAAGCAAGGCAGCCTCAAAGAGCAGGAACTGACAGAATGGAAAGTGAGGAATGTGAAAATGGTCACCAGTCGTTTGGCCAATTTCCCAAATGCCCTGCTTTCTGGTCTGGGCCTGCTTTTAACAGGTCATCTACACCTGGGAGGCAGTGCAGTGGGGCGTGGCATTGGCATCTGACTCTGGTGGGTTCAATGCCTGCCTGTGATTGTGACCTTGGACAAGATGCTTAGTTCCTGAGAGGTATTAGTTAGGGCTCTCCAGAGAGACAGAACAAGTAGGATATATGGAAGGGTTTTTTTTTTTTTTTTCTTTTGAGACGGAGTTTCACTCTTGTTGCCCAAGCTGGCCAAGCTGGAGTGCAATGGCACCATCTTGGCTCACTACAACCTCTGCCTCCTGGGTTCAAGCAATTCTCCTGCCTCAGCCTCCTGAGAAGCTGGGATTACAGGTGGCCACCACCATGCCCGGCTTTTTTTGTATTTTTTAGTGGAGATGGGATTTCACCATGTTGGCCAGGCTGGTCTCAAATTCCTAACCTCAGATGATGTGCCCACCTCAGCCTCCCAAAGTGCTGGGTTTACAGGCATGAGCCACTGCACCCAGCCCTGGAAGGGTGTTTATGAGGGGAAGTTGGCTCACGTGATCACAGAGGTGGAGAAGTCCCACGATAGGTTGACTGCGAGCTGCAAAGCCAGAGAAGCTAGTAGCTGGCTCAAGCGGGCAGCGTGGCTCAATCCAAGTCTGAAACCTCAGAACCAGGGAAGCCAACAGTGCAGCCCCCAGTCAGTCCTGAGAGGTCCCCAGGAGGCCTCTGGGGTAAGTTCCAAAGTTCAAAAGCTGAAGAACCTGCAGTGTGATATCTAAAGGCAGGAGAAGAAAAAGCGTCTCACTCTGGAAGGAGGAAAGGAAGCAGAGAGGACATTCCCCTTCCTCTACCTGTTTGTTTCTGCTGGGCCCCCGGCTGATTGGATGGCGCCCACCCACACTGAGAGCAAGTCTTCCTCTCTTGGTCCACTGGCTCACACATCAGTCCCCTCTGGAAACAGTCTGACAGACACACTCAGAAATAGTGCCCCACCAGCCATCTAGGAACCCCTCAATCCTGTCAAGTTGACATCTAAAATTAACCATCACACCGAATCACTCTCTGTGTGTGTAAGAGTGTAGTAAGCCAAACGGTGGCCTCTAAAGATGTCCACATCCATATCCCCAAACTTGTGAATATGCTACCTGATGTAGTAAAACGCATTTTGCAGATGTGATTAAATTAAATGGATGGGGAGAGTATCCTGGATTACCCAAGTGGGTTCTGAATGCTATCACAAGGGTCCTTACCACAGGGAGGCAGTGAGAAGATATAAAGACAGAAGCAGAGGTCAGGGAGAAGGTGCTACGCTGCTAGTGGTGATGGTGGAGGAAGGGTCCACAAGCCAAGGAATGTAGGTGGCCTCTAGAAGCTGGAAAAGGCAAGGAAGTAGATTTTCCCCTGGAGCCTCCAGAAGGACTCATCCCTGAGGACCCATTGCAGACTCTTTTAACCTCCAGAACTCTAAAAAAATAAATTTGTGTGGCTTTTAACCATGAGGTTTAGGTAACTTGTTACTGACACCGTAGGGAACTATGACAGACACAGAGAATGCTAATTCTCTTCACGGTTGTCATCAGGAGGGCTCAGAGCCCATGTAGGAAAGGGGCCTAACACAGTAAAAGTAGTGATACTGCCCATAGGGGCTGAGTCTTAGACAAGGTGAAGAATGTGACTGCACCCACCACGTAGCTTGACACCTTGTGGATGCTCAACAGAGCTTAAGCTCACTGTCCCTCCCCTTACAGGTCACGGTGTCTAGGAGAACCCCATCAGGGAGGGGCTCTGGGAAACCTGTCCTAGTCTGCACCCTCTACACTGTGCAGGCACCTAGGCTCTTGGCTCCTGTCCCTCAGTGATCAGCATGTGTGCCAGGTGGTCATTTCCTGGCCCTTCACCTCTCCTGAATTTACCTCTGAGGTTGCTTCTCTGTTAACTCAGACACACCAGCTCCCACCTCAGAACTCTTTGGCCCTTGGAATCTTTGCCACATAAAGTTGCCCTTTCCAACTGCCTGCTGTCCTTGCAAGTGGCTTCCCTGTTGCTCCTTCCCAGAAAGGACTGCTTGTCATGTGATTTCCTTGTCTCCCCGAAAGGTTCCAAGACTGTATGGGGTCCCTGGCAGCCCCATGCCATACCTGCTCCAGATGGCCCGTGGACCTCTCCAGTATGGAGACGAGAGGTAGACCAGGGTCTGGGCAGTGGTGTCACTCAGAGGATAGGGTGCCAGACATAGGTGGCTCTTCTCTGAGCTCTCGGAGGGTGGACAGCTGGGCCCCAGGCCAGCAATGAGCACACAGACTCCTTTGTCTCCCAGCACCCTCAGAAGGCTGTCCCCTCTGGCCTCTCACAGGGACATTCGTCTCGGCCTTCACTGTGCTGTGCGGGGCCCGCACCGACCTCCCGGACAGGCATGTGTGCTGCGTCTTCTGGCTGAACATTGCAGCAGCCCTCATCCAAATCCTCACGGCCATCGTCATGGTGGGCTGGATCATGAGCATCTTCTGGGGCATGGACATGGTCATCCTTGCCAGTGAGTAGCTGCTGGTGCTGCGCCTCCTGGGGGTGGGGGAGTGACCAGGGACAGGAAGGACTTGGGAGGCCTTCATGGCTGGCTGAGGTCCTGCTCACCCACTAAGGACGGGCTCTGGAGAGGGCTTGCCTGTGCCCTCTTCACAACTCCCCAGGCTGCTTGGCACAAGGGACCCTCCCCACCAGGCCTGGCCCAACACCTGCAGGGAATTATGAGTTCATGGCAGGCAGAGTTCCATCATTTAATACAAACTTGATTCAGACACAGAATGGTTTTGTGAAGGGGTTTAAAGTTACAAAATCAAGTTTACCAAAGACAACTCAGTTACCCTTTCTAAAATAACCTAGCAAAATCTTAAAACAGACTCCACCCATTTTAAGCAGCTGTACTTGTCTCCCATACCACCATCCACGTTCCTTGTATTTTCCCACGCCTATCTACCTGTGAGGACACAGTTCCTCAATAATTGACCTCACCTCTCAGGCACTTTGGCCTCACTCCATACCCCATGCCCCTCATTATGTCCTATACCCCCCAAAACCATTCATAGCTGGGATCTTCAGTGCCAGAGGTAAGCTGAGCCTGGTGCGGGTGTCAGAGGCAGGAGGGGGAACTCAGGGTTCAGGGGCCCTAGAATTATGTAGAATGATCTATAGTCAACTCAGCCTCAGTTCAGGATCCTGTGAATATCCAAGACCAAGAGCACACATAAATGGCAGGACAAGGGTCAGTGACCAGTTAGGCCACCAGACCAGAGAAGATGCAGGTAGACACAGAGCCTGAGGGAGATGCAGTGGAGTGTGGTCAGATGGGCTGCCCAGAAGTGGCTCCTCCAGCAGCAGAGATCGGGGAGGAAGTGGGTCAGCTGCACTGCCAGGATCTCCCAGAATCAGAGTAAGCCAACCAGATGCTGGCAACCAGGGGCAGCCAGAGCAGGAGAACTCCAGGTTGGACCAGCTGCTGAGCAGCAAGCTACCCCAGGGAGGAATGAGCTAGGAAGTGGCAGGGAAGCTGCTCCTTCTTCCTGGGAGGGGTGTGCTCAGGGCAAGGGTTGCCCTGTCAGAGAAATATTGTGAGGTAAGCCCAGCAGGCAGGCCCTTGCATCTCCTTCATGGGATCTCACCCTCCAGGCATGTCCAGGGGCCACTTTCATTTGTCTAGAGAGATGAAGAACATGACTGATAGGAAGGAAGTGCTGCCAGTCCTTGGGTGAGTCCTAAAACTGGGTCCCGACAATTTTACAGAGGAAATTTGCCGCTTCCCCAGGGGCCTGTGGTCTGCAGGCTCCTGACCCTGTTCCCAACTGGAAGCTGGGAGGTGCTTCTGCCTTTGGAAGGTTGAAGGCTGCCCAATTTGTGCAAGATGAGCCCCTCTTACTGGCTCATCTTCTCTCAAACTGAGCATCTGGCCAGGCACTGGGGACCTGAGTAAGGAACCTCTGCATTAAAGCGGAACATGACTGTGTCACAGGGTAGGTCTCAATAATGTATGTTGATGCCTCATCTGATCTCTAGAGCTTTCTGGTACACTTGTCTTTGATCTCCTTAGTACCCAGGAACCAAGAGGTTGGAACCTTAGAGATAACTTAAAGAGCTCCCTTCATCATGCCCTAGACGAGGCACTGAGGCCCTAGAAGTGCAGATGGGGATCCAGTCACTTCCTCACTTTCCATTGCCCCAGGCTGCTGACTTGGCCAGAAACTCCTCTGCTGTGGCTGGTGTGGGGCGCTAACTGGGCTGCAGGATAAGCAAGTGCAAGAAGCTGCAGCCCCCACCTTTGCCACGCAGCCTTCACTGGGGGCAGTGTCAGCCCCTTTGTTGTCTGCACACTGTTTCCAGGGTTGCTGTCTTTGCATCAAACTTTTGAGAATGCTTTTAGGGGTGTATTAGTCCATTTTCACACTGCTGATAAAGACATACCCAAGACTGGGAAAAAAAAGAGGTTTAATGCACTTATAGTTCCACATGGCTGGGGAAGCCTCACAATCATGGCAGAAGGCAAGGAGGAGCAAGTCACATCTTATGTGGATGGCAGCAGGCAAAGAGAGTTTGTGCCAGGAAACTCCCATTTTTAAAACCATCAGATCTTGTGAGACTCATTCACTATCACAAGAACAGCACAGGAAAGACCCATCCCCATAATTCAATCATCTCCCACCCAGTTCCTCCAACAACACATGGGAATCATGGAAGTTACAATTCAAGATGAGATTTGGGTGGGGACACAGCCAAACCATATCAGGGGTATAGACTTGAGGGCTGCATACAAAAACCAGTCACACATCATTCTTGCCCACTGCCTGACTCCCAGACTCATTCACCCATCTCAGCAAGGGAAGCCTTTGCATGTGTTTTCCCACAACTAATCCCACCCCCAAAGGGTGAATAGTTGCCACTCATAAGATGGTGCTGCAGGTGGGATTACTCCCAGCAACCATGGAACTTGTGTGTCCGAGAATGAATCCTTTGAAGGGAATAAGTACAATGGACTTTCCTATCCTAGAAGACAGTTGGATAAGGGACTCTTCTTTCTGGTGTCACTCCAGCTCCTTGCTATAAAAATGGAGGAAACTTTTCAGTTGTAACAATACACCTTGGTTTTTCACATGGCATTGCCTGGGGTGTCATCAGCAAATACACCATCATGAAAAACTCCTAAAAGGGGAGTCAGAGAAATCTAGATGAAAGTGGGAGCTAAGATCAGGAACTTGCAAGCATGTTGCTTGATTTATATGAATAACAACAAATAACAATCAACAATACCCTGTCAGTAAATACTTGGTAGCTTTATGGTGGGCTCTTTCTACTGCCATGCCCATGGCAGACATTGCTAATCAATCATGACACTTTCTGCTGACCAATCTCACATGTTCTCAGCACAGGGCTTCAGGCAGTCACTACTAATTGATCCAAGAGGTCTGAAAGATAAAACCTGTTTGCCACCCTCTGGCCTGGGTCTTCCCCAAAATATTTTTATATATATGGCTCCTCTCCATAGAAACAGCTAAGCACATAGCTCAGACAGAGCCAGTGTGGGACCAGGATGGGACACATTGGCATCTTTAGATTGCTGTAGTCAAAGCTCTAGCTGTCCAGGAGCTGCCACTCATGTCCATCTGGAATTTATCTGGAGAAAGGCATGAGCTGAGGATGGAAAAAAAAAAAGGGCTGGGTGCTGTGGCTCATGCCTATATCTCAGCATGTTGGGAGACTGAGGCAGGAGGATCACTTGAGACCAGGAGTTTGAGGCTGCAGTGAGACATGATCATGCCACTATACTCCAGCTGGGCAACAGAGCAAGATTCTGTTTCAAAAGAAGACAAGAATAAAGAATGAAGGCAGCAGTGTGGGCATGGCCAGGATATGGAGGGCTGGGGAGGCAGTGGACAGAGCTCACTGGCAGTGTGAGAGCCCCTCGCTGTGCCCCTAGCTATGCCCACACACCTGGTGGGCAGACTGCTGGTCACTGTGGCTGTCACCGTGAGCACTGAGCACTCCCTGCCTGGGGATTGGCATCTGAGAAACCGCTGGCATGGCCCCTGTCCCATCTCCCGGGCCTCACCGTGGATCCGCTTTGTTTCCTGTGCGGAGCGTTCCCTATGGCTCTGTTTTCAGGCTGTGTTTTCTCTTCTTCTCTCTCTCTTCCTCCTGCTGCCTCCCACTCTGTGCTGCTGCAGTTTCCCAAGGTGAGTCTGTGGATGGACGTGCAGGCCTCGTGCTGCTGCTTGGGGCCCTCCCCTCCCCTGAGACCCCCGGTCCTACACACAAACACCCTACCCGCTCTCCCAGTGGGTCAATGGGCTTTTATGTTTAGCTTTAACTTTTGATTTGGAAAATGATTAAACATAGAGAAAAGTAGGGCCCCTAGTAAAATGAGGCCCTAATGCCCACACCAGCCTCAACCACTATCAATTCATGGCCAGCCTCTTTTCCTCTGTCATTCCCTACATCTTCCCTACCACAGCATGGGTTTATTAGCACCCAAAATTGAGAAATACTCTGCAAAATGAAGAGAAAAAGCAGCTCAATACACTGAAGCTCCTCTTCAGACTAAGTTCACTGGCTAACAGGAATAACCACTCAGCAAATTCTGCTCATGTAATAGCAGCTGGGAATATTTCAGTAGGTATCTTTTTTTTTTTTTTTTTTTTTTTTTTTATCTTTTGAGACAGAGTCTTGCTGTGTCTCCCAGGCTGGAGTACAGTGGCGCGATCTCGGCTCACTGCAACCTCCACCTCCTGGGTTCAAGTGATTCTCCTGCCTCAGCCTCCCGAGTAGCTGGGACTACAGGCACGTGCCACCATGCCCGGCTAATTTTTTGTATTTTTAGTAAGGTGGGGTTTCACCATGTTAGCCAGGATGGTCTCGATCTCCTGACATAGTGATCTGCCCGCCTCGGCCTCCCAAAGGGTATCTTCTTAAAAAAACAAACACAATACCCTTTCACACCTAAATAAAGCAGTAACAATTCCTTACTATCCGCAGAGCTCACTTTTTCCCTAAGGACTCATGATCAATATTTTAAAGGTTTAGCCTTCAGGCACCTTTTCCTGCTGTAATGGTCCAGCAGGTCGGAAGCATACAGGGATAGCTGCTCCCCTCTGTATGCCATCTTTCTCCTTTCTTCCTCCTCTCCATCCACCCATAGCAGATTCTTAACCCTCAGGGAAGCCTGCCTGGCACCTGCTCCCAAGGCTCTGCATTGGGAAATCACACCAGACCAGTCTATGAGTGGCTTCCTGATGTGGGTTCAGGAGCACGTCGTTAGCCTTTTAACTCCCACCCCAAATGCCAGCCCGACAAACATTCCCAGTAGACCCAGTACTCCACACTTCCTGATTATTTTGTTTCTCATTAGAAAGTCAAAGCCCTTGGGAAAAGCAGTGCTCTGATGGTAGCAGTCATTTATACCTTAGTATAAACAAGGCCTCCTGTGTGCATTCTGGGCTAGGGGCACCTCCTGGAGAAATCCTGAAGGAAGCAGGTGTCTAACCATCTCTCCTTTGCTTCTTCCTCACAGGCTACAAGGAGCAGGGCATCCCACAGCAGCTGTGAGCCCACGGGAGCCGCTGGGGAGATCCAGGGGGGCCCTGTGAGGGCTGCACCAGGCAGCTTTGGGCACAAGGACCTTTACATGTTCTCTTCTGCCATTTTCTGGACTGGGGGTGGAAAGGGGGTATTTTTAAAAATATTATTTATTTTGAAAACGCATCTGCTTTTCTCAGCAGGTTGTGAGGCCTGCCAGCCCCTCCCGCTCCGGAAAGCACTGTGGGCGCAGGCACCAGAGCATCAGAGAGCGGGGTGGAGATGAGAACGCCCACAGAGAGGCTGGGATGCTCCAGCAGGCTCCAACCGGCCTTGCTGTACCCACTGCCCACTGCAAGGGCACGCCACAGCAGCTGGGCCGGGCCACACCAGGCCCTGTCTGGGTGAGCAGGGGCTCACCAAGGGGACAGGACCGTGGTAGACCCGTCCTCTGGGACCCCACCCGCCTCAAAATCTGGTGCCCTCAAATCTGAGTGTTTACCGTGTGGTCTCCTGGGGGCAGCACCAGGGTGGGGGTAAGGATGGCCAGGCTCCACTCTAGCGTGGAAAGGCCCACTGTGCCCAGAGCCGGCCTGAGACCAGTCCCACAGGCGTCTCCTGGGCCTGCCTCCCTGACCGCACCCCTGCCTCCTCGCAGCTGAAATCTAAGGGCTGGGTGTGTCGTGACCTGTGTTTTCCTGGGAAGGAGAGGAGTGGCTCCTTCCCTGGGGTGAAACTGCCAGAACTGCCAGATGTTTATATACAAAATTATTAGACCGAAGCAGGAGTGAGCAGACTAGCAGTCTTTCGCCCAATACTTAAAAGCATTTCTGGCCCACATTCCTTTTTCTGAAGTCATTGGGGCCAGATGTGTCTCTCAATTGAGAAATTTTAGATTTGAGAAAGACAATGCGATCCATTTATCGTACGCTTTCTAACTTCCCGGCAGAGTGTGGAACATCCCGCCTACCATCAGGCACGTGAATATTTCTGCGGAGAAACATGTGACTAGTCCCATCAATTGGGATCTATACAAACTGTAAATAGCCTCACCTCAGTTCAGTCTAATTTTACCACTAAGTAACTTAGGGAAAAACTTACCATTTGAGAGCTTTTGGGGTTTCAGAATTGCAAGAACAATTGTATGAGGTTGTGGACCTGGATCTGCAAACAGATGCGTTAGGAGGGTAAAATTGTCGGCATTACACAGGGACTCCTTCGGTTGCCAAGGGACCACAGGCCTCTTTAAGGAGCCCCTCTGTAAGTGATTGGGACCGGACTAGATCCCTAATGGGGCCGGGAGTGGGGAGAATCTAGCAGAAGTTGTCCAGACTACTGTGGATCAAGTCTCAATCAAGAGAAATCATACTAAGAGGATGGACACTTACATATCTGTTTCCTTTCCTTTCCTTTTCATTCTAACATAGGAAATGCTAACAGGTGGAGCTGGCCCAAAGTCAAGCTTCTGACTCCACTTGACACAGTGCCATTGGGCGTGTCCCTCTTTGAAGGGCTTGTTTGTCTATCAGAGACTCTGTCAGAACTCCCTGAGGGCGGGAGAAGGGATTTTGCTAGATCAAAGTGCTTGGGAAGCAGTGGCCACCATTCTGGGGGTTTCAGCCCACCTAACCCATCCACTGGGCTTTCTAATCACAGTCCTGCCTGAGGAGCGGGCCCTGCCACCCACCCCTCAGCATGGATCCCTTAGCTACTATCCGTCTTCCATTGCCACCTGGGGCTGGGCTGCTGTTTTTGAACACCTGGCAGTGTCTGTCGTGTCCTGTCCTCTCTTCTTACAGACCCCAACCCAGGCCTTTGCCTTCTTCTCTCCTGTTTGGAAGCCTCTGTGTCTTCAAGGTGTGGGATCAGATGTGGTTTTCTCTAAAAAGCTAGAACCTTCTGCTGTGTGCAGCAGGCATCCTCCAGGCTGGTGCTCGCTGCTCTTGAGGAAGCTGTGTCAGAACGGAGCCGCCCCTCTACTCAGATAAAATAGCTTCAGCTGCAGGAAGCCGCCCCCTCCCATGTCCACCAGCCCACAGCCCTTCACCCCACACCGCCCCCAGAGTTTGCCCGACACCCCCTGAGTGATGACAGGTCTCAGGAGGGGCCGCCCCCACACATGGGAAGGAGCAGCTTATTTTCCCGGCTTGGGCTGGGGGCGGCTGCTGAGGGGGTGAAGAAGAGATAGCAATTTATGTCGCATGTTTAGTGACACAATCCAGACGCAGGTGGGACTTTCTTGAGTGGCAGGTGTCACCCTGGGTCCCGTGTGGGACGGCTTAATACAAGGGTTTCTTTGTGTGCGTGGAGGGCCATTGTGCCCCCAGATCCTCCTGTCCCCTGAGGGCTGTGTCTCTAAACCTGGGAACACATCAGCCTCAGGAGGAGGCCCCTTTCCGCGTAACTGATGTGTAGGAGAAGCCAAGAGGCCCCTGCCTGTCTCCTGAATGAAGCTGTGAGGGTTGCCACGTGGGCGGGACCAGTTCAGAATAGCGCCCCCGCCCCTCTAAATTAGACTGTGGTCTCCAGCATGATCATCTTCAGTAGGTAAGGGACAGTGGCTGATTTACTCCAAGTAGTTCCAGCTGGCCACTCAGACCAGGGCCAGAGTTAACTTCTCAAGCACCAGCCAGCTGAAAATTAGGGTTCTCATGCCAGCAAGTGCTTGGTTGACACACAGTCCTTTGGTGACAAAGTTGGGCTTTGCCTGGATAGTGCAGACAAGGCTGCTGGTTCAGAAGCTGCAGGGCACGTTCCAGGTTGGGGCCTTTTGTCCGTTGGAATTCAATAGGACGCTCCCTGGCTGTGGGTGTTTAGGGCAGGAATCACAGGCTTGCAGAGAACACCAGAGGCAATGAGATGCTCCCAGTACCCAGCTGTGACATGGGGATCAGGGTGGCCATTCCCTTGGGTCAGAGTGGGAACCTAAAGCCAGAGTGAGCTGTGGGTAGCCTGGGTGTGACCTGCGGATGGTGGAGACTGTTGATTTGGATGTTAAGCTCTGAGTCAGTTTTAGAACCAAGGACCTCAGGCTGAGAAGGCCAGGTCCCCATGGGAGTGGCAGGATTCTGATGGCTCCTGGCTGTGGTCCCGGCCCCCGGCCCACGCCTAACGCTGGGGCTGCAGAGCTCTGCTGCCAGTGCCCACTCCAGCCGGCCACGCCGCTGGCCCTGCTATGGTAAGGAAGGGGCAGGCAGCATGGTTCCCACCCTCAGTTGCCCCAGACCCACACATCCAGCCCTAAGAGCAGCCTCACCCAGGCACGGTGCAGGGCATTTTAGCTGGGAGGGGAGATGCCTTTGTGAGTTTCACATGTCAGAGCAGAAGCTCCAGGAGAGAATAAGCCGTGTGCCCCAAAACACTCGGCTCCTAAGTGGCAGGACGGGCAAGTGGCCAGGTTGGGCCGCCCTCACAGCCTGTGCCATCCACACACTCGTTACAGCACTCCCAGAAGAAGGAGCAGAATTGCAGGCAGCCCAGAGCAGTCCTGTGGAGGGGTCCTTGCCCCGCAGGAGTAATAGGGTGATTATGTCACATGTGTAGTGACATAATCCCACCTGCATCTGGATTGTGTCACTAAACATGCGACGTAAATTACCATCTCTTCTCCATCCCCTCAGCAGCCGCCCCTACCCCAAGCCAGGAAAATAAGCTTCTCCCTCCCGTCTGTGGGGGCGGCCCCCTCCTGAGACCTGTCATCACTCAGGGGGAGTTGGGCAAAACCTCCTGGGAAGGTCTCCACCCTGCCCCACAAGGCTCCATACTCCCACCTGCCTGGGCAGCCCTCACACCCATGCTCCCTCCTTTAGGCAGGCCCAGAAGGGTGCCCCTTCCTGAGGGTGTCGGGGAATGGTGGCAGAGAGAGAGCTGGTAGTAGGAGCTTCCCCATCCTAATGCGGAGGACCAAGTTGCCCACTCTCC
This sequence comes from Mandrillus leucophaeus, assembly GCF_000951045.1. Classification (NCBI taxonomy): domain Eukaryota; kingdom Metazoa; phylum Chordata; class Mammalia; order Primates; family Cercopithecidae; genus Mandrillus; species Mandrillus leucophaeus. Next base: position 1,404,442 of record NW_012105920.1, read on the forward strand.
CAGCCCGGGGCTCCAGCCATGCTGGCACAGGCATCTCAGAGGTGTGAGATGAACTCCGCCTCATGCAGGACGCTCAGGGCTCGGGAGCAGTAAGGAGGAGGCTGCAAAAAGGAACTGCAGAAAGAAAAAAAAGGAGTATGGTTAACTTTTCCCCAGGAGGGCAAAGGGGCCCGGCTCTCAAAAAGAAAAGCCAGGCACAGACCCCAACACCAAGTGTAAGGCAGCGCAAAGCGGGGCTGAAACCTCAGGACCGGGGTCAAAGGCTTTCCGAAGGCCCGAGGTCCTTGAGGAGGAGGGGAAGCTAAGAGGGCCTTGGTCCTTCTGCACCAGTGTGGCTCTTTAAAATACAAAACACCCCTGAAGCCAAAAACCCTGAAACCTGTTCTTTAGCTAACCCCTTCCCTGCCCAGAGGCCTGCAATTCCGAGAATTCACTTCAGTTTTGCCAGGATCCAACCCCTGGGCCTGAGGGTGGAGAGCCCGGCCTCCTCAGAGTCCCTTCTAGGCTCCTGCGCCCACTTTAGGTTTTAATTGCATTGGCTGTTTCTTATAGTGTTAGTGAATTTTGCAAAGAAAGCCCAGAGCATTGCACAAATGTTTGGGGTCAGTGTCATTTAAATGGAAGTTCCCCAATAGTGGCTGAAAGCAGAGTTTACTGTTATTCCTCCCTCTTGCTGGCTTTGTTGGAGGGTTTTTACTGGAGGGATTGGAAGTGGGAGAGCACTTTTAAAGTGCACCCCACCCCCTGCACCCCAGCTGCACCTAAGCTCCCCAGAGGCCATGACCTTGTATGTGGCTGGAGGCCTCCGGCTTAGGGTGCAGCCTGAGGCCTTTGCTGCCAATCGTCCCAGGAAAGAAGCCGGGCCTCAGGCTGAAGAAATACAGGGTTTCCTCTCCAGAGGGTTCAGTGAGCACTCAGGTAGTGGCCTCGGGCAGTCCTCACCAGGGGAACACCTCTATGCTTTGCATTAATTCGTCAGCAAGCGCTCAGTGAGAGCTAAAGTGGACCTGGTGGTCCTGTGCTTGGAAAGGATGCCCTCACCTCCACAATCCTGCCGTCCCAGCCTCCACAGGTGAAGCTGCAAGGTGAGCAGAGGCAGGTGTGGGGACGTACTCCTCCAGGACAGGACTGCCCCTTCTGCCTCCAGAGACCGCTGTGCACTGGGTTTAGGGATGAGATGCCAGCCTAGTCAGGGGAGGTGACTGTGGTCCTTCTGACTGGCTTGGATCTTTAAAATAATCACAAAAAAGCTCAGCCTGAGCAGATGGGTGTGAGGCTCAGGGGCTTGTGTTTTTCATCAGTTTTCTTCCCACAAGATTCTTAGAGCTGGATGTTCACGGGATCATGGGGGCATGGAGATGGTCACGCTCAGACAGTCATGCACCGGCCCTAAATCCCAGGCCATGCAGAGAAAGGAAGAATCCCAACCAGAGTGACCCCAAATGTCCCCTTGTGGCCCAGGAGTGAGTTCCAGCCTGAGTGCTATTATGACTGCTGGCGTCTCTCCAACTGCCTCTCGCCTCAGTTTACCCATCTATAGGTTAGGAACAAAGAAGGGCTCAGGCAGCCATCGTTTCCCCATTTCTGTCAGAGCCAAGGGCTTGGAGGGCCAGCCCCATCCGGGCAAGGGCTGTCCTCTCCTGCCCAGGCCTCGCCTTCTCGCTGAGGCTGGCAAGATTCTAGCTGAACAGAAACACTGGCCCCCAATTCCACTCTCCCCTCCTGATGCTACCGCAGAGGGCAGAAAGGTGCCCTGTAGCGTCCACCGTGTGTGTGTCCTGAGTCTCCAGTGCAAGTCATCTGGATTTGCATTTAGCGGGGAACCTCGGCCCCCAACCCTTCTCCCTCTCTGCCTGAATTTGCCAAAATGCCAACCATCCAGGCAGGTGTGGATGCCACAGTCCATCCCCATTGCATTTCACCCCCACATGGACAGAGGCATACATTCACACACATTCCCAGCACCTTTGACTGCTGGGGGAAGCAGGCTGGGGTCTGCCTGGAGCCTCAAGATTGGGACTTATATCCAAAGGAGCCCACACCCCTTCTTCCGGGATGGGCGCTGGTTGGCAGCACTTTTTGCCTTCATCACACCCCTGACCCCTGCCCAGACCACATGCACACACTGTTTCCTGTCTCCAGGACCCTGACCTGTGGATGTCTTCCTCCCATGCACTCCTAGGGTGAGTGGACTCAGCACCAAACTTGGCTGTGCCCATTCCCCACGACCCCAGCTTGGCCTCCTGTGGGAAGGGGAAGGTGGACCTGACCAGAGGAGAGGGGCAGTGTTCCCACCCACCTGCCCCAGCACAGGAACCAGGGAGGAAAGAAGGGGGAGGGAGGTTCCATTCACTGTTTTCTGGGTTAGCACTTGATTGGATGTTTCAAGCAAGGGACAAAGTGATGGTGGTTGTATCAGGCTCCTCATGGGCACCGTCACCCCGGAAGGCCTGGGCACCCATGAGAACCTGTGGCCAGCCCTTTTCATCGGCTAAGTTCCCTGCTGTTGTGTGTGGTGTTGTTTTTTAAAAAACAACATATAAAAAAACAACATAACTGGTTCTGTGTGTATCAACTTAATTTACATACAAATGAGTGTTGTGTTGTGATTTGCAGTGTTTTGACACCGTGATTGGCTTTGTTTGGGTCTCTCTTCTTTCTGTGAAATTAATTGCTGTGCGTTTTCACTGTTCTTAGAGAAGACTCTGAGCTCCTGGAGTTTTCTTGTCTCACTTCTACCCTGACCCGCTGGGAGCCTACCCCACCCCAGTCCAGCCAGCCATGAGGGTATTTCCAGCCTATTCCAATGACTGGAACCCTTCTTGGAAGAAAACGTCTAATCTCGGGGACCTAGGGACGCTTCCAGACTTGCCCTGTCTGGAACCCTGCAGCCTGGGGCCCAAGCCCGCCTGCAGCTCAACTTTCCCCTGCACCCTCAGGACCTAGCCCCACAGACCTTCCCTGGGAGCTGCTCAGGGGTCTCCACTGCGCCCTCTAGAGGCCAAGCAGGGTTCCAGATTCTCCAGCCTTCTGCCAGCTTTAAAACCCTTCACTCAAGCAGCATTGCTGTACATGCAATGAAAAACACCATATATGATAGTCAAAACCTGTGTACATATCTCCATGTACATACTTATACATACACACACCTTCCTATTATAAATATATAAAGCATGACATCTCTTTGGCATTCCAAGTTTGTGTTTTTTTAAATCCTTGGAAATATGACTTTGGAAACCTTTTTCTTCCTTTCCCTCTTTTCTATGTTGTAATAAACATTCCTGTGACCTTTCTGGTAGTTTATCAAATCCCTGTGTCCTCCCGTGTTCCGAATCGGACAGATCTCTGACTGGGACAACACGCCTTCATCCCACCTCTGCAGCCTTTGCTATTGGTTTGCTTTGCGTTATGAAGGCTGTCCTCCCCAAGGCAGGTCTTGCGTTCTTTCAGACCTTTTCCCCGAATTCCCCTTCTTCCGAAAGGCTTGTGCAAGTTACTCTTCAAACAGTCTCATCTTTGATAATCTGATCCCTTTGCAACCAGGAATTTGCGTGCTAAATCAAGCATCAGGCCCCAGATTGGGTTTACCAAGAATAAGTGTACAGATGCAGCTCATTTCCTGCTCTTAATTGTTAGACTGGTTGATGAGGGAAATGTGGGCAACATACATATTTGACAAAGACTTCTGAATAAATGAGAGTCTGGGTGAGAGTGGTTAGGAGAATGTATAACTACCTGTTCAGTTATAACGAAGGACAGGTGCACCTGGGAGAGAACTGCATCCACAATCCAGCCAATGCCTTCACTCATAATGGGATGAAGACCTACAGAACTCACCAATTTGTGGATAAGGAGAAATAAGTGTATTAGATGAATAAATCAGAATCCCAAAATCTCCTGACGGGCAGAGGCAATGTAACACAATGAAATATAATAGCGTTCAATGAGAGTTGTGTTTGGCATGAAGAAAGCTCCGTGCTTTCCTTCATCCCTGGGGAGTTAATCAACAGGTGGCTCAGTGTTCATCATGGCCTGCTGGGGCTGACAACACAGGCCATCTGGTTTCAGATGCACCAGGAGCTGCAGGCTGGGGTCTGGAATGAAACCGCATCTGCAGCGTTGCATTCAGTGCTGGGTGCCATGGGGGGGCGAGTGCTCTGACAACGAGTGTCCAGGTGTCATTCCTGTCACTCACACCCAAGGGAAGGGCCCCGCCCCACCTCCTGCCATTTTCTCAGGCCAGCCCAGCACCCTTAGGGTCCACTTACCTGGGGAGAGGCTGCAGTCTCAATGGCCTCGATGTTGCTGTTGTCCAAAAGAGTGAATCATCTTCAAAGCACAACCTTTGGTGAGACTTGAAGCTCTACTGCAATGGCCTCTCCAAGGCCCCAGAAATGGCATCTGTGCCTAAGGTTGACTTCAGTCGCTGCTAAGACCAGGATCTAAAGCCCAAGGCAGTACAATGACCCAAGGCACTCTCAGAGTTCCCCAGACACTCTAGGGAGCATTTTGTGATCATTTGCATTGTCCAAATACTCAATGTATTAAACCAGATTAAACCAGATTAAACCAGAATGCTCCTGGCTGGAGGATTCTTCTGCAGTCATTCAGCTTCAGAGGGGCTCATGAGAAGGCACAATGGGAGATAGAGTTAGCTCTCCTTCCAGCACTGCCAGGTGAAGGGAGGAAACCCTTGGCATGCACTAACATTCCCTCTCTTCTCCCAGCACCAAGTCTCTTAACCTCAAGAAGGGTGACGTGCGTTGAGCCAGCCACTGCCTTTCTGCTGGGGGGTGAATAAGTGTTCTCTACCGACAGAGTTCTCCTCAACCCCAGAAGGAAAGGGCTGTGACAAACACGAAGGCATCTGCTCCCCACAACTCCCTACACCCTAGACCCTAGGCCCTGGGAGAGGCTCATGCTTGCCAGTGGCAGTCACAGGAAGGGACACATGAGGATGTGCAGGAGACAAAGGGCTCGAGGAGGTGGGAAGGCAGTGCTTGGGTTTGAGGATGGGGTTGCCGATGCATTCCTCAGAGGAGGAGTGGGGCCCAAACCTGATGCAGTGAGAGTCCCAGGTGGGGGACCCCGGGAGGCAAATCAGTGCAGGCTGCATGTTGGGCCACCGAACCCAGAGGATGGGTCTTCATTCCCAAGAGGACCAAGATGAATATTTCTGGGCCCCTAATACCAAGTCAGCCTCTGAGTAAAGCCTTAGGGAAGGGTCATGAGACCCAAGATTCAGTTTATATAGAACACGTCAGGAAAAACTTGGGGTGATAATGTTGCAGGACTTTTCCTTAGTTCAGCCATGAAAATTCAGGCTCACAGACAATTTGAATGGTGAGTGAGACAGGGTTTTTTTGGGTGAAAAGGAAGAAAAGTGGGAAACAGGGAGTCTCGCTAGGCTGGAGTTCCTGCTAGAGCTCTTCCTGGGCACGGCTTGAGTACCAGGTTTCACACAGGAAAGAGGGGGCAAGGTTCCTCCCTGCTGCAAACATCATGAACTTCCTGAGGCTCCACCTCACTGTGCAGGCCGGCTGGAGTTTCTGCAGGGACCCCCTCCCACCTGGCTCTCTCATTTCCCCTCTAAAGACATTCACCTAACTGCCCTTAGATGAAGGATAAGGATGAAGACCCATCTTAACGGCTTCCTGCTGACAGGGGGAACTGTTTTTGGGAAATGGCAGTCAGAGCTCCCTCAGATGCCTGTCTAAGGCTTCCCAGCAGAAGAGGCCATCATCAGAGGCTCTGGTTGCATGACTGTTTGGAGTCTGAAGGCCTGAAGGCAAGAACAGACAAACAGGGTCATTAGAAAACATGTAGCAAAACAAAACAGGCCAGGCGCGGTGGCTCACGCCTGTAATCCCAACACTTTGGGAGGCCGAGGTGGGTGGATCACCTGAGGTCAGGAGTTTGAGACCAGCCTGGCCAACGTGGTGAAAACCCCGTCTCTACTAAAAATGCAAAAATTAGCTGGGCGTGGTGGTGCATGCCTGTAATCCCAGCTACTCGGGAGGCTGAGGCAGGAGAATCACTTGAACCCGGGAGGCGGAGGTTACAGTGAGCCGAGACCATGCCACTGCACTCCAGCCTGGGCAAAAAAAACAAAAGGAAACAAGGGGAGGGGTAAGGACAGCTCAAAAATTCTGAGACCTTTTACCAGTTTGCACAGGGAGAGGGAGGCCAAAAACCCGACTGGCAAAAACTGGACCCTTTTGCTGGCATGTTGGGCTTCTGAGTTCCCTTCCCCTGAGCCTAATCCTAAGCCAAACAGTTTAAGGTTTGGGAAATTAACTCTTTCCAGTTCGCAGGATGCACCTGAGGGAATCGTCCCATAGTACGGAGACACAATTACCTATCAGTGAAGAGAGGACAGAGGAGAAGAAAGGAAAAAAGAAGACACCTTTTAAAGGAGTCCCAGGGGTTCAGGGTACATTTGAAAGGGGTACAGACTGCAGATGAATGGCTACCCATCTAGAAAGAGGGGAGCAGGTGTCCCTGGTTCCCTTCTCTTCCTAGCAGATACTCGGAGTACATGAGAACGTCCTCTTTCCCTCTTCCATCATTGCATCCCCAAGTCCTGGTGACCTTGGCAGGTGCCACCATGAGTGCCAAAGGGGCTTGCACCCATGAAGCAGGGAAGGCCTAGAGAATAGGAATTATCTGCTCTCACCTATGCCTCTATCTCCTACTGTCAGTAGCCTTGGGGTTCCCTAGACCTCATTTATGACATAGATTTATCCACGAAACAGGAAGCTTGGGGTTGGCTTAATTGGCAGGAATGAGCCACGCTCACCTGCACTGTGCCTTTTAACCTCTGTTGTCATTTGTCTCTGGATCCCTCAGATCCAGTTTTCCTTCCTAGGACTTTGACCCAAAGCTTGGAATTGAGTTTGGGACAAAAATGTGTCTCAGGGGGTTGCATGGACTCCTTATCACAAGCCAAATGCTAAGGTGAAACTGTGGAATTGAGTCCTCCTCTAACAATGGAGAGAAAAAGATGTCTTTTGTGACACAACCAGATAACTGGTGGCTATAGTAATGCTTGTGAGGGTTTGGGTGCATGGTGCTTGGCTTTGGTTAGCTTTCTTGGTCTTACTTTCCCAAAAAGGAAACCTCCAAGTGATAGGCATCCTATTTATTCCAATCACCTGGCAGGACTTGCAGGATAATTGCTCAGAGTTAGAATATTGATCCAGATTTCTACATTATCTATGCCTTTTTTCTTTCTGAGCTGCAGCTGGAGATTGCTGGTTGGTTCACAGGAGCAAGCAGGGTTAGTCTAAAATGTAGGTGAAAACTTAAAAACAACCAATGAGTTTAGAATTTAATGACAAATGTATAATAAGTTTTGAAACATGATTTCTCTCTCTCCAGTCCTCATTTTTGTTAAAAAAAATAACCATAGGACTGAATGGTTTGCAAAATAGACTTTAGTCTTACACTTGGCCTGATTAATTGCATAAAGTGCAGCAAGAATAATTATTTCTACATAGGCCTTTTGGATTGGCTTTGATGCGAGTTTGTTCCACAAGGAATCTCAGACAAGACCTTTTAAAGCTGAGCCCAACCATGGGTTTGTATCCTCAAACAACTGTGAATTCACCTTAAGGTCCCAAGATAAACTTGGAGCTCCGGGACCTGTTAGAAAGTGACATTCTTTCTTCCTTTTGAAAAGAATCAAAACAAAACATCCAGGGTAGTTACAGTTAGAAACACAATTGACACAGTTTGGTTATCTTCGTGGTTTACAATAACTTAAAACACCAACCTTAATTATGATTGATAGCATATACTCAGACATTAGAATCTTAGAAATCCCATACAATTTTGGAACATATATCAGTATTCACAAAAGTATAACCTAAAGAAGACTGAAAATCATTTTGGCAATCCCAGGTACCTAAACATGCCAAATAATCCTGTTTACTTCTTTTTTGGGATGTTTCAGGGGCCCTCTGAACCATCTGAAAAGCCAGGTATCAGAAAAGACAATTTTGAAACTTAAGTTTGATTTCGAGAAGCCTTTTAAATACATTTAAAGCACCTGATACTGTGAAATAGAGTTCCAGATTACCACAAACTATTTTCTCAAAATGATGACTCAGAAATTTTAAAGAAGCAAAAGCTTTTTATAACCCTTTTACATTTAGTCAACATGTTCACACAGAGAACCTCTTCTGCAAGATTAATTTCCACAGCTTTTCCACCACTTGTTTGAACCTTCAGCTTTCCCTATCTAACTCAAAATAATCCTTTAACCCTAGGCAAATGTGTACATGTCCATGTCTTCTTATAACCTTTTACATAAAAATCACATTTTACTCTTCTTACACCCCTTGCATGTAAATCTATTTTTGGTAGTTTCAATTACATGTCGTAATTGTAACTCCTAGCAATTTTTAACTTTAAGGTAAAACTTGGTAAGTTGAATTGTGTGCTAACTGCAGTCAAGGTTTGCCGTCTTAGTTAAGGGCCTGGTTAGTTCCATATGTCCCCAAGCCTTACCAGTTATGAAGCCGGCAAGTCAAATAGTTCTCAAAACCCAAAAAGCAGTTCATAACCTGAAAACACTTAGCAAACTTTGCGTCTGACCTGCATTAATAATCTTCACAGCTGTTTTTATTTCTCAAAGATTAAAGTCACATGAACTGAAAGGTACCACAGATTTTATATTCCCTTTGAAAAATATTTGATCCAGGCTGG
>NW_012105920.1:1413390-1421481 GCF_000951045.1 Mandrillus leucophaeus
GAGGTGGAGGTTGCAGTGAGCCAAGATCGCGCCACTGCTCTCCAGCCTGGGCAACAAGAGCAAAACTCCATCTCAAAAAATAAAAATAAAAAAAGTTTTGATCCAAGCGCTCTTTTTAAGGCCAAATTAATTAGAGCTCTTTTTACAGACATCACACACTGTACATACACAGACAGGCACAAGAAAGCCCCGTTGCTGGGTGGGACCCTTTAAAGGACAGGACAAGGAGAACATGAAGATACCAACCAGAGATGGTCATCCCCTAAGGCAGGATTGTTAAAGCCTTGCCAAGAGGTTACTGGCCATGCCCCAGCATGCAAAACAAGATGGAGGCTTGCAGCACAAACCCTACAGACTTGCAAAGCACATCAGATTGGCCACAGCCCAACATTAGCCCCACAAATCCTTTTTTACAATTAAAGCTTTACAGAGAATATAAACAGGGATTCTTATCATTCCTAACCTAGCAAAATGTCTTCTAGAAAGAAAAAAAAAACTTGCTTAAACTTAACTGCTGACGGGGTGGAGAAGAGGAAAGAAAAAAGGTTTAAAAATCCCTGGGGAAGAACCTCTCATTCTTATTCTTATACAAGTGGTTCCTCCATCAGGGAGAAAAGTTTACTGCCCAGTGAAGCTGAACCCCCTGGCTGGGGAAGGGGAAGGCTGCTGTGGTGGTGCATGGCTTGGAACAAGCCAGCCAGCTGTGTGGGACCCTTGGGCCTTGCATCCCAGCTCCTACACAGAGGGGAGAGGGAGCAAGGAGCCCCCGCCGGCCTGTCCTTCCCCCAAAAGTAAGGAAAGGACCTTTCTCCCGATCCTTGGGAGCCCCCTGGGTTTGGGGGCATGTTTGGCCGACCCTCAAAAGTTGGAGGATTAAAACGCTTAGGAGCAACAGTGGGAGGTTTTGAGTCTCCATTTCACTCACCACTTCTCGAGCCCCCAAATGGGATGCCAAAACTTTTGCAAGACTTTTCCTTAGTTCAGTTAAAGATGGGGTTCTTTGTCCCATGGCCAGGAAAATTCAGGCTTGCAGATGATTTGAATGGTGAGTGAGACAGGGTTTTATTGGATGCAAAGGAAGAAAAGGGGGAACCAGGGAGTCGCGTTACGGGGAATCCCTGCTAGAGCACTTCTGCCACAGCTTGAATCTCAGGTTCCATCTAGGAAGATGAGGGGCCAGGCTCCTCTGTTGCAAACATCCTGAACTTCCTGAGCCCCCACTTCAGTGGGCAGGCTGGTTGGAGTTTCTGCAGGAGCTCCCTCCTATCTGGCCGTCTCAATAATAATAATAATGGTTGCCATTTGTGTCATGACATATGTTTACAAAGCACTTTCCTTCATCAAGAAGAGATTCCAACTGAACTGCATTTATTGAGTGTCTACTACGTTCCAGGATGTTCATCTGTGCTATTTTATCTTCCCAAATAGATAAGATGGTTGAGACTATTGTCTCATTAATATCTGAAGACACAGGCTGAAAGAAGTTAAGCAACTTGTCCAAAGACTCACAGCTGGGTAGTGGTGGAGCCACTGCTATCCAGTCTCTTATGTCCCATAGGGCTTCTCGGTCAGGGATTCTTCCTCCTCTTCCTTCTTGAAAGACACCTTCTTGAATCCCCGACCAAAGATGCTTCTAGAAATGGTAGTTGAGGTTTCTTGGCCCCCTGTGAGGAGAGGATTAAGCGGCCCTTTCACCTGGAGCATCACCTGCTGCCCTAAGTACCTGCTCTGGGCATGTGGATGGACCTGCCTGAGATAATAGGGCGACGGCAAGAGTGGAAAGCAGGCACATTCACTGAGCCAGGGGGCCTGGATCTTCCTTCCTTCATGCCCATGATCAAGAACCAGAAGGAGGGACAAGAGGAGCTGGACTCCCTCCATGTATGCATAGCTGGGGAGCTAGGACAGAAGTGCCACCCCCAGCCCAGCCCAGCCCTCATGTTTCCTCACTGCCTGCTAGAGACACACAGAGCTGAACGTGTCAATTCAGCCACCATAATGTCACTCAACCAAAGCAATGATGAGCCTTTGCCCAGGAAGCAGCAGGCTGGGCTGCTCCTTGAGCAGGGTGGGCGTGTTCCCTGAATGGAGCTCCCCTCCCCAGGCCCTACCCCTGCCCCCAGCCAGCAGGCAACCCCTGAGGTGCTGGGATGAAAAACTGCCCAGGGGTGGGTGGCTGTCAGCTGGGTCATGCAGACCTTCTCACACAGTGGCTGCTAGGGACTGAATTCTGCCCCCTCCTAATTGTTGAAGTGCTAATTCCCAAGACCTCAGAATGTGACTGTATTTGGAGACAGGCTTTCTAAAGAGATAATTCAGTTAAAATAGTGTCATTAGGATGGCCCTAATCCTGCATGATTGGTCCTTATAGGAAGAGATGATACTTGGGAGGCTGAGGCAGGAAGATCACTTGAGTCCAGGAGTTTGAGTCCTGCCTGGGCAACATAGAGAGACCCTGTCTCTGAAAAAAAAGAAAGAGAGAAGAGATTAGGACACAGACATACACAGCACACAGATAAAAGACCAGGCCAGGTGCAGTGGCTCATGCCCATAATTCTAGCACTGTGGGAGGCTGAGGCAGGAAGATCACTTGAGGCCAGGAGTTTGAGACCAGCCTGGGCAGCACAGCAAGACCCCATCTCTAAAATATATATTTTTAAATTATCCAGGCATGATGGCACACACCTGTAAGTTCCCAACTACTTAAGGAGCTGAGGTGGGTGGATCTCTTGAGCCCAGGAGTTCGAGGCTGCAGTGAGCCATGATCACAACACTGCACTCCAGCCTGGGTGACATAGAGAGTAAGACTCTGCCTAAAAAAACAAAAAACAAACAAAAACAAACAAACGAACAAACAAAAACCATGAGGAGACATAGAGAGAAAACAGCCATCTACAAGCCAAGGAGAGAGGCTTCAGAAGGAACCGACTCTGCCTACAACTTGATCTCGGACTTCTGGCCTCCAGAGCTGTGACAAAATAAACTTCTATTGTTTACGCCACCCAGCCTGTGATTCTGTGTTGTGGCAGCCCTAGCTAACTAACACAATGATGTGACACAGGGATTGCTGAGATGTTCACTTGGCAGGCAGCAGGAGGAGAGGGGGATCCCCAAAGCAAGATAAGACACAACATGGCAAGTCACCTGAATGTGGTGGTGCATTCACGGCTCAGGGCAACAGTTTCTCCTGTGCCCTGGGTTGCCTCAGATACTTCTAGAGCCCAGCTGCTTTCTGGTTGTTGGGAGGCATGGCTGTGCACCTGCTCCTGGGACCCTCACCCCTGCCAGTATCCTTGGGATAACCTGGAGACCTGAGTGGCAGGGAAGGCATCGTCCTCATTGGGACATGACTGGCTTGTGACTAGCCCCTTGGGCTGGTGCCTCCTGTGTCTGCTGGACCTGGAGTTCAGGGCCCCCAAAAGGGACTCAGTCTAGGAGAGTTCTCAGAGGAAGACGAGGAGGCCTATCTTTGCTTAGAGCAGGAGCCTACAGCTGTCTCGCAGTCAGAGGGGTGGATATTTATATTTTCATCAAAAATAGCTGTGCTAAAAACAAAAAACAAAAAAACTCTAGAAAGCAAAGAAACTTCTCAAACTAAGAATGCCATTAATAGAAGAAATAAGCACTTTCAAACTCCCAGAAGCTACCCCATCTTCTGAGGTTCCAAACTAGGAGGGGAGCCCCGGAAGCCAGGGAATAGAGGATCCACCTCTGCTGTTGGCCTCTGGGAAAACTCGAAACCCATCCAGAATCCTTTAAAAAAGCCGAGGTAGTGATGTATGGAATTTATTACAAAGAAATCCATGTTGTTGCTTTGAGCACCCGGTTCTCCAGCATGATGGTGTCCCCACAGTCTGCACCTGCTGTCCCCTGAGTGGGATACAACCCTTCACACTTCCCCACCCAAACCTTGCCCGGCTTCCAGGTCCAGCCCGAGAGCCATGTCCACCGGCGTGAGACAAAGCTGGTCTCTGCCCTCCACCCCATAATCCAAGAGCCAGTTCCTCCCTCATGAGCCCCATAGGGTTCTTGGGGAGGCTGCCAGTCCCAGAGCCCACCCCTCTCTGAGCAAAGGTGGTCCTGTGGCCCCAGCCAGGCCAATAGCATGTCCTTCTCATTGAGCTAATATGGAATGATCAGGATCTTCAATGAGATCTTTCTAACTGGTATTATGGGAAAATGATATTTCCTCCTGAAGCTACCCATAACCAAGGTTCCCACCTCATACAGCAAGAGGCCAGCATGCACAGGAGAGCAGAGATGAGAGATGGAGGGAGAATGTCTCATGCTGTCATCCCCAAGGCCAGTGCTATCCCTGTTCCACCCAGAGTTTAATTGCAAGAGCTACCTGCTCCTCCCTCCACAATTTTGAAACCTGACATCTGAAGAAGATTGAGTCTCCTCATTCATGACCATAATTTATCACCCCATATATTTAGCCCCCCTTTGATTTCTTTCATCAACATTATAGTTTTCAGCATACAGATTCTACACATATTTTGTTAGACGTATACCTAAGTATTTTATGGTTTGGGATGCTATTTATTATACATAATATTGTCCTGAAAATATCAATATCCATTTGTTCATTGCTGGTATATAGAAATATGATTGATTTTTGTGTATTTACCTTGTATCCTGCAACCTTGCAAAGCTTGCTTGTTTTAGTTGCTTTTTTTTTTTTTTTTTTGTACAATTCTTTTGGATTTTCTAAGTAGACCATAATGCCATCTAAAAATAGAGAAAATTTTACTTTTTCCTTTACAATATGTATTTTTCATAAAAAGTTCTTTTCCTTGTCTTATTTCAGTGGATAGAACCTCCAGTACAATGTTGAATAGGAGTGGTGAGGGGAAATATGTTTTCCTTGTTCCAATTAGGAGGAAAAGAGTTAATCTTTCACCATTAAGTATAATGGCAAATGCAAGTGTTCTTGCTTTTGTTTTTTGTAGAAACTCTTAGTGTATTAAGGAATGTCCTATTCCTAATTCATTGACATTATTACCATGAATGTTGCATTTTTAAAAATACATTTTCTGCATTTATTAATATCATATGTATTTTTTAAACAGTTGATATGATGAATTACATTGATTAATTTTCAAATCTGGAACAGTTTTATATCCCTAGGATAAAGTCTATGTAGTCATAAGTTATTATCCTTATTACATATTGCTGGATGTGATTTGCTGATATTTTGTTAAAATTTTTTATTTCTATGTTCATGAAAGATACTGGTCTGTCATTTTCTTATAACATGTTTGTCTGGTTTTGGTACTAGGATAGTGCTGACCTCATAAAATGGATTGGAAAGTGTTTCCCGCCTTCTACTTTCTGGAAAAATTAGTATAGAATCGTATAGAGAATTATGAAAAAGAACTTTTTATGAAAAATACATATTGCAAAGGAAAAAGTAAAATTTTCTCTATTTTTAGATGGCATTATGGTCTACTTAGAAAATCCAAAAGAATTATACAAAAAAAAAAAAAAAAGCAACTAAAACAAGCAATTAGTAGAATTTATCAGTGAAGTCATCTGGCCCTGGTGTTTTTTCTGTGGAAAGACTTTTGACAATAAGTTCATCTTCTTTAATAAATACAAAACTATGCAATTTATGGATTTGTTTTTGAATGAATTTTGGTAGTTTGTGTCTTTGTCCATTTTATCTGAATTGTTAAATTTGTGAGCATAAAGTTGTGTCTTATATATCTTTATCATTCTTTTTAGGGTTACACTGTTATTCTTATTGATAGTTACCATAATCAATTTTAGAACATTGCACCACCCTAAAAAGAAACCCCAAACCAATTAGCAGCTCCTCCTCATTTCCTCACAACCCCCCAGGCCTAGGCAACCACTAATCTGCTTTCTGCCTCTGTGGATTTGCTTATTCTGGACATTTAATACAAATGAAGTCATACAACATGTGGTCTGGATCTGTTGTGTCTGGCTTCTTTCACTAGCATAATGAGTTCTAAGTTCATCCATATTGTAGGATGTATCAACATTTCATTTCTTATAATTCCCAGATGATATTCAATTGTATGCATATACCAGTTTTATCTATCCATTCGTTAATCGTCAGATATTTGGGTTGTTTTCACTTTTAGTCTATTATGAATAATGCTGCTAGGAACATTTGTATTCAAGTTTTTGTGTGAACATATATTTTCATTTCTCTTTGGTATATATCTAATAGTAGAATTGCTGGATCACATGGTAATTCTGTGTTTAACCTATTGAGGAACTGCAAGACTGTTTTCCAAAATGACTGCACCAGCAGTGTATAAAGTTCCTACCAGCAGTGTATAAAGTTCCAAGTTCTCCACATCCTGGCCAACACATTGAATTATCTTGGCACCCTTGTCAAAAGTCAATTGAACATAAATGTGAGGAATTATTTTTGGATCCTCAATTCTATCCCATAAGATATATGTTGGTCTATATGTATATCCTTATGCCAGTACCACTTGATTACTGTAGCTTTGTAGTAAATTTTGAACCAGGAAATGTAAGTCCTCCAACTTTCTTCTCTTTTCAAGATTGTCTTGGCCATTCTGGGTCTTTTTGTTTCCTCTTGAATTTTAAAAACAGTTTGTCAATTTCTGCAGTAAAGCCATCTGGGATTTTGACAGAGATTATATCAGATTTGTAAGTCAATTTGACATATATTGCCATTTTCTAACAATATTGTGTCTTCCAATCCATGAACATGGGATATCTTTTCATTATTTAGGTCTTCTTTACTTTCTTTCAGTAATGTTGTATAGTTTTCAAAGGTAAGTTTTGCACTTCTTCTGTTATATTTAGTTCTAACTAACAACTTCATTTAAAGAATACTTAATGCCATTTTATCACAAATTCTTCCTACAAATACAAAAGGAGGAAACGCTTGCCTCCTGCAAGAAGGAACTGGCCTCTGCGGTCCTTGGGCCCATAATGATCTATCCAAGTCAGAGGGTCCACCCAGCACCCTCTGCGGAGCGACCTCTCATCCAGACCACTGGACCCTTGGCTCACTCTCACCTTTGCTCCTATTCTTTCCTTCTGGAGTTTTCTCATAGACCTGAGCAGGGCTGGAGACTCCTCAGCCCCCAGGTGGACCCGAGCACTGCTCTGCCTGCTCTGTTGCTCTACCCCAGCCACACAGAGGACATCAGCGGGGCTGATCACCCCCTACTTCAGTTGGTAACCCACACTCCAGTTGGCCACAGCCAGGAAGGCCCTCTCTTCCCTGGGTTCCCCAGACCCTCACATCAGGGGTTCATCATTGTGTCTCCCCTACCCGCTTCCTAGCCGTGGCAGG
The DNA here is from genome assembly GCF_000951045.1 of Mandrillus leucophaeus. NCBI lineage: Eukaryota > Metazoa > Chordata > Mammalia > Primates > Cercopithecidae > Mandrillus > Mandrillus leucophaeus. The sequence goes on from NW_012105920.1 coordinate 1,420,697, forward strand.
CAGGATGCAAGACAGGCAACATTCAAGCTCTCCCCACCCTTGGCAACCCCAGTGCTGAGATGTTTACCTGTTGGGGAGGGGAGAGGGGAAGGTATTTGGATGCAAAGAAAGCACAGAGAGGTCATTGAGCGCCATTAACAAAGCTCCCAGGAGGCACGGGGGCCTTCCCCAGCAATGAGTGAGGTGGCTAGGGGATACTCCCATCTGTGACAGTGTGCTGTGGTTTCTCGGGTCCTCTGAGCCTCTGAGTGCCTGTCTGACCCCCTCCTCCACCACCCAGGCTGCCTCAGGCCTGAGCCCCAGTCCCGACAGACGCGCAGGCCTCGGAAACTAACACCTAAGTAGACCCCAAAATCTCAAATGACAAATGCTGTTCTCAGAGGCGCCAATGTTTGGCGGCACAAGCCCGAGGGAGCTGGGCCTGGGGATTGCGAGGCCCCACACCGGCAGCAGGGGAGCTGCAAGCCCCCAGGCCCAGCAGGTGGCAGGAAGTCTGCGGGAAGGAGGTGGGGGAAGGCAGTGTTCCAGACAGCTTTGAGGCAGAGAACGTCGAGGAGGGTCTCTCGCTCTATTCTAGGAGCGCCAACAGAATTCCTATCCACCCGTCTGGGCCCTCACCTTCCAGGGCCAGCACTCAGCCCGCAGGCCCCAGAACACCTCATCCCTCCCTGCCCTCGGCACTCCTCTGCTCCCTGGCCCCGCGTTGTTTTCAGTACCGCTCGCCTCCGGTCGGTTCCCCGGATACCGGCCTCCCACTCCCCGGGACCCAGGTCCCGTTTCTTCCC
>NW_012105920.1:1422256-1423813 GCF_000951045.1 Mandrillus leucophaeus
AGACGGGGTTTCACCGTGTTAGCCAGGATGGTCTGGACCTCCCGACCTAGTGATCCGCCCACCTCGGCCTCCCAAAGTGCTGGGAATACAGGCGTGAGCCACTGCGCCCAGCCCATCTTAACTTTCAAGAGAATCGGTTAAGATACAACAAACAGGCTGGGCACGGTGGCTCACACCTGTAATCCCAACATTTTGAGAGGCTAAGAGGAGAGGATCACTTGAAGCCAGGACTTCGACACCAGCCTGGGCAACACAGTGACACCCCTCATCTCAACAGAAAATAATTTTTAAAAAATACCGGGGTGTGGTGGCTCGCACCTATAGTACCAGCTATTGTGAGGCTGAGGTTGGAGAATAGCTTGAGCATGGGAGGTTGAGGCTGCAGAGAGCCATGATTTCACCACTACACTCCAGCCTGGACAGAAAAAAAAGATACAACAAACAGTTGTGCTGCTGCTAGAAAATGAGAGAGGTTACTTCTGTTTTTTTGAGACAGAGTCTCACTATGTTGCCCAGTCTGGGGTGCAGTGGCACAATCATGGCTCATTGCAGCCTCGACCTCCCAGGCTCAAGCAATCTCCTCACCTCAGCCTCCCAAGTAGCTAGGACTACAGGCTCACCACTAAGCTCAGATTTTTAAATTTTTTTTTAGAGATGGGGCTCTCACTATTTGTCCAGGCTAGTCTTGAACTCCTGGCTTCAAATTATCCTCCCACTTTGGCCTGCTTTGGCTTCCCAAAGGTTACTCCTTCTGAGCAGAACTTTGTTTGAAAGGGGAAAACATACCATTGATATACAGTGGTTTACTATACATCTTTGGCTATAGCCTGTGATAAATTGTGTCTCACTACTATTTATCTTACTCTATGAATTTTTTCATATAGGCAGTACCTAGAGGTTTGGTACAAAACTAAAAGAAACAGAAGGACCCAGTTTGGTGGGAGGAACTCCACCTCCCTCCTCCCCAATTCACCGACGGGTCTCCTTTCCAGAAACAAGGGTCCTTACTAGAGAATTCCTTGCCCTCACAAACTGTTACCGACCTAGCTTTTTTTCCAGTTAACAATACAACCTGGGGTGTGCTCCTTCTCAGTGCTGACAGCTGCTTCATTCATTTAAGAGCTGCACAAGGTGGATGTATGTATTTAACCAGCCCCCACAATAACACAGAGGTCATCTTCAATCTTTTACTGTCCCGGAAAGGAACATTCTTGTACCAATGTCATTTGACCTGTGGGTCATGGTATCTGTAAATAAAAAACCTGGATAGTTTTGCTGGGCCACTGAGTATGTGCTTAAAAAATTTCGAATGCTGGCCAGGCGCAGTGGCTCACACCTGTAATCTCGGCACTTTGGGAGGCCAAGGTGGGCAGATCACCTGAGGTCAGGAGTTTGAGACTAGCCTGGCCAAAATGGTGAAACACGTCTCTACTAAAAATACAAAAAAATTAGCCGGATGTAGTGGTGGGTGCCTGTAGTCCCAGCTACTCAGGAGGCTGAGGCAGTAGAATCGCTTGAACCCAGGAGGCAGAGGTTGCAGTGAGCCAAGATCGCGCC
>NW_012105920.1:1424882-1468466 GCF_000951045.1 Mandrillus leucophaeus
AAAGAAAAGAAAAACCACTCATGATCCCATTATCCCATCACTCAAACCAATCTCTGTTAATAATCTGATGTTTTTCTTTTAATTCTAAAACTTCAGGACTCACTGGCACATCCACTTCTGAATTCTGCATTTCTCACTGAGCATGGCAGTGTGTGTCTGCCTGCCTGCGGCGCCCCTGCAATCCTCTGATGCTATCCCCATGACTCCTGCCAAGGTCTGTCTCCTGAACTCCAGGCCCACATGTCCAGCTGGCCTCAGAGTGGATGTCCCACAGCCACCTGTAACTAGATATGTCTAAACTAAACTCATTCCCTGCTCCCCTGCCCTCCAGTCCTGCCTCTCCTCCCATGCTCCCAGCTCAGGGAGGGCCATCCCCATGCTTCTGGCCTATCAGTCAGTCATTCTCGGGGCACCCAGGCCTACCCTGTCACAGTCACAGTGGAAGGGCATCCGTGCGACCTCATCAGCATCTCCCCTGCTCATGGCCTTGACCTCACTTCAGGACCCCATTATCTCTTCTCTGCTTCACCTGACCTCCTCCTAATGAATCTCCTCGCGTTGTCTTCCTTTCTTCTAAGCCACAGGCAGCCAGAGTGACCCCATCACATGCAAATGTGATCTCATCATGCCCCACCTTGACAGCCTCCAAGGACACCTGCTTGTCACTGCAGGAAAGTCCACGCCTCACCCTGGCTCCCCAGGCCATGATCCAGCCCTGACACCCTTACCAGCTCCATGAGGGTCCTCTGCTCCCACTGCCTGGAGCGACTCCAGAAGAAGCATGCTCTAAAGGTGTTTCTGTGGCTTTCATGTTCTGCTCCATCCGCCAACCTCCTGGTGCCACATCCTCTGCAAAACCTCCCTTGAGTGACCTTCTTGTCCCTCTCCTTGGTCAGGCCTCCTCTGTGCCCCGTGGAGCCTCATGTTTACCCCACCATGGCCCTCTTCACACTGCATGCTATGTGCCTGCAAACCTGACCACTGCCACGCCATGCCCTATATCTGGGTTCTCTAATCCTGGCTCTGGCATTCATTAGCTGTGCAAACTTGGTCAAATTATTCAATCTCTCTGAGCATGTTTCCTAATTTATACAGGTATTTATGACAACTCTACTAGCACCCCCTCAACTGGCTGTTGTACAGATGAAATAAAGTAACCTGCGTACAGTGTGCACCACCCTGCCCAGCACACAGGAAGCCTTCCCTAACCTTTGGTTTTGGTGATTCCTTCGTCATTGCCATGGTCACTGCCTTTCTGCCAGGGCAAAGATGTAGCCAGGCTGGGAGAAACCACGAAAGAAAGGGAGCTTTCTCTTCTCCAGGACGTCGTCGCTGAGCTCCCGACCCATCTTCCTTTTCTTCGGGCACCTTGTAATGCACCAGACCGTCCAGAAGGGGGCAGCCTCTGCAGGCGGCGCCAGGCTATTTCAGACATCTCTGTAGGCGGCGGTCTTGATCTCACTCCAGCACGTGTTCTCAGAAAGCATGACTAAAATTGGGCATTTTTTTTTCCCATTGAAATAAAAACAGGGCTGCTGTCGACAGCAAACTGGCTCTGTAAGATACTGTTTGTCCATAATTTGCAGAAGCTATTTTTAAAATAACCCAAACACGTGTTGCCACATTGAAAGTCACAGAAATTAGCATTGCACCACCCCCCCCCCGCCCCCCGCCTCCGCAAAACTGCTTTACTCATTCACAAGCTTGAAAAGGTACAGGTTGGAAGTTAAAAACCATCCAGGATGTTAGTTAGCAACAGATGCACCATTATCAACTGAATGTTTGTGTCCGCCCCCTACCCCAAATTGAAATGTTGAAGCCCTAACCCCTCGTGTATTTGGAGATGGGGCCTGTGAGGAGGTGGTAAGGGTTGAATGGGTCATAAAGGTGAGGCCCTAACCCAATAGGGCTAGTTGCCTTATAAGCAGAGGAGTGTGCTCTCTGCAGTGTGAGGACGTAGTGAGAAGGTGGCTGTCTGCAAGCCACGAAGAGAGCCCTCTTTAGAAACTGAACTAGCCTAGCATTGATCTTGGACTTTCCACTCTCCAGAACGGTGAGAAAATACATTTCAGTTAAGCCATGCAGTGTGTGCTGTGTTGTTATGGCAGTCCAAGCAGACTGAGACAGGTGTCTGATAGCACTTTGGCCCTCTCTTGTATTACTATTATTATTATTATTTGAGACAGAGTCTCACTCTGTCATCTAGGCTGGAGTGCTGTGGCACGACCTCGGCTCACTGTGAGCTCTGCCTCCCGGGTTCAGACCATTCTCCTGCCTCAGCCTCCCGAGCAGCTGGGACTACAGGTGCCCACCACCCCACCACCACGTCTGGCTAATTTTTTGTATTTTTAGTAGAGACGGGGTTTCCCCATGTTAGCCAGGATGGTCTCAATCTCCTGACCTCGTGATCCGCCTGCCTCAGCCTCCCAAAGTGCTGGGATTACAAGCATGAGTCACCACGCCCGGCCCCTCTCATGTATTATTGTTGTCATTATTACAACAACTAGTTATTTTCTTGTTTTAAAAAAACTCTGCAAGCCCTCACATCTTGCTAAAGCATGAAATCCATCTTCTCATTCCTGGTTTGCCATTCCCTTTCTCACTTGTTTGTTGAATTTGTCATCTCAGGCCCATGTGTGGCACTTGAAATGCCAGGAGCAGGCCACAGTTGTTGCAGTAAAACAGCAAGAAAAATGACTTGTCCGCTGTTTCGATGTGTTTGTGGGAACTAGGATAATGTTCCGTGTTTCTGTGGGAGGGCATGGGAGCTAGCCTGTGAGCTAAAGAGTAAACTTGGTTCTGCACAGTCAGTCTGTGGTGAGGAGAGATGACTGGGGTATGGGGGGGGGTGCCTAGGCTGTGCTGCCCTGAAGGGTTACAGAGATCCCAGAACAAACAGTGCCTCCTTAGAGAGACCCAGGGTCCCCACCTGCATTAGTCCATTTTCATACTGCTGTAAAGAACTACCTAAGACTGGGTAATCTATGAAGAATAAAAGGTTTCACTGGCTCACAGTTCTGCATGGTTGGGGAGGCCTCAGGAAACTTACAATAGTGACAGAAGGCAAAGAGGAATCTAGGCACGTCTTACATGGTGGTAGGAGAGAGAACGCAAGGCGGAGAACTGCCAAACACTTTTAAATCATCAGATCTTGTAGGAACTCACTTATTATCATGAGATCAGCAGTGGAGAAACCACCCCTATGATCCAATCACCTCCCACCAAGTCCCTTCCTCGACATGTGGTGATTACAATTTAAGATGAGATTTGCAGCGGGGCACAGACACAGAGCCAAACCATATCCCCACCCCACCCCAACTCCCCCAGTCCTGCTGGAGAGCAGATCCTGCCAGTTGATCTTGGGGGCTAGAGCCAAGGGGTGCTGCAACTCAGCTGTCCATACTTCACAGGGCCTGGCCAGGTCCCCAAACGAGGACTCAGCTTGACAACGGCTGTCTCAGTAATCCCAGAATAGTGCTGGTGCTGGGGCAAAACCCGCTGCTGGGGAGACCTCCTGGACTGCTCAGGAATAAGGTGCAGAGTCATGGAAAGGTTTTGAACCTTGTTTCAAAGCCTGCATCTGTTGCCTACCAGCTGTGTGATCTTAGATGAGTTACTCATCCTCTCTGTGCCTCTGCTTTCTTACCTACGAAATGGGGTTGATGAAGCTCATCATAGAGTTTTTTATAAAGATTAAACTACTTAACTTTAATCACCTGGAACAGTGCCTGGCACAAAGCAATCCTTAATTGTTACTGGTTGCCATTATTCTCAGGCAGGAGTTGGCAAACTTTCTCTGTATAGGGACAGATAGTAAATATTTTAGGCTTTGCAGCCGTGCCGTCTCTGTGACAACTACACAATTCAACTCTGCTATTATAGTACTAAAGCAGTTATAGACCAAACATAAGTGAATGGCATGGCTGTTTCCAATAGACTATTTAGGAAATCAGGCAGGCCATATTTCTAAGGTGACACCTGTTCAGAAGCTGGGCGGTTAAGGGAGTGGAAAAGAGGGGGCCAGGGGCCAGGCAGGTCTCTGATGCACAGAGATGTCACACACTAGAGGGAGTAGGGGAAGGGGCCACTCGTCCATGATGTCTTACCAGGTAGGGTTATTACAAGCCAGGGCCCATACACCATCTGGGCATTTACCAATGGACTTTGGAGGCTGGGGGGTGTCCGTGGGTCCCTAAATTTGTACATAGTATCATTTGTGTATATGCATATGAGTTTTTCTAGAGAGATTTACAGCTTTCTCTAAATTATCTAAGGGCTATGTGACCCAAAAGGTGAAGAACTACCATGTTAACACAAGCCACCATCTGGATGTCAGTGAAGACCTCCCAGAGATTGTGGTGCCCTAGCAGATGTGGGGAGGAGAGGTCACAGGGCTGACCTGGCCTACAACTGCTTAGAAGCAGGCGTCTCCCAGTGCCTCTCCCAGGGTCTTCTCCTCATCGCCGATTCTCAGACTGGTTCGAGGAGTGTTGTTCTGGTGTGCCCTGGTATGGAGATGGCCTCCCCTCACCAACACCGCTGAGCACTCCCCAGTCAACCTACCGTGGCACCCCACAGAGCTCCTTTATTCTCAGCTTCTCTCTCCTCCCCACACCAGAACTGGGGGGCAGTCCCATGTGACCCCAGCCTCCTGCCCAATCGAGTAAAAGGGTGAAGCCCTCAGTCGAGGACATACGAGGGGCAGAGAGGATCGGCAGGGGCTGGGGGCCGGATGGATGCTGCCCTGCTGGTGTTTGCTGGAAAAGGTCCTGTCCAAACTTAGTTTACACAACGTGCCAGACTGCAGCCACCCAGCCACGGCTAGTATGGTGCCTGTGGTCTTGAAACCGCATCGCCAATGCTGCCACCACTGCAGGGACGCGTTATGGGGGTGTGGCACCTGTGCACAGGCTCGGGGCCCCATGGTTACTGGAGAGGCTGATGGTGCCACCCCAGAAATCACACCCTCCGGGAAGACTGACCACTGGGAAACAGAGCCAGCGGGAGCTAGGACAGATATTTCCATCCCTGCCTCCCCTAGGAGGACTGTCCCCAGACACGGCAGTTCACCCAGTGTCTCTGAAGACATCCCATAAGACTAAGGAGTTGGTCACACTTGCTGCCAAGCAGTGGCCATGGTGACCGGTTTCTAGGGGCCCAGGCTAAGGCAATTGGTGCCAGCAGTGGTCCTGGAAAGCAACTGGTGACTGACCATCCAGGTTTGCAAGGACACAAATGGGACAGCTCATCTGCTTAGAAAACAGCCTGCAGGGTGGAATTCTGCAGTTGGATGGCCCACCAGTCTGAAGGCAATAAAGGGCTCCACTGCTGGACGTTGGTTGGCACCTGCAGAGCTGGTTGCTGTGGCATCACCAATAATACCATGTAAGTGAAGGCACAAAAATCTGGAGGGAGCATAATTACCGCATGCCAGTCTGGGGAGAGCAGGTGAAAAGACCCTGTGGCTTTCATCATCTGTACTCCCAGCCTATCACCTCTCAAAGTGATGATAAAGGAAGGATGCAGCCAGGCGCGGTGGCTCATACCTGTAATCCCAGCACTTTAGGAGGCTGAGGTGGGAGGACTGCTTGAGGCCAGGAGTTTGAGACCAGCCTGGGAAATATGGTGAAACCCCATCTCTACAAAAAATGCAAAAAAATTAGCTGGGTGTGGTGGTGCATGCCTGTGGTCCCAGCTACTCAGGAGGCTGAGGTGGGAGGATCACATGAGCCCAGGAGGTAGAGGCTGTAGTGAGCCGTGATTGTGGCACTGCACTCCAGCCTGGGCAACAGAGGAAGACTAAAGAAGGGAAGAGAAGGGAAGGGAAGGGAAAGGAACGGAGGGGAGGGGAGGGGAGGGGAGAAAGAAAGAAGAAAGAAAGAAGAGAGAGAAAGAGAGAAAGAAAAAGAAAGGAGGGAGGGAGGAAGAGAGGGAAAAAAGAAGGAAAGAAGGAAGGAAGGAAGAAGAAAAGGAAGCAAGGAGGGAAGGAAGGAGGAAGAAAGAAGGAAGCAAGGAAGGAAGGAAGGGAAAAAAGAAGGAAAGGAAGGAGGGAGGGAGGAAAGGAAACAAGAAAGGAGGAGGAGAAAGGAGAAAAAGGAAGGACCTCCATCTCCAAATAAAGAATTATGAGTTCTGCAAATGAAGCCCCCAGCAATCCAGAGCTAGGGAGAGGCCTAAAGGAAAATGCACAGTAGCAGATGATGAAGCCATCACGATGGGTGGCAGGGGCTTTGCCCCCAAAGGTCTTTTCTGGACGCCCCAGCCAAGCAGCCATGAACTAGTTCTCCAGACCCTCCCTGGGCTGCCACTGTGTGCCAAGTAAGGGGCTTAGAGCCTGGGATCTGGGCCAAAGATAAGACAAGCTCTCTGCCCTCCAGACACTGCTCCCCATCCCAATCCCCACCCCCAGTTAGGAGGACGACAGACTTGGTTTTCAATCAACGCACATTCTAGATTCAAATCCCTGCTTCCCACTTAGGTCAAGTTGCTTGATCTAAACCTCAGTTTCCTCATCTGTAAAACGGAGACTATAAATCTTTGTTCAGGGAATTGATCTGGGTAAAACAGGAACTTTGATGGGCGCGTTCAGCCCCAGTCTAGCTTGGAGTAAGGCCCCAGAAGCGATCGCTGCACCGGAGACCCCCGGCTTGGGGGCAGTGCTTCTCGGTTGATGTTCTAGTCTCTGAGCTACTATTTCAAAGTTTTGTAAGGGTTAAAAAGACTCGTTTTGGAGAGTGGTTTATATTCTTTACAAATTAAAATGTTATCCAATCTGACACCCACTCTCCTAACAGCCCCCGTGCAGGCCCTCTAGCTTCCTAAGACTCCCCAGCCTGCCCCTCAGCCAGGTGTCAAGGGTTGGGGGCCAGAAGGATCACACCACAGACAGCGCTGGTCTCCAAGGCTTTATTCAGGAAGGTTTGCATCTGTTTGACAGGCACGGTGCAGGGGGGTTTGTAACAGTTCAGTTTTCTCCAAGGTCCCATGGGGAGAGGGGTGCAGAACAGAAAGAGCCTCTCGCCAGGTGTGTGTGGGGGGGTCCTCTCCTCCAGAACAAAGGCCACTGATGAGGTGAACACCCCAGAGCCAGGGGCTGGGTTATATACAAAAGGGGTGGACAGATGCAGAGAAACTCAAAGCTAAATACAACTGAAGGAGGAAAGAGTCCATCTCACGGGGTCAGGGCTTCTTCTGGGCTCTTTCTACCAAGTGGGAAAGGAAGTTCAAAACAAACGCAAAGCTTTCAAGGAGAAATAAGTCCAGGCTTTCGGTCTTAGTGTTCTGTGCAATTTTAAAACCCAACAAAATAAATATAATTTAAAAATGCCTTACATGACACTAAAGGCAAGCATGGGAAAAGCAAGCAGTTGAGGAAACCTTCCGAGAATGCTAAGCAGTGCTGAATGCCAAGAAGTCCCCGGGCAGCCTGGAGGACGGGGCAAGAGGGCCCAGCGCCCATTCACCTGGGCACAGGTACACAGAGTTTGTCCTGCCTGCTGGCACCTGCACTGCCAGGACCCAAGGAGTCCCTGTGGCGATGAGGGCTGGGCAGGCATGGTCTTCCAGGCTGTCAGGGCAGAGGTTCTGGGAGATTCCATTTCAGAATCCATCTATCCCACTGAGACAAAGGGAAGGGCCAGATGGCAGGGAAGCAGCTGGCAGAATGGCTTGAGAGACAGAGTAGGTGTGGAAGAGAACTAGCATGGTAAACACAGAAAAAGAAAAAAAAAACAAAACCAGAAAACAAAAACCCTAAGTAACAGAATAACCCTAAAGTGATGCTATTTCACACACTTTCACATATTTAATGTAACCCACAGCAAAGTATTGCCAGTAAGAGGCCCCATGGGCCTCCTTTAATAAGCACATCATTTGCATATTAGCACATTGTTTGCAAACAACTGGTGTCTGCCTAAAGTGCTTGGAACATTTTGTTCTCTTAAACAGGCCCCCTGTAATTTTCGTTCATATCATGATTTGCTTTAGCAAACTTCTTTCACAGATGGAAGAGGATAACTTTTGGCCAGTCCATAGTCATATAATCTTTACGTCTGAATTAATAATGCCCCTGCCCTGCAAATGGCTGAAGCACAGACCACCAGGGTCCCTTCTAGCCCAAAAGTCACTATAGCTCCAGAGGCCGAGTTGACTTTGGCTCCCCAACGCCCCCGTCCTGCTGCCTCCCAGATCACATGCTGCCACGAGGTCTCTCGTGCTCCACCGGGTGCGGGTGTGGCCTTTAGCAAGTCAGCCCACACAGGAGCTCACCACTGTTTTAAACAAGAGCCAGGAAGTTTAAGTGATTTCTTTTTTTAAAATCTGTACTTATACATCCTCATGTGTCCCACCCTCCACCCCCACCAAGTGTCACTCACACTTCCAGCATAAAAGGGGAAATGTACGTGGGCAGGCTGACAGTTCCCCAGAGACCCTGGGGTGGTGGGGTGGGCAGTGGTTACTCCAGACACACACACCTTGATCCACAGTCTCCCTCTGTGTCCCTAGCTCCTGGACTCTCGCAGCTCCTGTACCTCTGACAGCAAAGGAGTCGGTGGCAAGCCCCAAGGAGCCTGGGACAGAGCTTGGGGTTTTGTTCTTAAGAAGTCATGTGAATTTTACATTCCCCTCCATAACAGACTCTCTGGCTTTCAGTTAAAATTGGGCTTAAATAGGTCTTCCATGAATCTTCAAAAGCGAAGACTTCAGGAAGAGGTGCCTGGAGCACGCCCTGGCATCCACTACATACCCTGCAAAATACCCACACTACATTGGAGAAGCAGGAATCTAAGCCCTTCAGGCGGTTAAGACTTATTTCAGAGGCAGTAACAAATGATGCCAGGAGGCCACCATGGCATCTCTGGAAGCCAGAAGCCTGCCTTCTTCCTGCCTGGCACGGACCTGAGCTCCTCCCCTATTTCTAGATCTGCAAGGGACTCTGGGCCCCATGACAGGAGCCCACATACACAAGCAGGGTTGACCAACTAGCATCAGGTAGGTGAAGGTCAAGAAAAGCGTGTCCCTCCCTGGGGCCAGGGCCCAGAGACTCTATAGGTCCCATCTTCCCCTGGTCGCACCCCTGGAGCTCAGCGTGGCACAATGTGCCTTCTGAACTCACGGGTTGCAATTCCAAATGGAAGAGCACAGCTTCTGCTCGCCTCCTCTGGGAAGGCCTAGATCAGAGAACACAGCCAAGCTGGCTTCAGTCTTCTCCTGGCTCCTGGGTCTGGCCTGGAGCCGGCGGTTTCCATACCAGATGGGTGGGGGGCCTTGCCTGAGCAGCCCTGGAGAGGCCACCAAGGCATCCCTGAGGCTGCTAATTGGAAGACACTTTGCTCACAGTCAACATGTGGTTCCCTGATGGTTTTGTGCCCCAACTACCAGAAAACCCTGCTCCCAGCCAGGCACCAGGAACCCGGCCGGCCCCCTGGGCTCTCAGGTGGGGAGGCCCTGGCAGAAACAACACTGTGCTTGGCAGCACTCCAACAGCACTGGCCGCCAGGGGGCAGCAGGCCTCCGCAGGTGGTCGGTCCAGGCTGGTGCTTCCTAGGGGGCTCCCAGAGGCAGGGCTCATCTGGTAGGGTCCCCTCAGCACCCAGGGACCCCCTTCAGTTCTACACCTGACCCACCTCTCGGACTGGGCATTTCTCTTCTAGTAGGTGACCCTCTCTACAAAGAGCAGTCCAAACACCACCTCCAAGCCCTGAAGTTAGGGAAATGACTAGAAACTCTCATCTCTTCTACAAAGTGTCTTGTAGTGCAGTTCGGGAGGGTCAGTTCTGGGTTTGAGCCCAGGTGGAAGTGAAGGAAAAGTTAGGAACGAGAAAGGAAGCACAGGGGGAGGAAAGGAGGCCCAGGCGAGGGCCAGGGAGGGCGTGGGCAGCTCAGGCGAGTGGGGCATCCTGGGACATTTCTGTCAGGATGTCGATGAGGTTGTTCAGCCCCGAGAGGTAGCCATCCTCCCGGTTCCCCTCCTGCCAGGGGACGTCATGCTGCAGGGTCTGGCCCTCAGGCAGGGGTGTGGTTTTCCCAAAGTCGATCATCCACACTTTGGCCTGTTCCTTCTTGTCATGGATGAAGAGGAGGGAGCTGCCAATGACCTGAGGGGAACAGGGGGGTGAAGGGTGAGCTGGAGCCCCACCCTGCCCTTCCCACTGCGGCCTGGGGCTGGGTGACCAGGTGGGGAGGCTCGCTCAGGCTGGTGCCTGCAATTCCAATCCCCATTTTCAGCCAGGCAGCAGAGCCGGCCCAAGAATGGCCATGCCTGGGCAGAGGGCATTGGGTTCCAGGGTTGGTGACCACCCTTCTGTGTGGGCAGCAGCAGGCACCCCTTCACACCCCGACTCTGGCCTGCACACTTTCCACTCCTTCCCTCCTTCTTTCCTTCCTTCCTTTCCTTCCTTCCCTCTAGACAGGGTCTTACTCTGTCGCCCTGGCTGGACTGCAGTGGTGCAACCTCCTGGGCTCGAGCGATCCTCCCACCACAGCCTCCCAAGTAGTTGGGACTACAGGCATGTACCACCATGCCTGGCAAATTTTTTGTTTTTCATTTCTTTAGAGACAGGGTTTCACTATGTTACCCAGGCTGGTCTCAAACTCCTAAGCTCAAGCCAACCTCCTGCCTTGGCCTTGGAAAGTGCTGAGATTAGAGGCATGGATCACTGCACCTGGGCAAACTTTCCACTCTTTCTAGACCACAACCAAACCTGGGACCTTGCCCTTCCCCCTCCTAGAACCTGACTCCTTCCAAACACTCTGGAGGGAATCACAGTGAAAGGGAAGGTGCCCAGAAGAGTCCAAACTCTCCCGGGGCGGGGGTGGAAAAGAACCCATTTCAAATGCACACAGCACCCCACCGCAGCAGCACAATCCCCTGCAGATTCAGGGCGGACAGGCCCTATAGGGCCTTCCCAGCCTGGCCCAGGGACAGTGGGCACCAAAGAGCCTGCCCCTCCTGGGAGAGCTCAGAGCCTCTGCGTGGCAGCGAGGCGCTTTCCCAAATACGGCCACACATACCCCTGGGTCACCTGAGTGGGGCCAGAGGAAGGCCAGGGGGCACAGAAAGGGCTGAGGTGATATTCCAGCTTCCAGCAGTGCAGGGCAGGTGGGGCCCCTGGCGAGGCTGAGCCCAGAAAAGGGGCTTCCTCTTTCCAGGTGGAAAACAACAGACCCCAGCTGATTTGGCCTCTTTCCAGACCTTAAGGGAGACTCCAAAACGTGTAGAACAAAATGCTTTTCCAAGAAATGAAAGCAGAAGTGTTGAAGAAGGGTGGGAACGGCTTTGAGACAAAGCTCTGTGGCCTGAAGTCCTCCGAGGCTCGGCCCCTGGGGTCAGGCAGCCAGGCAGCACCCCCATCCTCCAGAAAGGCAGCTGGGACAAAGGAGGCTCTGGCAGGAGGCACGAGGATGCTTCATCAAGTGGAAAGGAGAGGCCCCAGGAGGAGCTGAGGGTCGTCTAGGGGACGAGGAGAGCAAAGAACATTCTGAGAAGGACCGAGCTCCCTGCTAGGGGCAGATCAAAGCCTGAGTCTCCTCTCTAGGTGTGCCACCCCCCTCCTCGCAGCCATCCTCTCCAGGTGCCCCGCAGGGAATGACATCCAGGAGCAAGGTAGGCCATCTGCCTGAGAAGGGCCGGTGGTGTAGTTTGCAGAAAGATGCACCACCCTGCTGGGTGCCCCAGGGCTGACCCTATGAGTTCCTACTACTGGCTCCGCAGCCTTCTCTGTGGGCAGGGCATAGGCTGAGGCCACCTCCATACAAGACCCCATACAAGAGGGCCTCCACAAGACAGTCCAATGAGAGGGGCTGCTTTCCTGAACCACCTACACAGCTGCAGGGAGCCGCAGGATCCCACTTCACACCCATGGGGTTAGACAGCCTCAACACTGCAGTTGTGTGTGTGTGTGTGTGTGGGCGTGTGACTGGTAAAGGCATGCATGTTTGTGTATGAGTGGGTGTGCACACAAAAATGTGTATGTAGATATATGAATACATGTGTGAGTGTGTATGTGTATGACTTGTGTCAATGTGTGATGTATCAATGTGTGTGCATGCATGTGATTGTGATTTGTGTGTGTGTGAATGTGTGTGTGATTTGTGAATGCATGTGGGAATGTGTGTGCATGTAGGGTTTATGAGTGTGATCTGTGAATGTGTGTGAATGTGTATATGCACGTAGGGTTTATGAGTGTGATCTGTGAATGTGTGTGGTATAGGATTGATAAGTGTGGGATCTGTGAATGTGTCATGTGGCTGGGGACCCGGACTCCCCATGTCAGGGTCTCATACCCCTCCAGGGAACCTGCCGATGCCTCCCAGAGCCTCTCTCAGGTGTCTCAGTTCCCCACCTGCTGCCCGCTTCCCCTGCCAACCAACATATGCAAAGGTGGGAGGTTCCAGCCCCGCCCGAGAGTGACACCTGAAGACCTGCCTGCCCTCCTCAGGGTCTCATCTGAAGATGTAGGTGGTGGTCGGTGGGTGCCCGGCTATTCTAGCAGCTCAGAGAGCTTCTGCCCTAAGACCATGGGGTGTGTGGGATAGAAGTCCTGCCACAGCTGCCCAGAATGGACAAGACTCTGGAGCTGGAAGGACAAGGGAGGAGAAAGGGGGCAATAGCCAGGGGTCTCAGGCAGGACAGCCTGTGTGGTTACCCTAGGGAGCATTAAGACGCAGCTCCCCCATGCAGCGAGGGGGCTGGTCCCTGATGGCCTGCCTCTGGCTGCACCAACCTGAAAATGCCCGACCCCCCCGCCCCGGGCTTCTGGAAGAAGAAGGCCTGTCGGCATGCACAGCATTCTGCTCAAGAGGGCAAAAGCTTGCCAATATCTACCTCGTGGCACTTGAAGAAGGGAGAAACTTCTAGAGTGGTTCGAATGGCCTTCAGCCGGTCCCGATAGGCGATCTGGGAATAGAAAGAGGACCATTTTTAAACACTGCGTAGGGGGAAGGGGTGGATTTTAGTCCATTTAGCTCATTAGAGTCACCGACTGTAGAAATGGCAGTGACCTTACACCCTGATCATTTATTCCAACCTCCTTATCTACAAATGAAGAAACTGCAGCCCAGAGGAGGGGCTGCAGCTGGGGCTCCGCTGCCGCCCTTTCTCCCACCAACCTTTCTCCATGAACAGGAGGTGTGGGGAGGGCAGTATCAGAACACCCACACAGCCTCTAGTGGTTCCTCCTGTGAGTGTGGTTTACCCTGAATGCCGGACGTCTAGACGCATCTTCCTGCAAGCAGGGCTGCTATGGCGACTTTCTCAGCATAAATGTCAGTACCCTTGACTTTTGAAAGGACAGAGTAAGAGGGAGAACCACAAATATCTCTCCCAGTGGCCTCTCCATGGAGCCCTATAAACTCGTGTCAAGCTGTGTTGGCCTTGGGGGTGCCCCATCCTCCCCAGAGGCCAGCTCTGTGGGTCTTACCCGCCGGCTGCGTTGGGAAGCCCGTTATACACAGATACAGAGTTCCTCAATGCCTGCTGGAAAGCAGTGACAGCTGGCAGGGCCAGCCGAGCAGCCCCCGGAGTGTTCAGGACCAGGAACAAACCCCTGTCGATCTCAGGCATAGGAGGCATGTTCCATGGTGGCCACTGCTAAGGGGCTGAGATCCTCCCCTGCAGGGGACTCAGGAACTGGAGGACTTGGGCTACGAAAGAGTCAGGTGCATTCCCCATGCCTGCAGCCTCAGAGCTTGCCAGGAGCCAAGGGAAGCCTCCCCAGCTCGAAAAGGAAGATTTCCCAGTTCCAGTCAGTACTGAGTCTCCTTGGAGAAATGGCTACCTGGTCCTCCCCTACTTGTTCTGCAGCTGCTGTGGCCTGTTCAGAAGGTGCTGTTCACAGGGGCTCTAGGGCCTGTGTCCCAGATGTGCCTGGATCTATGACTGCCCTGGGGAGCTGTGCACTTGGGCCACAGTGGCACAATATTCCCTAATTCAGCTGGAAGGGTCAGTGCTCTGGTCCCAGTGGGCAGAGCGTCTATCCAGCCTGCGGGTCGCTGCAGCAGCAATACACAAGACAGAACTTTGTCATGAACTTGCACAACCCACACCCCCAGACTTGGAGACAGCATGCCAGCTCTCCCTGGCAGGGGGCAGGGTGACCTCGAGCACACAAGATGGGGACAAACAGGTCTACCCACAGCAGGTCTGCTGTGAAGATTTGCCGCACACTTGGCATGACACCTGGCAGGCGGCGGGCACTGTGGAAACCCAGCAGTTCTCTCTCTCAGGGGATGGGAAATGCTCTCTGGAGCTATGGGGCCGATGGCTAAGGGAGAGTCAGTGAGTGTCCACCAAGCTTCCCCGCCTACCCGACGCATGCCTGGGACAAGCACATTGCCTTCCTCTTCCCTTTCCAAGCAGAAGCTTGTGGCCAGGATGGATACACACTTTCCTGGGTACAAACTTCAGTGCCTTTGACCTTTTTTTTTTTTTTTTTTTTGAGACAGTTTCACTCTTGTTGCCCAGGCTGAAGTGCAATGGCAAAATCTCAGCTCACTGCAACCTCCGCCTCCCGGGTTCAAGCAATTATCCTGCCTCAGCCTCCCAAGTAGCTGGAATTACAGGCATGCGCTACCATGTCTGGCTAATTTTTGTGTTTTTAGTAGAGACGGAGTTTCACCATGTTGGCCAGGCTGGTCTCGAACTTCTGACCTCAGGTGATCCGCCTGCCGTGGCCTCCCAAAGTGCTGGGATTATAGGTGTGAGCCACCACGCCCAGCGTGCCTTTGACTTTTGAAAGGGCGGAATGAGAGAGCCACAGAAGTCTCTGCCAGCGGCCTCTCTACAGAGCCCTACAAACTCGGGTTGGGGTGTGCTGTCCCTGGGGGTGCTTTGTCCTCCTCTTAGGCACCTCCAGAGTAGACACAGTTGTCCCTTCCTGGCTGGCTGGAGAGACCCTCTCTGGAGGTGCCAGACTCACCAGGATGTTATGGTTTCCTTTAGTGAACTCTCTGAAGGCCTCGGTGACCTGCTCCCTCGTTTTGGTCTTCTTGAAGTCCCGGTTCACAGTGCCGTCTTCTTTCTGAGAAAAAGAACAACACCCCACCCCGAAGGGGGTCAGCAGGGACCCTCGGGCAAAGACTGTTCTCACCCACCCAACACCACAGAGCAGGCGAGCCCCATCTGGACCCGGGGGAGGGCCAGCGGAGGCACCCAGGTGTCCGCATATGGCGCATGGAGGTGGCATGCACAGCAGAGGGGAGCCTGCCCTGTGCCCAGACACAGGGGAACACAGAGGGTGGCACTGACATCCCTAGACAAGTGAACAGTGGTAGGAAAGGCCCGGAGATGTGAGGGTCATCTGGGCCGAGGATGGAGTAGCATGGCCAGGGTCTGGCCCGTCCTGAGTGCAACAGCAGGGCCGAGAGAGAGGGTCGGCCTCAACTTCCCACTCCGGGACCTGGGCCCTGAAACCGGTGCCCAGAGGTCCCTGCCCTCCAGAGGCACCTCCCCTCAGCACAGGCAGGAGAGACTTGCTCCTGCCCCGAGCTCAGGTTGACTTCCTTTATAATCTATCATCTCTTCTTTCAGGTTTTCTGAAAGCCAGGATCCAATACAGCCCTGCTCATCTCTGCTCCCTCGCCCACCCCACTCCCATCTTCTTGGCCCCAGCACTATCTCCATTCAGTTTGTCCTGGGCCCGCATGTGGGGCTTTGCTGACCTATGAGGAAATTTGTTCTTTAGGGACAAAGGGTGAGAAAGGAATGCTCCGCCAGGAGTCCCAACAGTGGGCCGTGTCTGCCCTCAGGCTGGAGATTACTTCAGCTGTGTCCTCACTGTGGCTGCCTTTGACAGGACTGGCAGGACCTGGGGACGAGACAGCAGCCCTGGGTGCAGAAGGGGCCGAGAGCGGGGGACCACAGGCAGCGCACCCCAGGCAGAGCCTCTTGGCTAAGGCTGGGGTGGGCAGGTGACGGTGAAGACAGCTGGCTTCTCTCTGAGCGGGAAGACAGGCTGTTGGCCGTTCTGATGGCTGGACAATAGGCAGAGACCAAGAGCACATCCTGCTTGAGAGGGAGAGGTGAAGGGAAAGTGGATTGTTTCGAACAAATAAAGTAAGGAAAGCAAGTGCTAAGGAGAAGGAGGAGGGGTACAGAATTTGCATCCAGTCTCAGAGCTGGATGCAAAAAAGAGGGAAGGGCTACAAAAGACAAAAAAGGGGGCAAATGCCTTTCTCAGCCCAGAGCTCGCAAAGCAGCTGTCCCAGGGGAAGGTAAAAACTTCCCCCACACGCCACTGTGGGCAGCGAGCCATTGACAACTTCGGAAGCGTACGTCTAAATGCCATCTGAAAGGAGGCTGAGGGGAACCTCCCACCAGGACCATCGGCTGCCCAACCCTGACTCCAGGCTGGACACTGGAGATGATGCAGACCACGAATGGACAGAGAATGGGAGACCTGACAACCCCACAGGGACTGCCATCTGCTCTAGAGGGATAGCTTCTGAGACCCTGAGGGGCTGGCGCCCCAAAGCCCTGCTCTTGCAAATTTAACAGCAAGGGTGCACGCAGGGGCCCAGGACAGGGAGGTCAATTCAGACAGTGCCAGTGATCAATCCAGACAGTCATCAATCCAGACAGTGCCAGTTCCCCAATTTATTCTGGGGAAAGTAAACAAACGTTTGAGCATAATCACATATAGGAAGCTTCTGTGTGCCCATAGCCAGAGTTAAGAACTTTTCTGCCAGATACACATAGGTACAAAGGGATAGAAGGGAAAGAGCTATCATTTTGTAAACCACGAACACAAAGTAAATATATTAATTAGGGGAATATTACATTTACTTACAAAGTTTGTCATGTTTATTTGGGGCTTATGTTTCTATTTCTGTTCCAATAAATATTTTGAAATTTCAAAAAAAAAAATAAAAAAGAAGAAGATCGAAGAGCAAAGAGGAGAGAATGCGGTTTCTGAGGGACCCTGGCTCCAACATCAAAGGCGGCCAGCATGCTCCTCCCTTCCCTGAACTGTCTGCCAGTCCCGGTCTGCAGCCACAGCAGAATGAACCAGCTCCTCCACAGGCATCCCGTAGGCAGCTCTCGCCTGGCTCTTGGTGCCAGGCACCGTCTGGGCTAAATGGAGAGTCCTCGGCAGAGGGCTGACAGCTGGGCAGGCTGGAAGCCACTCTGCTCTGAGGCCTGAGCCCCCTACACAGCTATCCTGCCTGAGGAATAGGCTGAGGTCTCCAAATGTCTGGCCTTGGGGCAGGCCACCCACACTCTGAGCCTATGCTTGGAGAAGCTTACAGCTTCCAAAGGGCCCTGAGAGAAGCCAAGCCCCCCGAGGTGGGCACAGGTGGAGCCTGAGGCTGCGCTCACTCGCCGGCCTCACCTTGATTCCCTCGATCCTGAACCCCAGGGTGGCCGTGGAGCTGATGGTCTCCCGCCACTGCATGTACCGCGGCTTGGTCACAGCCCGCTGTGCTTTCTCCTCCTCAGTGGGGGCCTCGGGGTCCACCTCGATCATCTTCTGGTACATGTCCTTCCGCAGGCTGGGCTTCTTCCGGGCCTTGGTGAGCTCCTCCTCCAGGTAGGTCCTGTGTAGGAGGGGAGGCGACATGAGGGCCGCGGCCTGGGGCAGGGCTCACCAGCAGCTCCTTTCCCGCCTGGTGGATGAAGGTTCGGGGCGTGTGTTGCCCGACAGCCGCAGTCAGCTCAGCGCCCTGAGTCAAGGCACGACCTTCGGAGGGGGCGGCAGACTCTGCTCCAGCTGGGGCTGGCTCTAATTTTTTTTTCTTTGTTTAGATAATTTTTTTAGTAGATAGGGGAGTCTCGCTATGTTGCCCAGGCTGGTCTCAAATTTCTAGCCTCAAGTGATCCTCCCACCTCGGCCTCCTAAAGTGCTGGGATTACAGGTGTGCACCACTACCCAGCCTGGGGTTGGCTCTTGATCCAGGAGAAAAGGGGCAGCCTCACTGAATCGGACTGCCTTCACTCAGAGCCTCCTCAGGAGACCCCTCCTCAGGAGACCCCTACAGGAACCGGCAGAAGAAGGAAGACGGAGGCAGGGCAGTGGGGCGGGGGGCTTGTCCTGATCCTGCTGCTACAGTGGAGCTGAGAGAGGGGACTGGGGGGCAGGGTCTACTCAGGGCTCCACTGTACCCCCTTGGCTACCTGGGCCCTTCCATAAAGTGAGGGCTTCCAAAGCCAGAAGCTGTCCTGGCGGGAGAAGTCCGTCCTCCTCAAGCCCCAATCTCTGCTGCTCTCAGGCAGCCTGAAGGCTGAGCCTGCCCGTAAGTGTCTCTGCTCTTTCCAAACAGGGGAAATCTTCTGGAGCACAAAGTTCAGGTCAGAAGGTGGCTTCGGAAGGGGCCCCAGTGTGGATGGAAAAGCCCGTAGTGTGGGGGAAAGGCAGGGAGCTCCCTCAGCCTCTGCTCATCCTGGAGACATGCCTGGCACGCCCCACCCCATCGACACCAGGCCTCCTCATAGGTGAGCCCCCAGCCCAAAAAGCCTGAGAAAATGCTTCCAACTCAACTGCCTCATGGCCCTGGCCTCCACACAAGCAGCTCCAGGTGAACTGGCGGGGACCACCTAGACACGGGGACGGGGTAACAGGGGCAGGGGCAGCAGAGAACCTGAGCAGCCTGGGGCTGAATCGCTGGCCCTGAGCTACCGGGACACAACCCCTCCCCCAGCACACACCTCTGTGCTTCTACCTTCTCCAGAGCAGAGGTGGGGTGAGTCATCCCACCCCCGCTCCCCTACTCTCTTTTTAGAGCCCCAGTCTCCCTACACAACAGGCTCAGAGGCTGCCCACAGCCCTTGAGGAGGCAGAAATCAGCAGTGTCAGTTGCAGGATGGGGAAGTTTTCTCCCCTTTGCCCTGTGTGGGTGGGAGCTGCCCACAGAGGCCCCGCCCACCTGCCCTCCACCTGGCCCTCCACTCTTCCCACATCTGTCTCCCAGGCCTTGTTCCAACACTGCCCACCAACTTCTCCAAGTTGCTGGTTTGGGACCCAGAACAGACTAAACAAAAACTATAGCGTCTTAAAAATGACAGGCTTTAGAAACCACTGTATTAACTGAAATTTGCAGTGAAAGAAATGGGAAGAAAAAAACAAATCCTTTGGGTGTGAACTTAGGCCTGGCTGGTTAGGACCTTCCAGGAGGTGATGAGGGCTAGAGGGGGAGGTCAGTAGCTTTGGGTTGGGCCCTGGCATGCACACACACCCATGTGCGCACATACACACACACATGCTCATGCACACACATGCACATAAACACGGACTCCTGTGCACCACTGCACACACAGGTGCACCCATGCAGGACACGCACAGAGTATACCCCTCACATCCAGAGTCAGGTCAGTGGTGACGGGGGCGCCGAGGCAGGGGCTGCGTGTGCATCCGTGTGTGCACCGTGTAGAAAAGGGGCAGCCAGGCTGGGGGAGGGACTCCTGAGGGTGCTATAGGGGCCCGCATGGTGGGTATCTGCACTTCTGCAAAGAGCTCTCAGCACCTCCTTAAACAGGAAGCAGACCTCAATGTGAAATCCCTTTTCACATGGCCTTTCTCCAAAAAGGGCCCCCGTGGCTCAAAGAGCTGCCCAGGAGAGGAAAGGGGCTGGGGGGGAGATGCCCACAGGGGGTGCCAGCTGGATGGTGGAGCGGGAGGCCCACAGGGAGGTAAGGTAAGGCTCAGCCCCTCCCCACACTCCCCTGCCTGCCCGAGGCAAAGTCAAAGCTCCAAGCCATGCAGGGAAGCAGAGACCTGCTCGCCCACTCACAGGACGCTGGGGGAGGAGGGGACTCAAGACCAGGTGGAGGAAGTACTCCTTTGAGACAGGCCAGCCCAGGGAGCCAACAGGTGGCAGACAAAAGCCACCCAGAGCTCCTAAAGGGCAGAGGTGCTAGGGATGGGCTTTCACCTGCACTCCCCAGGCTGCTGGTCCCGATGTCAGGAAGACAGTGCTGATTCTCCAGGACAAGTCACAAACCTCAGAGCATGCCCCAGAGCCACTGAGCCTGTGTCAGTGGGAGCCAGAGTCCCAAGAAGCCCCAAGGTGCAGACACCACCAGCAACTGCATCACATTCTCCTTAGTGCCACTCCTCTGCCCCCGCCATGCCCAGGACTGTTTGGTGACCAGCCCTTCCATTTCTCTGTGACATGTCTCAAACCCTTGTGCCCTGGGACTCAGCATTTGAGGTAGCCCTGGGCTCCAGCCTCCTCACCCTGTCATGGAAAGGCCACATTCTGGAGGTGACCATGAGCGGCCAGTCTTGGGAGAGGCTCTGCAGCCAAGGGTTCTGGATGAACGCATTTGGGGGAAGGCCACAGTCCACAGCCCAGATGGAACTAGCCTGGCACCTCAGGGAAATGCCATGGAAGCTGGGTCCCACACAGCTCCCTTGGGAAGGGCTGGGCTGCAGCTGGGGGCCTGATTTGCAGTCAAGCAAGCCTGGTGCAGAACTGCACCAATCTGCTGCCTGGTTGGGTGGCCTTGATGAGTCACTGAACCTCCTGGTGACAGAATCCTCCTGCTTATACTGGAACATGACCCATCTCCCAGAATGGCAGTGAGAACCCAATGGGATAAATAATGGAAGCATCTAGCACAGCCTTTGGAAAAAGAAGGGTCTTTAGGATTTGTGTGCAGAAAAGATGGGGCTGGGTGCACCCTGCTTCTGGGGAGACCTTCCTCTTCCCCTCCACACATACTCTTCTCTCATCCTGCTCCCTCTGCCTGCCAAGATGGGTTCATGGGTACCATCCACGGTCACTTTAGGTCTCTCCTGAGAGCGCTAGGGTGCAATCAGTGAGAAGCTGCGGAAGTCAAGCGGGCGGGTGCGGGCAGCCCTGGGGCAGGAAGCGGGGCTCCTGTCCCCAACAGGAGCAGGCAGGTTCTGGGGTAGCCTGGCCCTGTGCTTGGCTGGCTCTGTCCTTGGGACAGCCGACTTCCAGAAATGCCCAGCCAGTGTTCTTCACACAGGCCATATATTTTTGGCCAGGTCTGAGTGGACTCCAGTTGGATTATTCTCTGTGTGGTCATCTGAGAAGTCCTGCTGCTATCTGGGTTGGAAGGAAGGGCTGGGCCTCCCCTGAGAGGACACATTCTGGTGCGCCAGGGGATGCCATCCTGGGTCAGAAATCAGACTTGGGAAAAGCAATGGCCTTGGGCTAGCTGGGGGCATGTTCTGTCTCCTCCCTGCCCTATCCCAAGTCCCTGTGGGCTAAAGATAGTAAGGAACTTGGATGGTGGGAGGGAGGTGGCCAGAGATGGCGCAAGAGCAAAGAGTGGGGCCTGTGCTTCTCCATCCCCCATTCTTTCCCTGTGGGTGACGGTGAGGGAACACAATAGTCAGTGGCAGGGGCTGATTTTAGGACAGAACTCCCAGGAGGAGAGAGAAGGAAGGAAAGAAACACTGGCTGGCTTAGCCCACTTCTCTCTTGGCCTCTCTCTCTCTCACACACCCCTCTTTCTCAATCTCCTCTTATGAGAAATAATCCGGTTAAACCAGTCACAGTGGACACAGCCTTCTGCTCTGAGCTGAGTCTCGGTGCCTGGCCTCCCAGACAGCCCTGCAAGGCAGCATGGAGGGGCCCGGCATGTGGCCATCTAGCCCAGGTGCTGCAACCGGGGCCAGCCCCAAAGCATGAGCACCGCACGCTGGACACCACGGGGGCCAACAGCCTTAGGGAGGTTCACCAAACCCGCACAGGGGAGAAGGAGCCATGCTGTGGATGACTCAGGATGGAAGGGCCGCAGTTTGAGAGGTAATGAGAAAACCCGGCCACCTAAAACTGAGCCCCGAGATCAGGGCAGCCAGCCTCAGGCATCCCCGTCTGCTCTCTGCCCTGCCTCCTCAAGCCCACTCTTCCTTTCTCCTCTTCCCTGGAGTCCTCTCCAGGCTTATCCCCTGGGCAGGTGTCAGGGTGAGCCTGAGCCTGAGCCTCTGTCAGAAACCTGGGGGTGGGAGTCAGTCCTGCACACAGGCCCAGTGACTGCTCCAGGCTCACCTTGGGCCCCTGTGGCACCCTGCCATGTGGGTTTCTTGAGCTCCGTCAGGGGCTTCCTCCTCCTCTTAGGCAGGTACAGGTCTTTATTAGTAAACCAGCATGTTCTACTAGCCACTCTCTCTTCCCACTCACCAGGGCTGAGGAAATGGAAAGACCTCGATTCCCATCTCCCCCGGCAGCTCACACAGCAGGAAGTCACCATCCTGCGACCTCCCTACCTAGTGCTCCCTGCATCCCTAGTGATCCCACCTGAACCAAGGGCAGCTCTCTCTTCCTTCTCTCTAGGGGGGCTCAGAACCCAGTCGGTGCCCTTTTTCTGATTCTGCCAGCCCCTGGCTTCTGCTCACTGGAGAAGGAAAGGGGCCATCATGGGCAAAGCCCAGGTCCCGGAACCCTCTGCACATAATGGGAGATTCCTGGGGATGGGGAGGCTCTAATTGGTCCAACAGCCTCCTCAGCCTGCCCTTGCACCTGTGAGGCCTCCTGGAGGCCCTGAGTGCTGTGCTGTGCACTTGGCACGTGGCTTGCAGCGAGGCAGGCATGTGAGGTGTGAGGAGCCTGGCTCACCTGATGCCCATCTTGCAGTCCATCACACAGGGCGAGTCAAAGTCGGCCAGCAGGTCGTCCATCTGGTTGTAGCGCTCCCCATCCTTCACCACATCGCCGTGGTAGGCAGGTACAAAGGGCCTCAGCACATCCACCATCAGCCGGTCCAGGCAGCGCTGCTCTGACTCACAGTGCTTCTTCAGGATCCTGCCATTGGCAGCCGCCTTGAAACTCCCTGCAGAGCAAGTGGAGAAGGTTCTTGGTCCCCAGCTGCAGGCAGCTGGCAGAGGCACCCTCCCCGGCACAGGGCCTGGGCCTCCCTGGGGATAGCTGACGGTGTGCCTATGTCCCTGCTGTGGACTGAGCACCTTAAAGGGAGTGGGTTAAAGACCCAATCCCCCACTCACTAACTGTAGTTCTGGGCTGGTTCCCCAGCTTCCTTGACTCCAGACTCCTCCTCACCAGTGTTCCCTGCTGGAAGAGTACAGAGCTAGGTGAGAGACCAAGGTGCCATGACTCAGTCAGTCCTTAGTGTTGCTATTTTCATCCTCACCTCCATCATCAGCCCTGCTTCTCGGCAACGAAGGTGTCTCCTGGCCTTAGTAGAGAAACCCTGATTGGACAGGATTCAGAGCCAGGATGGGGAGATACAGCAGGCTAAGAAGTGGGGCAGGGGGCGGTCTAAGGCTTGGCCCACCTGGGCGGCACTTCTTCTGAGCCAGACCCAGTAAGTATTCACACAGGCTGTTCATCCAGGTGTCTTGGGTTGGGCCAGTGTGGTCAAGGAGGTAAGCGAAATGCTGGACCCAGTGCTGGCCTGCAAAGGACCCACAGGCTGGTGAAGTCATGAAGGCCAAGTCCACAGACAGCTCCTGACACGTCTCCAGATGACAGTGCTTCCAGAGGGTCCCACGTGTGGGCTGGATGGCTCTGGGGCCTTGGCTCCAGATGTCCCTCCTCCCCGGCCCTGCCTGGACTCAGCTCCTGGCCACCTTCCACCCAACACCGCACACCGCCCTGCGGTTATGGGGTGACTTGGCCACATCTTCCACCAGCTGCAGGCTTCCTCGGGGCAGAAACTACGTCTCCGTTAATGCTGCAACCGCCAGGACCATAGCAATTTGGGCACACAGTAGGTGCTCAATGAAGGGGTTAGCTTTGCCTCTTTGTCCAGGGTGACAAATGGCAGGTAAGCTATAAAGACTGATGACTTCATCTGTCTTACTGAATACAACTGCAAGAGAGAGAGAAAGAGAGAGACTGGAAGAGACAGAAATAAAAGCCAGAGACTGAAAGAAGGAAGGATGCGTGTTTTGGAGGAACGGGGTGACACAGACTCCAGAGAGGTCAGTTGTCTACGGCATTTACAAGGCATTGGTAAGGCCGCAGCCTGCAAGTGTGGCTGCGATTTCAGACTACAAAGTCTCGGAGGGAACTTGCTCTGGAGCTTTGATCCCCAGAATGCAGCATCCAGGGCACCTCCCCAGAGGGCTGAGCATCGTGCCAGGAAAGTCCGGGAGACCTGTGTCTACCTGCGTGTCCGGCCAGCTGGATCCAGGGGTACTTCTTCTTGAAGGACATGACAAAGGGAGACCAATGCACCATGTTTTTTATTTTTCTCCATGATTTGCTCTAGAAACAAACAAACAAAAAGCTCTACATTAGAAAGACAACCATTAATTTCTGGTTAGGACAAATTCAAAGTGAAGGCCCTCATTGCCTGTGGCCACAAGATGGGAAGGGCCCTTGGTGGGCTCCGAGGACCTTACCAGCACCATCACCTATGCGGCACGTGGTGGGAGGTGGCTTTACCCCATTTAACGAACAGCCTGAGCAAAATGCTCAGGGGAACTCCCCTCGTCCCAAGAGCAATGACCCCTCCAAGGAAGGCTGGAGAGGACACGACCACCCAGCCGCACCACATTAGTTCATATTCAATTTGTAGATGCGGAGGCAGCAGAGGCACCTCTTGCCTGCGAGTGGTTTGGAGACTTGAAAGGAATTCCTCAGAACAGAACCTGCACCAATGGCTTCAGATCACACAGGAGGGAGCAAGTCCACAGCTCTCTCCTCTGCATTGCGCTCCGCCCTCTCAGGATGTTTCTTCAGTGAAAACAGCCAGGGCTGGGAGTGTGCGTGTGTGTGTGCATGTGTGTGCATATGTGTGCATGAGTGTGTGCGCATATGTGTGCATAAGTGTGTGTGCATATGCGTGTATGTGTGATATGTGTGCGTGAGTGTATGTGTGTATGTGTGTGTATGTGCGTGCATGTGTGCATGTGTCCATGTGTGTGTGCATGTGTGTGATATGTGTGCAAGAGTATGTGTGCATGAGTGTGTGCATGAGTGTGTGATATGTGTGCATGAGTGTGTGTGATATGTGTGCATGAGTGTGTGCGTGCACATGTGTGTGTGTTTGGGGAGAGCAGGCCCTTTGGGCAGAAAGGAGAACTAAGGTATATTGAGCATCTTCTTATTTTACTTTTTCAATGAGCATGCAAGTCAGTTCTTTCTATTTCCATCTGGTGGAGCCTGAGCCTGGGAGAGGTAAATGATGAAGCTGGGATTTAAGCATTCATCTATACAACTACTTGAAAATAAATAAAATTCTTTTCTTTCCCAGCAAAAAAAAAAAAAAAAAAAATTAGAAAAAATATCCTTAAGTGAACTTTAGTAAGAACAGGCTGCGGAGATGAAGATCAAGTGTCCCCAAAACACACCCGCCCTGAGGGGGGCGATGAGAACCTGAATGAGAAGCACTGTGAGTTCCTGAGAAAGCAGATCCGGGACCAGCTAAACCACGGAGAGCAGAAGCCATGAGGCTTGCAGAGGAGATGAGGGTGGTCCCGCCTGACAGGGGGACACGCTGAAGATGTGGTTCCCACTCCTTGCCCTGAAGCACCCAGCTGCAGCCCTCAGGGGTCAGTGGTGGCTGCTGGGTCCCCAAGGTGAAGTCAAGGTGAAATCAACTTCCTTTGTTTTTTCTCTCTTTGCTGAGACTCAGCCGCTTCTGTCATCAGGTTTTCAAGTTAAAATCTATTTAAGGAGAGGAATTCTTCCTTACTAAACCTGGTAATTTTTATCCCCATCCCAGAAACCCTCACCCCACCGCCAAGACCAACTCTATTCTTAAGAGAGGGCAGCCCCGCACGAGGCCACGTGACAAAAGGGCCAAGGCTTTACTGACAACCGTGTTTTTCCTAGATCCTTCTGATGGAGATCGCCAAAGAAGGCTAAAGCCAGCAGAGGCATTTCTTATCTAAGCACCCAGAAGGCTGCATAAACAATCAGGGCACACAATGCATGAGGGGAACAATGGAAAAACCTCATTACATAAGATGAGCCAGCAGTGGCTTGTAGGGGATGCCCCTGCTCAGGGGGAAGCCATTACGGTGGGTCCAGGGGGAAAGTGCATAGCCAGTCACCACCCCACCTGTGGGTCACATCCCCACAGCAGAGCTCAGAGAGGACAGGGGCTGACAGGCTTCGGGGGTGGTGTGGGAGGAGGGGAGCCCAGAGTGGTCTCAATCCAGCCCTCGCCCCATCCCATGCCATGTCTCCACTGGGAGAACCCACACCGCACTGCTTCACAGCCCCTCTTGGGGCCTCAGTTTCCTGTGTCCGGTGAGGAACAAACAGCTGATATACCAGTCTCCTTGGATGGATGGACACTCTAGGGCCCTGGAGAGTGACCTTCCCTCATCCCAACAGCAATGGCCCCTCCGAGGAAGACTAGAGAGGGCCACTCTCCCAGCTGCAGCAAGCCACTTTACCATTTATGTATACAGGCGGAGGCAAATGAGCATGCATGGAGGAAGGGTCCCAGCATCCTAGAGGGGCCGTGCAAGGGCAGCTCACTGCGGAGAAGGAGGGAGCTTATGGAGGCTGCACCCACCAGAGACAGTTGGGGGCCAGACTCAATGGAGAGAAAGAGAAGACTGCAGCTGGCAGCGGAAGTGTGGGGACAAAGGCCCGGGGACTGGGACTGGGAGTGGTTGGGAACCAGATCTGCTATGGGCATGGGGGCTGCAGGCAGAGGGAGACAGGTGAGCAGGCGAGGCCTTGGGAGAGCGTGGGGTGGGGAGGAAGGCCAACCTGGGCCCGAGAGCCGGCTCCCCTTTTCCTCCTCAATGACTGACCTTGAACAAGTTCTTAGTCCTCGCTTGTAAAACAGACTGATACATAGATTCCCGTTCTCCCAGGAGACAACGTTGTCAGAAGATGTGGGTACAGGGGTGTCTGTGGGAGGGTCTTTAGCCCTCTATGTTCAAGGAGGGGACCCAGGTGTCTCTGAAGTTACTCCAAGAGTGGTCAGTCCTGTGCTAAGCGGAGTTGCCGGCCTAGGTTCTGAACAATAAAGACCTTGGAGCCTGGGGCAGGGTCAGGCCCACCCTGTTGGGGTGCAGCTCTCCCGAGACCCACAAG
The DNA here is from genome assembly GCF_000951045.1 of Mandrillus leucophaeus. Taxonomy (NCBI): domain Eukaryota; kingdom Metazoa; phylum Chordata; class Mammalia; order Primates; family Cercopithecidae; genus Mandrillus; species Mandrillus leucophaeus. The sequence continues at coordinate 1,451,811 of NW_012105920.1, forward strand.
ACGCAGTGAGCAGGGGCCTGTGACCCAGAAAGGTGAACAGATGCCGGGCAAGACAGTGTGGCTCAGCCTCTGCAAGGCCATTTGAAGCTAAGAAACTTCTAGTTCTTGGACCTCTCCCAGAGGCTAAAGACCAGGGGTCCAGAAAGGAGGGGGTGCTCCAGGGTGGGGGTCTTCTGACAGTTCAAGGGATCCACAAGCCTCTCACATTGCTGAGCTCTGACGAAACCAGGCATCTTTACTGCTTGGCTGCCCTCTGCCCACACCTCCTCCATTTCTTCACCATGAAAACAGGTTCCACGTGGCCAAGGCCCTGAGAGTCCCCCGATCCCAAGGCTGCCCTGCCTGGATGAGGGCCGTGGAATATTCCACTTGTGAGAATGCCATGCACTTGCACTACAGACCTCTTTTCTCTCTGCCAGTGGCAGCACACAGGGTTTCCCCGTGGTTTTTAAATAGCAGCACCCAGGCACTGCCTAATGTCAGTGCCAAGCAGTAAACAGAAAAAGCCATTTCCAGGTCTAGGCTTGGGGAAGGAGGGCTGCAGGGTGACCCCAGCTGCCCCAGCCCAGCCCCTAGGAGCAGAGATAAACTAAAGGATGGGAGGAGAGTCCAGAGAACCAATGTCCTTGTGATGGTTGGGGAGACCACAGCACCCACCTCAGGAACCAAATCCACTCCAGGCACACGCCACTTTCCAGGAGCAGCCAGGCTAACAGCCCTCCCTCCGAGCATGGTTGGAGGAAGCCCCAGTCCTCAGAAATGAACTCCAGGCCTCATCCGCCAGCTAAGACAGGTAACAAGGCAAGAAAGGAGGACAACCCAGAAGAATCCCACCCGGAGGGGTTTATCTCCCGCCCCTCCGGCCCTCCCCTGTGGGAGATATTCAAGAGTGAGCTCTCCATGGCAGCCTCTGTCTCTTCTCTGTCTGAAATCAGACCCAGTCCCAGGTCTTCAGCCTCTCAAACCAAGCTCTAGGAAATACAAAAGCAGCCTTCAAATGCCTTGAACGTGGTGTGGCAAAGGGAACCTGGTCCCCCGCCCAGGGCAGAGCTGGCCACCTGCTCCTGCATCACCTCCCAGTCGTCAGGGGAATCGGGACATCCCTTGTGGACCCCTCCTGGAGTGCTCCCAAAGCTCTCTGTGTGTGGCAGGTCCCTGCTGGCCTCCTGGGGCTGTGAACTGCTCCTTGGCAGACCCGGGGCAGGTGGCAAGCTGACTGTGGCCAGCCCTGCTGTGACCCTTACTTCCTCACACGCAGATGTGGGGCCGGCCTAGCCAGTGGATGTGCTGGGTTTCTTCCTAAGCTAGCTGAGTAGTACTGTGCAAGGGGACTTGCTGCTGGCTGGCATTGCTTTTGTCATCTCTTGGGGAGATGGGAGGGCCCATTTCTGCAGACTTGCCCCAATACCATGGCACGGTGTGTGCACTCATACCTGTTACCATTTATGGGGCTCTCGCTATATGACAGGCCCTGGTTAGCACATTATGGCCTTGTTCCTATGTTCTAGTTAGGAGCATTTTCTCCATTTTACAGATGAAAGAGTCTGAGGCTCGGCAAGTTACTTCCCCAAAGTCATCCCATTCTATGCCCTGCCAGTAGGTACCACGCACATGGGGAGCCTCCAGCCAGTTTACCCACTTCCGTGCCTATCAACGAGTGAGGGCCCACCTCCAAGTGCCCCTTCCAGTCTCAAGACAGCAGGATGAGGGGACAAGAGGCGACTGGGCAGGAAGGACAAGAGCAAGATTCTTCCAAGGCGGTTCCCCTGGACAGTCAGGATGCCAGCCCAGGAAAGTTTTCTGGCTGCTCTGTTAGCAGAGGAGCCCAGGGCCTCTGATGCCCCTAAAGCTGGCCACCAAAACCCCAGGTATGTCCCTCTGTGGGGCTGCTCAGGTGCCACTTCCAGTGCAGCCGTCAGATGACACAAGGTTTAAGCTCACCCACATATCAGATCAGAGCAGCCAGACACTTCTGGACTCTGTGGATGGGATTCTGCACTTGTGATGTTCTTGGGGACACTTTGGTGGAAAGGAAAGCACCACGATGCAGGAGTGCCCCTGGGCAGGTAAAGGGCAGTGGAGTGGGCTGGAGACACACAGCTTTTACTTTGGTTCTGGGCAGGGTGGTTAAACCAACTGAAGACCAGGCATGAGGTCTTTCAGGTAACCTCCGGCCTCACAGGCTTGGATGCAAACCAGCTGGGGAACTCCCTAGGTGGCTGCGCTACTGGTTACATGAGCACTAGTCTGAGCTTTGCTTAGCTGCTCCTCTGCAGGCAGGGTGGGCAGTGCCTGCTGCTGACTTTGTCACCCCTGCCTGTTGCGACCTGGACCCTGCTCTGTAAGAGGGTCTCGTGCTGAACTCCAGAAGCACAGGGAAAGATGGAGCTTCAATTCACTCAGAGAAATGTGGAAAGAAAAGATCAGAAAACAGCCAGACCAGGGTGAGGGAGGGGTGGTGGTGGTGGTGGTGAGGGGAGTGATTTCTTAAAACTCAGAGAGGCCTGGAGACCTCTGGTGTGGTTTTGTCCCCTGGCACCTGACTTGAAGGAGCTAAAATATTCAGAGAATGTGGAGAGATTTGTAGTGGGAGGGAAAAAATCTGAAAACAAAACCCCAACCCTCCTTGCGCTGGAGGAGACAGGAAGTCAGAGGCGAAGGGAGCTTGAGGAGCTGGCAGACAGCAGTCGCATTCCCCCGCAACAGAGAGAAGCCTGCCCCAGCTCCCAATTCTGCTCCCCACGTCACCTGGGAGTAGGAAGCCCTCGCCTTTGGGAAGCTCAGGGCACACCACATTTTGTCTCCCTTTTCCTCTTCCCCTTTTCCCAGAAGTTCCTCTGAAGAGCAGATAGGAATCTACTCCCTGGAGGCCAAGGCCCACACAGAACCATCTCCTCCTGCTCAACACACACAGCCATAAAACAGACCCGGGGTTCTGTGGCAAGGGGGTGTGGAGCCTTCCTGGGCAAGCAGTTCCTCCTCCCCACCTCCAGCCCATCCTTGGAGCTGCCCGGAGCCAGTGGGGCTGCCTGGGCAGGGTCTGATTCTGTGTGTTTTTCTGGATCAAGTTCCAACCCTCCTGTGATGCTAACGGTTCCTGGGTGTCGCCATCCTCCCTGGGTCCTTCCCATCAGGCATCCTCAGTCATGCTGTACGGAAACACTGCCTTCAACAAATCAAAGGGCAAACGGGCATAACATCCAGGTCTAGCCTTTGTCGTTCATAAGGCAGGCAAAAAAGGACCGCTGGGGGCAGGGAAGGAGGAGGAAGGAGGAAGAGGAAGAAGAGGAGAAGAGTAAAGAGGGGGAGGAGGAAGAGGAGGGAGGAGGGAGGAAGCAGAGGAGAGAGAAGGGAGAGCAGGAGTATAGGAAGAAGAGAGGAGAAGGAAGAGGATAGGGAAGAGGAGGGAAGGAGGAAGAGGATAGGAAAGAGGAGGGAAGGAGGAAGAGGATAGGAAAGAGGAGGGAAGGAGGAAGAGGATAGGAAAGAGGAGGGAAGGAGGAAGAGGAGGAGGTTGGGAGGAGGGTAGAAAGAGGAGAAGGAGGAAGTGGAGGGGAGGAGAAGAGGAGGAGGAGGAGGTGGGGAGAAGGAGGAGAGGAGAAAGAGGAGGAGGAGGAGGGGAGAAAGAGGAGGGAAGGATGAAGAGGAAGAGGAAGGAGGGGAAGGAGGGACCCAGGTCTACCCTACTCTAGGCTGTGGAGATGTGTGGGCCTCTGGCCACCCCACTTACAAAATGCTTTAACTATGATCAGGATCATCTACATAACATGCAAAATGAAAATGAGGGGCCCCTTGTCCAAAATTCAGTAAGAATGTCATGATGGGGAAAGCAGAGCTTCACCAAGCTCGGGGTCCTTCTCAGGCCCTGTGACTGCTCAGCCAGGAAATGGGCCCTGCCTCCTGGGGAGGAAATGGCCCCCCTGTTAGGATACAGCAGGTGACCCCAGGCCTGCAGGCCTATGTGGCCTGCTCACAGGCAATGACCAGAGGCTCCTCAATCCTTGGGCAGGGGAAGGCTCAAGGCCGCAGGCACCTGTGGCTCTTCTTTCGGGGCTCGGAGAGGTCTCCTGGAAAGGCTGGGCAGGAGAGGTGAGGAGGCAACTAGACCTCAGCCTTCTGCATGTTCTTCAGAGTCTGGCCTTGCTTCCTGTCCCTGCAGTGCTGTCTCAGCCGGTCAGCGGCCACTTGCCCAACCCAGCCTTCCCCACCGGAGGCCAAGCCACCCAGGGCCAGCACTTCCGATCCTCAGCTCAGCCCACACGCCCTGCCAGGGTCTACTTCCCGTCTTCTTTCCAGCCACTTCCCGCCCCTCCAAACCAATGTTATGTTTCTCAATGCAATTTGGGATGGGTAGGAGAAGAAAAAGTTGTGATGCTGGGGGCAGACACTTGTGTGTCGTGAGGACTGCATGTCACTGGCAGCCCTTGTGACATCCACACATGGCACCATCTGCAGCACACCTGGGCTCACATTCTCTTGGGCCTGTGGAGCTCTGCAGGCAACTTCTTGCTCCACACACCTGTCCCTATGCCACCTTAGGCCCACAAGGGTGTCAGCTTCTGCTATTAGGGACTTTGCAGAAGAATGACTGTGGATGCTCAGGGCTTAGCTAACTCCTGTGTGGACTTTAAAATGCAACCCAGATACCCTCTTCCCAGGAAGCCTTCCCTTGCCTCTCCTGGGTGCTTCCAAAGAGCCCTGGGCACGCCTCCATCCCAGTTCTCTTTGACACTAGAAAGAGACCTTGGTTTACCCTGGTGGGCCCTCAGAGACCCCCAGCAGGTTTCCTGAGTGCCTGGCTGGGCAGGTGCCAAGCCTCACAGGATCCAGGAGGAGGGAGATCAAACTCAGCAGGTGTGGGAGGGGCTGTACTTGCCCATCAGGAGCCCAGTCAGAGGCTCCTGAAGAAAGTTCACATTCTGGGCAGGCGTGGGCTCCACTCCATTTCCTTATCAGGGCCCTGACATTCCTCTCCTGGAAGCCACAGCTGTGCTGGGACAACTTCAGAGAAGCAACGAGGACTTCGGGAAGGCAGCTCCTTCCAGTCCCAGCATGTACCCCCAAGACAGCTGCCCTTCCTCCAGCCCCCTTCTTGCTGATTTTGCCAGGCCCACAGTGGTTTCATTACCTTGCACATTAAGGGCTGAAGCGACATACATACTTCTGTCCCCCTCCATGAAGATCCTAAAAGGCAGCCCATGGAGTTGGATGCTGTTCTACAAGACAGGACGATGACGCAGAACGCAATTCAGGTTTAGAGGTTGGAATGAACCTTTGTTCTGCCGCCTTCCAGCTGCGGCATAGGCAAACCTCAGTGTACACTGGGCACGGCAGGTAACCAATGCACACACCCTGCCCTCCCCATGCAGTCATTGTGAGAGCCTGAGCAGGTGACAGGCACAAGCAGCTGCTCTGTAGACTGTCACGGATAGGCAAACCTTCCAGGCTCACTTCGGTTTTTTGCTTCTGTGTCTATTTTCTTAAATTGAAATAATTTTTTCCTCCAAGGCATAGCAGATTGGCAAGCATCCAACTAGGCACTTTCAGAGGGCCTGATGGTGGCCAGTGGTGATCAGATGAGTTAACTGTGTGATTAATTGCTTACAAAGCTTCTCATCCATGCCCACGGCAGCTCTGGGGATTCATGGGGCAGTTCCTCAGGCCCCCAGATGTGTAACTTGGAAAGAGTCAGAGCCCTGGTGAGTCAATATCAGTTTCTGGTTCAAGTCACTGACGTTGCAAAAAGGAGAATGATTTCCCAAAGCATCTTATTTCACATATGTGGAACTCTGCTAGGCACTGCCAAAGAAAGATACTTTGAAGGTGAATAATAAGATTGCTTGGCAAATTTCATTTTCTAAAGTGGGTTTACATTCTGTTCTTAGCCTCCTTCTCACCTGACTTGTTCCCCCAATTTGCTACTTTTTCCTCCAGCACTTCTCTTTTTATTTAAACAGTTTGATCACTTGGCTTTTATTTTTAGATAATCATAAAGAAAGAGTCCCCGTTTGTTGTTGTTTTTGAGTAAAGAGATGAGGGGAAATCTCTAAAATATCAGAAATGGGAAATGATCTCTAGACCCTCTAACACTCCAAAAACAGTATTGCCAGCCTAACTCTGCTGCGTGTGTGCAAAGAGATCACGTTACATGTCTACCATGATGTTAGATACTATACTAACAGCTCAGGTAACTCTCACAACACTGATGCAGTTGTCTCCATTTTGCAAATAATGAAACATGTTCAGAGAGGTTTAGTAACTTGCAAAAGGTCACACAGAGTCCAATCACACAGAGTCCAGGTTTGTGCCACTTAATTCCAAGGATTTTGTTTCAGCCAAGGATTACTGGGCTCCCCTATCATCTCTCTCGGACCTGGGGCTATCTGCTTCTCCCCTAGTTATAAAATAGCCTCACATAAACAGCAAGGGCTTTGTCAGCAGAGTGACCTTTCAGATGGGGGAGGCCTGAACAAAGGCCTACTTTCCCCTCCCTCCAACTCTGTTCCCAGAACGTCCTTACTGACACACACTCAGGGAAGGCACATTTAACAAAGCCCCGAAAGTGGATGAAGAACGCCCCTGCCCGGGGAGAATTTGTTCTGTGTCAAAGTCTTTGTTCTGCTCTTGCAAAAGTCTGAGTGAGAGTCATTGAGTTTTCCATGTTTGGAAAAAATCCTTTTTTCCTTCCTTCTTCATTTGGTCTTTCTAAAAAAGCAGTTAGGGTTTCCCTAGTGATCATTATTTCCTTCACTGGGGAAAAGCCTGGTGCTTCTCCTAGGCTGCAGAGTGGAGGCGGTCGCCAACTTTGTTCATTGTATTCCCCCTGGCAGGGCCCAGCTGGGTTGGCGGCAGCTGGGTACAAGCCCAGGCAGGTAGGGGCCCCTGGCTCAATAGCTCCCTCCTGTAGCCCCGCTTAGAAACCTGGCTGGGGCCAAAAGCGAAACCTGCCCCTGCCAAAAAGGAGCTGGGAGGGGAGGAGGGGAAGGGCTTTCAAAACCAAGACACCAAGGATCGGAAAAATTAAGCCCAAGGACTTGGCAGGACAGGTAGCTCCGGCTAAAAATAAAAGTCTGGATTTAAGACTAACTGCCTTTCCCCCTTCAGCAAACAAGAAAATCCCCCTAAATGCCAAATGCAAAAGCACTTTCAGAAAAGACCGGAGTAAGGTTTTATTTCATCCCCCGTCTCCACCCACCGTGTGATGTTCCCGCATGCTGGATGGCACAGAACATCCTCCATAGCGCTGCTCACCAGGCACGAGGTTCTTCTCCCCCGCCCTTTATGGAACCCATGAGCGTAGGGTAGGGATTACTGAGAGCTGTCGGGTGGGTGAAGTCCCTCCTTCAGAAGCAATTGCTGGGCCTGGGGCAGGAGAACGAGTATGGTGGGTCCTTACCAGCCCCTGCAGACCAGGACCCCCTGCAGGGGCCAGGACGTGCAGGGGCCACACGAACCAGCTCAGTGAACTAGCTAAACTAGCTCCAGGTAAGCGCTCTGTCCTCTCCAGGCCCAGTTAGGTTGTGAGGGCTGCCGGGCCCCTGGTTTGCAGTGTGTAGACCTGGTCAGGCTGAAAGCTGGAGCTCCCCACCTGGCTGACCCTTTTTCAGGGATGCCACCATGTTCAATCAACCCCTAGCAGCACATTCTGGCCAAAGCCAGGAAAACCCTGAGTGACTGCCCAGCTGTCTCCTGTTTAGCTGCCTTCTTCCTGTTGCAACTAGAGGCCCAGTTTCTAGGCCAAGGGCAGCACCCAGACTGGCACCCAGGGGGCCTCCATCATGGCCACTCTTTCTCTTCCACCATAAGCCCTAAACCCTGCCAGAGGAGGCTGCCCAAGGCCCAGCCGTCAAGGACAGGGCTCCAGGAACAGCCCAGGGCCTCACCAAGGCTCATGACCACCCATAAGAGGGAGCAGGGTCCCTCCAGGATACACAGCCACCCCCAGATACTGCCCCACACTCACTCTCTGGTGTGCCCACTCCAATCTGTCAGGGCAAGACATCCCATACCTGCCCCCTCTCCAGGTCTGCTGTGCAGATGCTCTGCCCAGAAAGCTCTCCCTTCTCCCTTCTGTGTATCCACATCCTACCTCTCCCTCCAGCAGATCCCCTGGAATCTGCAAGCTGGCCCTACCTTCTCCCTGAAGTCTCTCGGGCCACTCCAGCCCCATGCCATTCCTGGAATCCTCCCTAAAGCTGGAGGGAGATGCAGGATGTGGATATGCAGAAGGGTGGAGGGAGAGCTTCCTGGAAGGGAACCTGCACAGCAGACCTGCAGGTGGGGCAGGGAAGGGACAGGAAGCTGGAGTGCTTCGTGATTCTTGTGTGCCATACCACGTCTCCCAGTGGCAGGAAGGCTCCTGGGGAACTGGGGATTTGTCCTAAACTTCTGTATGTCCCCCAGGCTGGACAGCCAGCGGGAATCCAGTACTCCTGGCATCTGGCTGATAAGAGGACCCTGCGGGCCCACCACATGGTAAGCGCTCAGGCCTGGAAGATAAAGCACACCTACACCAAGGCTCACACTGCTTTATGTTCACCTGTCCCACCTGGATTTTTCTAGAGACTTCTCCAAGCAGCAGGAGGGGGCATGTTTGTGGGAATTTCCTGTTTTGTCTGCCTGGGTTTCTCTCCAGGACCCCATGGCTGGCAGCCTGGCTGGCCCCGGGCCTCAGGGTTCTTTTTCACTCAAGGGTTTGGAGGGCAACCTTTCACTCAGGTTAGTCACTGTTTGTTCACTCTTCCATCCCTCAATCTGGGATGCCCTTGCTGGCAGGCAGGGAACATCTCCTTGTGGATGTCCCCAGTGTCCTGCAGGAGCCAGGGACACTGGAGACACCAGCAAAGAATGCTCTTCCGTCAGCGACTCTTTCAGGTCCCGACTCCTTCCCTCATCCACACTGTACAGGAGCTGGCATCAAAGGGGCCCGCAATCTTGCTAAACCAGAGTCTTTTTTTGATTACTCAAGAATCGAGGTGTCCTTCACCCAAAATGGAAATGTTCCTAACCTTCCCTATTGGGCAGGGCCCAGCAAATGCTCCATCTCTGGTGAGAAGGTCATTAACTTGGCTCTTCCCTCCTCCTCCCTCCTGGATTCCATCCTCTTAAGAACTAAAAATAATGAAGGTCTAGAGGAGAGAGGCGAGAGAGGAAGAAGGCATAGGAAATGCTGTGCTGAACAGAGGCCTGGCAGAGCTCACACTAGGAGCCTCACAGAGCTCACACCAGGGGCCCCTCCAGGCCTCAAAGGCTGCTGGGTCCGGAGGCTAGGACAGGACCAACAATAGGAGGAAACAGGGAGTGGCCAAGGGGGCTGGGGAAGAGCACGAGGAGGGTGGGCAGCCTTTCCAGGCTGACTTCCTAATGGATAAAGCTCAGAGGACAGAAGGGCTCAGCCTTTCCTCTGGGAAAGGGCGCCTGGGCTCTGCCCAGCCGGTTAAGGGCCACCCCTGCAGCAGATCCTCTCCCGCCCTGCGCTCGTTCACTCCTCCCCAGAGATTTTATTTTTACTTTGGTAAATGCAAAACAAGAAGGCCAAGTTACAGAGGGTGGAAATTTACCGAAGGCCTTTACTGATCAGCAGACAATTGGCACTGAAGTTCTGGAACCTCTGAGCACCTGCAGACTCCATCTTGGGCCACTCTCTCAGAGGGGCCATCCAGAGGACTCAGCCCCATCCCCACCCGCTGGTCTGGGGAGCTAGAGTTGCTTAATCCTTCCTTTATAGCCCACAGAGAGGTAAGCAGGGCAGGAGCGCAGCCCACAGCATGCGAGCTGTTCTAGTGCCAGTTCAAGAAATAGCTCCTGTGCTATTTCTCAGCCAGACACAGGGCTGAGTATTTGCTATGGGTGTGTGATAAGAGTCTCTCAACCTATCACAGAGGTGCTGTCACTGTCCCACTTTACAGATGGGAACACTGAGGCACAGAGTCATGAGACAACTTGCCCAATGTTCTGTACATGTGTAGTCAGGCAGGCTGGCTGCCGGCTCCAAGCTCTTCATCATTCTGCTGGGCTGCCTCATTTCCTGTCATGTGGAACAGGTAACATTATAGCCAGATAAACTCAGATTTAGATCCTGCCTCTCCTGGCTGGTGGCACTAGGCAAGTTACTAAACCTCTCTGAGCTTCAGTTTCCTCATCTGTAAAGTGGAAATACCACGTATCCTGAAGGATTGTTTTCTGGGTTAAATTCAATTCTCTGTGTGCAGTGCCTGGTACATACACAACAGCACTCAACAGAGGCAGATACATATTGCATACCTCTCATGTATACTGTCTGGTCTGACCCCCTCAAGGTCAAGAGCCTATGGATCAGATGAACTGTACGGGAGGCAGCTCTGTATAGGCCCAGTAGATGTTAGCAGTAGGGTCTGACCACCTCCTCCTCTATCCCTGATCCCAGCCTTGAATCCCACCTTTCCACAAGGAAAGGGCAGAAGGTGAAGGCCACAGCCAGGAGGAAGTGGATCCCCAACAAAAAGTCCTATTTCCTGCCAGAAACAGTCTTTCTGGAACTCCAAAACATCCAGGAGCTACTTTCTAGCCAGGTGTGAGAGGGAGTGCACGGACGATGAGGCAGCCTGGCACGGGAGCCACCAGAAGCTCCCGTGTTTCCTGAAAATCCCCTCACCCAAACCTCCCGCAGGGAGCTGGGATCTGAAATAAGGAATTCTGCCTGTTCCCCGGGAGACTGCGCTGGGCAACAGGGACACAGGCAGCTCTGCTAGGTGGCCACAAGTGGAAACAGACGTTTTCATCCCATGCTGGAGGATGACATTTACAAAGCCAGGAATCTAAAAGGAAGTTTTCTGCAGAAAGTTCAAGAATCTAAAATGCCATCTTCTCTCCCCCAAGCTCTCTCAGGCACAGCCCTGCTGAAGGAAACACACTTACTTCTGTGTGAGCAGCTTGCTAGTAACCCCTGGTACTTTTTCAGAGATTCCTGAGATTGAAAAAACTTCAGGTTACACATTTTAAAATCTTAGGATACTACTGGATATAGTAGAAGGGACAAGATTTCCTCAACCTCCAATTGCTAAAAGTTTACCTCTCTAGGCCAAGAACATTAATGGACAAAATACTGCCTTTTAAGTAGTTTCTGGGAATGCAAAAAAGATCTTGTAAGAGATTTGGTTAAGGGGGTCACCCTGGTCTAATTCCAAAGCCAAGAGTTTTGGGAACTCCCACTTAAGGAATTTCTAACACGGAAACTTTTGAGGAAGGACTTGAATACCATATGATGGCTTATAAGCAGTTATCAAGCTACACTGGAACAATTCATATTTCTGACAGATTATGCTGATTTGCCTGTGGCTAAATGGCACTCAGTGAGTGAGAATGCAGACTTGCAGAGAGAACCAGAAACCCCAAGCTGCTTTCCAAAGAAGCGTCTGCAGCCCTGCCCCAGCAGTGGCCAATGTGTAGCTCTGAATTCTGCTATGAGTCACCCAGCTTCCCTCTCCTCACCAGAGCTGTTCAGGGCAGAGACCCTGTGTCTCAGTTCAGCAGTCATGCATCTGTTCACGTGCAGACCTCTGGAAGCACAGGAAACAGGTTGCCAAAAAGGGACACCAGAGAACCCCCAAGTATGAGCAAGACTCATCAGCTCTCAGAGCTCAGCTGTCCCCCAGGTCATCTTGACGGTATGTGTGACGATATGTGTGATTTTCATAAACAGATTGACTCATCGCCCTTCCCCGTGCATCTCTGTCAACCAGGCCCTGCTAGTGGCAGTGGGTGCTTGCGTAGCACTTTCCCCATGCGACAGGAGCCTCCCAGGGCCCCTGAAAGGCAGGCACCAGTCTCGCCTCCAATTCCCAGAGCGCAAACAGGGGCAAAGGTGTGCCCCCAGGTTTGTGTCCCAATCCAGGGCAGACCTTGGGGTCTTGCCCAAACTCCTACCCTGGAAGCCTGCACGCCCTCCTGCAGCCAGGTTCTCCCACCCACCAGGCGCAGGGACACCCTGAAACTGTTTCCTTCACTTCTTGCTTCAGGCTACAATGATTAAACATTTCTTCCTTTTTTTTTTTTATGAGACAGGGTCTCGTTCTGTCTCCCAGGCTGGAGTGGAGTCAGTGGCGCAATCATGGCTCACTATGGCCTTAACTTCCTGGGCTCAAGCAACCCAGCAATCCTCCTGCCTCAGCCTCCCTAGTAGCTGGGACTATACGCATGTACCACCATGCCTGGATAATTTTTCTAGTTTTTCGTAGAGATGGGGTTTTGCCATGTTACCCAGGCTGGTCTTGAAGTCCTGGACTTAAGGTGACCAAAGAAGTGATCCACCCACCTCGGCCTCTCAAAGTGCTGGGATTACAGGTGTGAGCCACCACGTCCAGGTTAACATTTCTTTTATATTGAGGTCTTTTGCAGCAGCTTTTGGGATCATTACAGACAGCATGGGTTTTCACAAAAGTGAGGTGAGGATCTCCTATGAGACAGGGGCAAAGAAGGGCTGCACCTCAGGTCCTTCCTGTCTTCTCTCTCAGATTTACAGAGAAGCAAAACCAAGAAACAGGGCATCAACATCCGTAGAGGCTGGTCCAGTTTTCTATCTAAGGGATCTTAAAGCTTGGCCCCCACAAAAGTCACTCTCTTGCCTGCACAGCTTACAGAGGCTTCTGGTTCTCTTAGACTTGTTTCATCTCCTTCGTACTGAGTTAGAGGAAATGAAACATTATTGAGGGAATGCAAGCGGGTTATCTGAAAAATGTATTCTGGAATGATAGAGGCTGAAGAATGGGCTTAAATGACCTCTGGGAGTCCTTCCAGTCAGTGAGCCTGAACACAGGCACGAGAGAGGCACTTGGAGGAATGGTCTGCTTTGTGCAGTCAGGGTTTAGGTCTCACCAAGCTTGGGGCCTTTAGACTCAGGAGGCAGGAGCTGAATAAGAGCCCCTGACCATCTCTGAAGAGAGAAAACCTCCTGTGAAATGTCCATCTGCTGTGTGCCAGGGAGTACACGTGTCCCGTTGGGATGAGGGGAGAGCCTTGGGGACTCTGTCCCAGGGAGAAGGACTCCAGACTCTAACAGTGACCACAGCCCTCTTGCAGGCTCAGTCCCTCCAAGGTCTCCAGGGAGAGCTCACATTTAGGAACTGTAACATCATTTCTAGGGAACAGAACCAGCTGGCTGACTTATTCCCCTTAACTTTCAATGTTATTATTAGGGCACATCTGTCTCAGAGTGAAGTCACCAAGGAAAAACCCAGCTGAAGAAAATATTTTCAGGCAGTCGTCATTTGAATCTTCGGAAAAGGAAGCGAGCCGATAAACTGCCAAAGAGCCCCAGGATTCAAGGTGGCCAAAGAGGCGCATGGAAAGTATTTGCCTTGGGAATGTGGGCAGCTGAGCTATTTACACAGTGTGTGGCCAGCACGATGCAAATGGACCAGAAGCTCCTAGAACTGTTTCCTCTTCCCTTTCCTCTCCCCCTTTCCCTTAACAGGAAAGCCAGCCAGCAGAGGGTCCCCATAAGCCTGAGTCAGGAGGAAAGGCCATGGGTGAGTGACCAGCAGCCAGGTGATGTAGGACAGAGGCCAGCAGACTTACTTTGTCGGCTGCATTTTTTTTTTTCTAAATTAGCTGCCAACATTTAAAAATCAGATTGCACACAAAAATCCGAATTCCCAATTTCTCTTTCAAATTCTGGGCCTGTAATCCCGGACAGTGGCCCCTGCCTGGGGCTGAGCAGCAGCCACTTAAGATGGGGACTTCTCTTCCCCTGTCACTGGGCCCCGCTGACACAGGTCACCTGCCTGGCCCCTGGTGGCATTTGAGTTTGAACTGCTGGATTTAGAGACAAAGGGGAAAGTGCTGAGGAAAACCAAAGAGCTCAACTGTAGTCTACTCACTGGTCATGTCAGTGCGGGCAAGTCACCTACTTTGCTGAGCTGCTGTTTCTCCCTCTGCAGAGATGAAAAAGGACAGCAAGGCCTCAACCCCAAAGCTGTAGGGAAGACTAGTAGGAAAACAAGGGACATGTTTGAAAACCTGAACACACACCATGCATGGTAAGATGTGGCCCTTTGGGTCTAAAAGACGAAACAGAACACCAAGACAAAATAGGCCTCTCTGATGAGATAAGTAGCAGAGGAAACGAAAGGACACACAAAAGCTACCTCAGTGGTCACCTGCAGGGGCTGAGATGGAAGCCAGGATTTCTAAACCATCCAGCTCCATCAACCTGGCCCCGCCTGTGGTACCACCTCCAGGAGAAGCAGAACATCACTGTGGTCGTGGCTGAACAGTACCTGACTCTGACCAACCTCTGCCTCTGATTAGTTAGAACGCAATTTAGAACCGGGGATGGTTGGCATTTGGGACTTCTAGCCATGGCCTAGCCCAGGTGAGGTGAGGAGACACTTACGGAAGCATCTTTGGTGGGGCCAGGAGGAAGCCTAGCATCTTGGCAATGAAATTCAACACTCGAAATGCTAGGAGCAAATCACAGGGCACTGTGGCCTCTGAGGATTTCACAGTGTAGTGGCCAACTGCATTTTGAGGGGTGACCGAAAAGCTCCTGGCCATCTGCAGTCTTCCCCACCTGCCTGCCTAAAAATCAAAGAAATGACAGACATGACTGCAGAGGGCTAGCTACCAATGGGCTTCTCAGAAGATGAGGAGAGGTTTACGTGATAAAGGCATCTGTCCTATACCTGCCCCAAAGCCCTCCCTAAGGCCACATGTGGAGAGTGAGCAGCTGTGATACCAGAAGGGGGCACATGGCACGGTGGGATCTGGTGCCTGTGGCCGTGGCAGCAATGACTCAGGCCACCCAATCAGGGCATGACTTGGCAAGCTCTGTTAGCTCCCATCAAGCCATAGGAGCTCAGAGGGAGACGCTGTAAGTGCTTGCAGCTCTCAGGAGCAAGAGGTCATCTTGCTTCTTACCAGCTCCTTACCAAAGCATCATATGTGGCGGACATGGTTCCCTGATGGCCAAGGGCTCCAGGGGCTCTGGGTAGATAGAGCATGTGCAGTGTCATGCCCCAGCAAACAGATCCCACAGACCTAATGGGACCACACTGAACATATGAGGTCACAAATTCCATGGGAGACCCAAAGATCTACCCTCAGGGACAGCAAAGGAGATTCTGGAAGAGGGCTGCCAAAACATCCAGTCAATCATCAAAGTTCCTAATTTACCACTCTGACAACTCTCCCTATGGCCAGCACCCCTTGCTCTTCCTATCTCTCCAGGATGACAACAGCCTGCCCTGCCTTGGGTGTGCCTTCCTGCAACCCTCATCACTCATCAGCCTTGTAGACCTTTCTAAAACATCAATCTGGTCATGCCAATTCCATCATGTGTCTCCCTGGCTTTAAACCTTCCGTGGCTTCCCTAAAGCCTGCAGGACAAAGGCCACAGACCACACAGGGACTCTCAAGGGCTCTCACTCTCTCCCCACCAATGCGTCCCTTCACTCCCTGGGCTGTTGCAAAACTGATCTGGTTGTGTTTGCTGACCCACACCACACTGCTTCATGCTCCTGAACCTTTTGTGCTGGCCCCTCTGGCTGGAAGACCCTTTCCCTAACCTACCTAGAGAGCTCTTTTTCATTCTTTACCATGCGCAATTATCACCTCCTCTTTGCACTTTTTGCCCAATGCACTCAAAAAGGCTAATTACTTCTCCCCTATACCTCACACATGTTTTTGCTTCTCTGCTGAGAGCGCATTCACATGGTCTGCTGATGACATGAGTGTACCCCCTACTAGAGTGAGCATTCCCTGAGGGCTGGAAATGGCCAGTTCACTGCTGAACCTCTAGGCCCTACCTGGCACACTGCTTTCCCAGGGTTGAGAATCGATAAATATAGGCTAACATAAACACGTGGGAACCCCGCCAAGACCCAAGAGTCTGGCTGAGAAAGCAGAAGAGTGCCCAGAATGCCCAGCCCTTATTGTGGTGTCTGGCTTAAAGGTGGGGTTTCTGAAGCAGAAAGGTAAGTTGAGTAAGGGTTGCCTCACACCCGGAGGCCAAGAACCAGAGGCAGCAGCCTCCAGACTCAGCGAGGTCCCACTACCAGGGCCAGCCCATCAGAGAGACAGGCGAACAAGGAGAGCTCCGGAACCAGGACCCAGGCAGGTAACCTGGGCTGGCTCCTGGGCTCCTTCGTCCAGTCAGGCCACCCACACTTTCTGACATTAGTGCTGTCCCTGGATGCACTGGACACAGCTGGGAGCACTTTCTCCTTCAGATCTGGGATAGGGCTACAGGAATTCAGAAGAGGAAGTTATTACTTTGGGAGAAAAAGGGAAAAAATTAAGGAAGCTTGATGGAAAAGGTGACATGTAAGCTAAGTCTTAAAAGACGAGGAAAATGAGGGGTGTGTGCGTGTGTGTGTGTGTGTGTGTGTGTGTGTGTGTGTGTGAAGTGGAGGTTGGTGTTTCAGGATTGAGAAAAGCATAAGCAAAAGCCTAGAAGCAAAAAAGCACCAACAGCACAGCCAACAGCTTGGCATAGCTCCGCTCAGCTCAGCACCAAGGGCCTAGCACAGAGCAGTCTGCCCCAGAGGGAGGCAATAAGAGGGAAAATTGCCTGTAGGGAATTTAAAACAATACTGAAACTGATGGGCTTTTTATCATGACCATGAGCTGGCAATTCTGATTTAAACATAATCTAACACCGCCCCCACCTCCCCACCCCCC
>NW_012105920.1:1468516-1472232 GCF_000951045.1 Mandrillus leucophaeus
CCCCCCGCCCGCCCCTGCCAACAACCTTTTGTCAAATTCTAAACAATTGCTGCATTATTCTCGACTTTTAATAATACACGTAAGCTTCAAATTCACACAGACTAACTACCTTTCAATAAACATTATATTCTCTATGGAAGTTAATTCAAAGAACTCGTATTTTGGTCGCAAAGCCAGCCCCTGTCACCCGTGGACTCAGCTACCCATGCTTCAAGAGCAAGTTCACAGGATTCGGTATCATTGGCACTCATTTTGGGGTGGCTTGTCCCCCGAGTCCTGTGGTACGATGTGTTTCTAAGCTTGAAGACCAGACCAAAAATAAAGGCTGGAAGCAAAGTCACTGTAAAGACAAAGAAATAGAACCTGGGCTATTCCATCCTCTCATTCTACCAGACCACTTGGGAGTTTTTATTTATGTTTCTAACTTTTCAACAATGAGATATTATTCAGTCCTGAAGAAATGAGGAACAGGACTTTTTCGCAATGTCTGGAATTTACTGTGAAATGGGATTTTTGTGAATTTCTGCCAAATTTTATGTTTAAGATTTATCCTGTTTGTATATCTGCTGTTTCAACCAAAAGAAACTTTTCAAAATTAACAGGAATAAAAAGCGCTCTGCGACCAGCTTTGAGGGAAGATAGACCAACAAATGCGGCTTTGTCTATTGATCATGATGAATAGGCAAAGATCAGTATTTGCGAAGTCTGATCAGTTTACAGAAGACTCAAAACCAGAAACCGTAGAGTTTTATTCACTACAGACCACTACGAAAGTGTAACCTTTCCCTTTTTTCAAATAAGCATTAGCGTCACTAAATTCATTACTCACCGCCACCCTTTTTTTATTGCTGGTATCATATACACAAAATTCAAAAACAGCAATGTTTAACTGTCTGAAATTCTTTTCTGGTCATCTTCATCATCATTTATTTCTTAATTACTGAAATAACTTTCTTACTAGAGGAGGGGAGTATTTTTAAAAATCTACTCCTGAGCTGGGCGTGGTGGCTCCCACCTTTAATCCCAACACTTTAGGAGGTCAAGGCAGGTGGATCACCTGAGGTCAGGAGTTCGAGAACAGCCTGGCCAACATGGTGAAACCCCGTGTCTACTGAAAATACAAAAATTAGCCAGGCGTGGTGGCGGGCACCTGGGCTGAGGCTGGAGAATTGCTTGAACTCAGGAGGCGGAGGTTGCAGTGAGCAGAGATCACGCCATTGAACTCCAGCCTGGGCAACAAGAGCGAAACTCCATCTAAAAAAAAAAAAAATTGTAGTCCTGGTGTAAAATATGCTAGATGCACCACTGATTCACCTTCCTAACAAGAAGGTCCTAAGGGAACAGAAGGTGAGGCTTCTGGAATAACAAAGCCAACACAGGTCTCAACCGCCAGGCTAATGAACTTGGACTACAGTCTCTAGGTAAATAACAGAGAAAATTATAAAGAACTTTGACTATCCAAAACGTGAAACCTCAAAGTATCTAAAGCAAAGACACCTGCAAACCAAAGCACAAGTCAAATAAACTGGAGAAAATATTTTACAAAATAAAGTATGATTGAAGGGTTAAGTTTTATATACAAAGAACTCAAACAAATGGGTAAAAACAATCTCAGGTGCCAATAGATAACCTGGCAACATATATATAATTCAACATACATATAATGAAATAACAATATACTGTTTGCCTATTAGCAAAAAAAAAAAAAATTGTGTTTTGTTTTTGTTTTTTGAGACATTGTCTCACTCTGTAACCCAGGCTGGAGCACAGTGGCACGATCCTGGCTCACTGCAATCTCCGCCTCCAGAGGTCAAGCAATTCTCCTGCCTCAACCTCCTGAGTAGCCGGGACTAGAAGATGCGCACCACCATGCGGGGCTAACTTTTGTACTTTTAGTAGAGATGGGGTTTCACTATTTGCCCCAGCTGGTCTCAAACCCCTGACCTAAAGTGATCTGCCTGCCTTGCCCTCCCAAAATGCTGGCATTACAGGCGTAAGCCACGAGCTCGGCCGCAAAAAAAATTTTTTTTAAAATAGTGAATCCTAGTGCTGGTGAGGAGGAGAGTAAGGTGTGACACATACCAACCCACTGCTCGAGGCATCCCCAAGGCACATGACCTTTTGGGAAATCAGCCCAGGAATAAGCTACAAGGGTCATAAAAATGTTTCAACCTTTCAGTTAGTTATTTTACCTCTGGAAATCTACTTAAGGAAATACTCCAAAATATGGAAAAAGTTACATGCATAAAGATGTTAATTATGCCATTGTTTCTAATAACAATAGTAGTGAAAATAGCCCAACTTCCAACAATAGAGGAATGATTAAACAAATTAGGGGCACATCCTTGGGATTGATCATTCGGTCCTTAACTATAAGAGTTTAAAACAGAAACGTGGAAATTTTTGCTATAAGATTAAGGGGTGGGGAGCAGAATAAGCTATGAAAAATATACAGACTTAGGCTAAGAAGAAATATACCAAGAGTAGTTATAATAGTATGCATTTCTGCACATTAACTTTATACTGGCTTTGATAAACAATTTGACCCTTTGCTCTGATTTCTCAGTTATTATATTCTATTGTACTAGATGCATATTTGTTTTAAGTATCCGCAAATCTTTTAAATAAGGTAGAATACAAATTAACCAATTAAGTAATAATTCATAGAATCAAGCTGTTTCATTACGATGGTAGGGTTATGATGATACCCATTCTTTTTCTTTATTTTCGAAATTTCTGTAGCCTGGTTAGTTTGCTTTTACAATGTAAAAAATATACAGAACACCAAATAAACAAGTAACATAAAGAAACTGCTGCCATATCTTACACCTTCAGTGCTCCTTCCTGTATTTGATCTGAGAACACAGCACTCTCCCAAAGGTCACTTCAGCTAAGGGAGAAATAGGGCTTTCTTCCTGTAGGTTCTGTGAGCTGAGGACTGAAAACTGTTCCCTGAATGGGTTGACTGCTCCGTGAAGACCCCAAGGAACTCTAGAAGCCCAGGAACATTAGGGTAGGATCATTCTGATGACAGACAGCAGCTAGACTCCTAGGGTGGAGGGGCCTTCCCAAAATTCAAACAGCATAGGTAAGAACAGATCAGAAAAGAGACTGATGTGGGAAACCCTTCCACAAAAAACAGATCAAAGGAGTGAGCCCCTGAGGGCAGGGACCATAGTATCCATCTTTGTACTCCTTGCTACAAACGTGATGCCTAGTAAAGGAACCCAATAAACGCTGTTGCTAATGGATTCATGCATGCGTGCACACATGCATTCATTGTTTGACAAATATTTACAGATGTGCCACTGTTCTAGCTGCAGGTTATTTAGCAGTGAACACAATGAAGTCCCTACCCTTAAAGCAGCTTACATTCTAAGTGCGGAGAGGCAGATGATAAACAAATAAAGACATATTGCATCAGGCAGCTATGAGTATCCTGAAGATAAATAAAGTCAGGTAGGGGAAAAGGGAGAGCCCCGGGGAGGCAGGGAGAGGGGTGTGCTGGCTTAGCTGACCACAGCCTTTCTGCAGGAAGTGAGGGGCTGAGCCATACACAGGTGGAGGGTAGGGCACTGCAGGCACAGGGAGCGGCCAAGTGCACAGGCTTTGAGACAGGTGTGTGGGCAGCTTCAAAGGCCAACAGGAACAGCAAAGTGGCTGGAACAGAGTAAACAAAGAGGAGAACATATCACATATGAGGTCAGTTCTTGCAG
>NW_012105920.1:1472282-1520195 GCF_000951045.1 Mandrillus leucophaeus
CGCCTCCAGAGGTCAAGCAATTCTCCTGCCTCAACCTCCTGAGTAGCCGGGACTAGAAGATGCGCACCACCATGCGGGGCTAACTTTTGTACTTTTAGTAGAGATGGGGTTTCACTATTTGCCCCAGCTGGTCTCAAACCCCTGACCTAAAGTGATCTGCCTGCCTTGCCCTCCCAAAATGCTGGCATTACAGGCGTAAGCCACGAGCTCGGCCGCAAAAAAAATTTTTTTTAAAATAGTGAATCCTAGTGCTGGTGAGGAGGAGAGTAAGGTGTGACACATACCAACCCACTGCTCGAGGCATCCCCAAGGCACATGACCTTTTGGGAAATCAGCCCAGGAATAAGCTACAAGGGTCATAAAAATGTTTCAACCTTTCAGTTAGTTATTTTACCTCTGGAAATCTACTTAAGGAAATACTCCAAAATATGGAAAAAGTTACATGCATAAAGATGTTAATTATGCCATTGTTTCTAATAACAATAGTAGTGAAAATAGCCCAACTTCCAACAATAGAGGAATGATTAAACAAATTAGGGGCACATCCTTGGGATTGATCATTCGGTCCTTAACTATAAGAGTTTAAAACAGAAACGTGGAAATTTTTGCTATAAGATTAAGGGGTGGGGAGCAGAATAAGCTATGAAAAATATACAGACTTAGGCTAAGAAGAAATATACCAAGAGTAGTTATAATAGTATGCATTTCTGCACATTAACTTTATACTGGCTTTGATAAACAATTTGACCCTTTGCTCTGATTTCTCAGTTATTATATTCTATTGTACTAGATGCATATTTGTTTTAAGTATCCGCAAATCTTTTAAATAAGGTAGAATACAAATTAACCAATTAAGTAATAATTCATAGAATCAAGCTGTTTCATTACGATGGTAGGGTTATGATGATACCCATTCTTTTTCTTTATTTTCGAAATTTCTGTAGCCTGGTTAGTTTGCTTTTACAATGTAAAAAATATACAGAACACCAAATAAACAAGTAACATAAAGAAACTGCTGCCATATCTTACACCTTCAGTGCTCCTTCCTGTATTTGATCTGAGAACACAGCACTCTCCCAAAGGTCACTTCAGCTAAGGGAGAAATAGGGCTTTCTTCCTGTAGGTTCTGTGAGCTGAGGACTGAAAACTGTTCCCTGAATGGGTTGACTGCTCCGTGAAGACCCCAAGGAACTCTAGAAGCCCAGGAACATTAGGGTAGGATCATTCTGATGACAGACAGCAGCTAGACTCCTAGGGTGGAGGGGCCTTCCCAAAATTCAAACAGCATAGGTAAGAACAGATCAGAAAAGAGACTGATGTGGGAAACCCTTCCACAAAAAACAGATCAAAGGAGTGAGCCCCTGAGGGCAGGGACCATAGTATCCATCTTTGTACTCCTTGCTACAAACGTGATGCCTAGTAAAGGAACCCAATAAACGCTGTTGCTAATGGATTCATGCATGCGTGCACACATGCATTCATTGTTTGACAAATATTTACAGATGTGCCACTGTTCTAGCTGCAGGTTATTTAGCAGTGAACACAATGAAGTCCCTACCCTTAAAGCAGCTTACATTCTAAGTGCGGAGAGGCAGATGATAAACAAATAAAGACATATTGCATCAGGCAGCTATGAGTATCCTGAAGATAAATAAAGTCAGGTAGGGGAAAAGGGAGAGCCCCGGGGAGGCAGGGAGAGGGGTGTGCTGGCTTAGCTGACCACAGCCTTTCTGCAGGAAGTGAGGGGCTGAGCCATACACAGGTGGAGGGTAGGGCACTGCAGGCACAGGGAGCGGCCAAGTGCACAGGCTTTGAGACAGGTGTGTGGGCAGCTTCAAAGGCCAACAGGAACAGCAAAGTGGCTGGAACAGAGTAAACAAAGAGGAGAACATATCACATATGAGGTCAGTTCTTGCAGTTTTTTAGGCCGTTCTTAGGACTTCGGATTTTATGTCAGTGAGATAGGAAGCTGCTGGAGGGTTTTGGGTGAGGAGTGTCATAGTCTGGCTTATGTTCTAAAAGGCTCACTCTGCTTATGTATAGAGTACACCTGGGGAACAGAAAGCAGGAGAGAAAGGGTGAAAACAAGAAAGATCCATTTTGAGGCTGCTGTAATTGTCCAAGTGAGAGAGGAAGATGGATTTTTTTTAAACTCTCCACTTTAGACTGAGAAAGAAAAATGTTTTATCTGAGAATCCAAACCCCCTTTAATTATCAAACCCAGAGAGGCACCAAAATGTGACAGCGATCACCTCTCCCCGCCTAAGCTAAATAATCACCTCCTGAAGCCACTTGCTATGTGAGCTCTAGACTAACTGATGCTAAGTAGCCATAAAATGACATATGTTGGACAACATCACTCGTACTATATAGTTCAACAGTATAGAGCAATCACTATCCAATGTTATCTCTGTAAACCAGGGAGGATTCCTGTCAAACAACTTTGTCTCAGCCCACTTCCTTGTTCCTTTTGCCTTTGAAAACCTGCTTGTAACAAAGGCCAAACAGAGCACTCCCCAAGGCAACTTGGAAGTGTGTCCCAGGCAGCTGTCCTCAACCTTGGCTCAGATACTAGGTCGACAAGACCAGGACTGTCTTTTGGTGTGAGGGGCATGGTTTCTTCCCACCCCCACTGTAACCTGGAGCTGCAATCCCTGCTGAAAGAATTGCCCTCTAAAGGACTAAGGATCTCAGCAACAGGGAAGTGGGAGGAATCTTCACGCCAGAGATAAAGAGCCAGTCCTTGGGCATGCGTGGGAAGCACTGGGGTGGGGCGAAGAAATCTATCTCCCGGGAGGTGTTATCACTTCATAAATCCCAGATTTGATCAGGCAATGTAGCCATCTCACTATTTCAGGCTGCAGCTCCTAAGACAAGTGTGAACTGGGCAGACAAACAGGAAGACGGTCCCAGGTGGAGAGCCTGCATTTGGCTTCTGTACTCCAGTTCCAGCAATTAACAAAGCAAAAACCTGCCACACTCAGAATGATGGCCCTTCCCAACCAGAATTCTGTTTCTGACAAGTGGCAAAGATACTTTAAACTGCACCAAGTGTATGACAAGGACAATCTTCTGGATATTCCCATTTAAACAGGGATGGGCCAGATGCAGTAGCTCACACCTGTAATCCCAAAACTTTGGGAGGCTGAGGCAAGAGGACTGCTTGAGACCAGAAGTTCAAGACCAGCCTGGGTAACACGATGAGACCCCTGTCTCTACAAAAAACACAAAAATTAGCCAGCTGTGGTGGTGTGCACCTGTGGTCCCAGCTACTCAGGAGGCTGAGGCAGGAGGATTGCTTGAACACAGGGGTAGAGGCTGCCATGTTTGTGCCACTGCACTCCAGCCTGGGTGACAGAGCATGACTCTGTCTCAAAAAACAATAAATAAAATAAAACAGGGATGAACTGGAGAAACTTCATCAAACTGTTCAGGATGAACTGGAGAAGGTATAGGTGCTGTCTTGCTTAGAGGTGGGGATGATTTAAGGAAGGCTAACACAAGGGCCTTGGTTAGTCTAAAGATAATCACAGCAACCAGGTGGTGGTACCAGGAACTAGTCCACCAAATCCCAACCTGCAGTCAAAGAGTCTCAACTCTCACCTATAAAGGGATCCTCCCAAATTCTCTAAATGTATGGAAATCTTTGACAGGTCTTCTGAAGCCTATAGTCATAGAATAGATATAGATAAATAGTGTAGATATTGTATAGCTACAGATTGACATGTACATATGCCGTATACATTAGATACATGCTACATATTTACATTTCTTGGCCTTTCGGCTTTATTATCTATCTCCACAAAGTAGGACACAAGACAAGCTTGTTTCCCGTTTAAGTTTTTCTACCTGGACTGTTTTGCAAATCTGCCAGAGAGTTGCAGGATACTCCTGCTATGGAAAGATTTCTGCCAGACAGGCTCAGAGACCTGCCCTGTTACTGTTCTATTTAATAACGCATCCACACAAACACACAAATGGGGGACTTTCTTCCCCATGACTTTCACGGCATGGCTGGGGGCAGAGCTGGGAGGTTTTCATAGCCCATTTATCCTCAAACTGCTCCATTTCCCCCTTGATCTCAGTTGCCACCCGACTAACTCCGGGATGATTCAGCTCCATACCACAATCATCTCCTGGTGATAGAGTTCCATGGATTTAAAAGCTGTAAGAAAAACTGAGACAGATTCAGAAGAGATTCTAGTCACCCCAAACCAGCAATTACAAATATTTTTTAAGTATTCATATATATATATATATATATAGATAGATATAGATATATTTTTTTTTTAATTTTTTTGAGACAGTCTCACTGTTGCCCAGGCTGGAGTGCAGTGGCGCCATCTCGGCTCACTGCAATCTCCAACTCCCGGGTTCAAACCAATCTCCTGCCTCAGCCTTCTGAGTAGCTAGGATTACAGTCACCTGCCCCCACACTTGGCTGATTTTTGTAGTTTTAGTAGAGATAGGGTTTCACCATTTTGGCCAGGCTGGTCTTGAACTCCTGACCTCGTGATCCACCTGCCTCAGCCTCCCAAAGTGCTGGAATTACAGGCATGAGCCACTGCGCCCGGCCTAATTTTTGTATTTTTAGTAAGAGGCGGGGTTTCACCATTTTGGCCAGGCTGGTCTCGAACTCCTGACCTCCCAAAGTGATCTGCCCGCCTTGGCCTCCCAAAGTGCTGGGATTAAAGGCATGAGCCACCATATCCAGCCACAAGTTTTCATATATTTTTAAGTATCTAAAATTAGCACCTCTCTTTAAACCTTTTACTCACTCTTTCCTGACCCCTTCCTTGTATCCCCTATTCCCTTTCGGTTTCTTCACCATCCCCATTTGTCTCCTTTTCCTCAGTACCTACCCACCAAGTCCTGCTCTGCTCCCATCCCACTTCAGATTTTCGTGTCTATTCTGTAATACCCTTAATGACCCACTGAGGCTGTGAGCTTCCTGTTTACCCACAAGCGTTTAGTGGATCCAGCAATCCTACCAAGCGTTAAAGATGCTGTAGTCCTACTGTGCTGCCTCCAACCCAGTTCCTTCCAAAACAAAGCAGGATGACAAGGTGACTCCACAAGAACTGCATTTGACCTCTGTGTGGGTTTTGTTTCCAAAGCCACAGCAGGGTACTCTGAAAACTCTAAACCAGAGGGAAAGGAGACCTAGCCTTCAGAACTCTGTGTGTGTGTTTAAAGGCAGGAAAAAAAAAAAAGAAAAAAAAAGGAACCAATGAGGTTGTCAGAAGGGGATACTCTGCCGTAACTGGTGTTTACCACGACCCACCGGGTGCTGAGGAGGAAGTGGTTGCTATAACCCCAAGGGGGAAATGCTCGCTTGAAACAGGAAAATGGAACTCTTACAACTTTCCATTAGCAGCATTCGAGAAGCCAGCCACACTGGGAAACGCTTGCACAAGCACTCCCCAGAGTCCCTGAGATGAGTGTCAAGACAGTCCAATCACAAAGCACAGATCACGACACAGATACAGGTCCATGTTGTTTCCAGAACGTCTCAGCACTGGAAAAACTCTTATGATCACTTCCCTTACCTCCAGCAGGCTGAACTTGTAAGGAGCTGTGGGGAGGAGGAAGAAAGGGGGAAAAGGCAGGATGACACATTGGAAAGAACGCTGGGCCCAGTGAGGATCAGAAGACCTGGTCTTTAGTCCCAGTTCTGCGATTTACTAGTGGTGGAACTTTGGGCAAATTACCCACCCTTCCTGCTTCTCGATTTCTACTTCCTCTATAAAACAGGGATATTGTTCACTGCTTTGCTCACATCCTCGGGCTGCTGTGGGAATCATATGGAATCCTTCATAGGATGAAACTTGTATGTGCTATGCAAATGCTTGTTATCACTGTAAGATTCGAATCTGCATAAAGCTTTCTTGAGTCCCAGCCTCTTGCTCCTCAAACGCATCCTCTCTGCTACACTTCCACCTGAGCACTTCCTCAACCCACTTTACTTGTAATTCTGCCCACACTGCTGCAGAATTTCAGTAGAAGATCCCATAGTCTGGTCAGAAGAGTATAAGCAAGTCTAAATAACCAAAGTGCGGGGAACTCAACCAAATCACTTGACTCTGGGCTCCGTGTTCCCACATTCTCTCCTCTCCAGAGATGAAGATTTCATCCTCAATGGCTAATTTGCCTGCTTGGAGGCTCAGATTGGCCCCTGTTCTGAGTCATATTTTCCATTTAGTAAAATGAACATCTGGCTGCTGCACGATGCCTTTTGTGTACCGTCACCTACGCCACAATTATCTGCAAGGTAATGCATGCCACTACAGCACGGTGCAAAAACAGGGTTGGTTTGGGATGGTGAAAGTCAGCCATCTTAGTTTCAATCTTATATGCAAATTCTAATGAAGAAAAGCCACTACCAGCAGGTCCACACACACTCACAAAGAACTCATAAATTCTTTTAATCCAAGTGTTCAAAGGGATCTTAGGTCCCAGGAACCATCCTGCTGTTTCATCTCAGTGGGAGGCAAGATGGTTAAGGAAAAACAGCTCTAGTTTCCTCCATCCCCCCAGTCCTCCTATCGGTGTGACCTTGACCAGGCCATCCAACCTTCTAAAAACCTTGGCTTCCTCATCTGCAAAATAGGGGTAATAACAAGACATGTCCTTCCCGGCTCCCAGGGTTCTTATGGCAACCAAGTGAGAAAACAGATGTGAAAGTGCTTTGCAAACCGCAAAACACTGTCCAAGTGTGAGGTATTGTTATCTAGCAAAAGTGCCTTGAGAATAACACAGAAATCTGGAAGCATTTTAATTTGTTAATGGACTTATACCACACCTTGACTTAAAAACGACGTAGGGTAAGTGCCTGAAGGAATTCTGAAATAATTTCTAAATAAGTTTATCCAAGCAAGTTGCCAAAACAACCCACTGAATTGGGTAGTAGGCTTTTGGATAATAGGAAAACTGCAGATCGCTGTTCTTCATTCTTATTTCACCTTTTGAGCTCTGGAAAGAACTGGAAGGACCATATTGTGTTGCCTTTTAGGGAAGAACTAAACAGTCTCTTCACACCCTCCACACCCTCCCTATTATCACTTCCATCCCCTGAGCACCTGGGAAGCAGCTCCTTCTCCAAACCTACAAACCTTCTTCCCAGAGCCCAGGCTAGCTTGGAAGCCTGGAGCGATTTGAAACGCTGTCCTAAGATCTTGAGGCCAAAGGCATCCCCATCATCCTTCCAAGAGGGTGTTACCCCCAGGGACAGCAGGAGTTTCCAGAACACACAAAGGCTTATTCTGCTCACAAGGATATTTACCAAATCAGCCCCACAAGAATTTGCCAGGATCAGGGCAAAAGAGCAGAGCTGGGACAGCCTTCTGATTCACAGCCTGGCAGATTCACCCTTCTCTATTATTAGCAACCCAGGCACGATGCCACCAGGGCTGAGGAGAGACCTTGGTGTCAGGGTAGAGAAAGCAGGAAGAGGTGTGTGTGCAGCGGGGGAAGTATGCAGAGTTGCCTGAGGTTTCCTCCAGAGAGAGAGAGAGAGCAGAGGGGTTGGTTAAAGCAATCTCCCCTTCCTCCTTAGTTCTCTAACCTCCTGTGAATCTCAGACAAGCCCAGCCCCAGGATCAGAAGCCCTGGAACCCAGACCCACCCTGAATGTTGCTGGAGGTGCTCCCCCTTACCCTTCTGGGCCCAGCTCAGAGGTGCACAGCACTGCCTCTGCTGGGTACCACTGGACTCTAGGCTGTGCCAGAGGCTGCAAGATGGAGAAGCATAGAGAAACCGATAGGAAAGGTGGAGAATCTCTTTTCCCTGCAAGTTGCTGCAGCCCTAACACACATTATGTTCCCTCCTCGTAACAATGACTACCACTGAAACAGCACCCATTACATACATCACAGGGCATTCACCTCCTGTTATAGACAGGAAAACAACCGTGTGGAGGCTCAGCAGGCTGCCCTGGAGAAGAACGTGGCTAATGCTGATTGAGAGGGACAGGACTGAAGGAGGAGATGAGTAGCTTCACCTTCATGAATCTTGTATTATTTCATTTGTATAGGTATTTCACGTGTATTATTTAACGTGCTATATCAAGCTTGTACAGGCATTACTTGAATACACTGAAAACCATGAAATGAAGGAATTGAAAAAAAAAAAGAAAGACATGTTGCCAATCAATGGTAGAGTCTAGATTTGGACAGATTTGTCCAACTCCAGAATATACTCTCTGGCCACACCTTCACAATTTGTCCAAATACTAAACCAGGACATGGATGCTAACAAAGACTATTTTTCTAATGTTATTCATATGAATAATTTTACAAAATAACCAATAACCAAACATTTGGTTATTAAGTATGATAAATGTGGCCTATGGAAAATAAAATGACACAAAATGAAAACTGGCTGCCACGCAAACTTAGGAGAGGGCAGAGGAGCCACGGTGACCCCAGACTCACTTTCCATAAAGGGGGAGGAAAATCAAATCCCCTGCAGATGGCTGCAGACCTCAAATAGAGTTGCTGCCACCGAGGGCAGAGGCCAAGCCCCTGGAGCAGGCTGACTAGTCTAGTCTAGTGGTTAGGAACATAGTCTCTGGAGCCAGGCTAAGTGTGAATTCTGGTTCTGAATTTCGTATCTGTGACTTCAGGCAAGCTTATTTGTGCCCCATTGGTTTCCTCACCTGTGAAATGAATTTGGGACATTGTGAGGACTAAAATGTAAAGTATCTAGCACTAAACACTACCTAAGTGTTCGTTATTATCATCATTATCAGTCCTGGTCAGGGAGAAAAAGGGCGAATTATCTATTTCAAAAGGAGCCAGGACTGGGATAAGGCTCTGGTGAGCTTTTCACGTGGTCTTGACAACTGTGTTCATGATAGGCTTATTCTAGGCTGCTCTCTGCTCTCAGGAAGGAGGTTTCCTGTGTGAAGAGAAGGCCTCCCAGGAAGTGACAATAGAGGTATCAATACTCCCAGCAAGAGAGCCATAGGCCCAGAGTCGATGTCAGAAAGAGGGGCATCTCAGGGAGCATGCCTCCACAGAGGGCTACTGATGAGGAAGAGAGCACATGGTTGCCCAGAGGGCAGGCCTGCGGGGAAGCACTGACGCCAGCACCCAGGTTAGGGGAGTCCCGGTGTCAACTTCTGCAGAGATTGGCACTCATATCCCAAAGAACTGGGTGTCTCTCTAAGATATAGCTCCCCGCCTCCCAATATCTCTTCCTGCAGGTGTTTTGTTCCAATGGCTGACAGCGTCTATTCAGAATTTTTTAAAATGTCACTTTGTTTCCATTTGTAAGAGGAATTAAAATGTACCAAAATTCCAAAGAAAATTGCCCCTTTTCAAATGTGGTTGCCTGTCTCCCCTCTTCCCTTTTCTGCTTTTGATCTTATTTAAAATCTCTGACCTAAAAGTGAACTCTGATATTCCATGCTCCTGGAGTTTTGGGAGGACCCTGACTTCAGAGGCAGAACTCCTGAGTTCTTCTGGTTCCAGCTCTGCAGCTAATTTGGAAACCCCAAGAAAGTTGTATCACTTGTCTCAGTCCAGACAATGGAAAGATTAACCACATAAACTCAAAAATACTATCTGGCTCTGAAATTCTGTGTTCTTGGGATAGTCTCAAAAAAGCTGAGTTGTGGGGACTAACCTAAGTCGATATTCTACCCTTTTGAACTGGTGTTTAAAGGAGAAAGAAGATAAACGAATGTTTTCCTCATCAGTCATTCAAGACTATACTTAAAATTACATTTTGCAGAAATAAAAGCAGTATTTTTAATATTAGGAAAACGTCTAAAAGGGTGACTATGGGTGATTTTAATTTCTTTATAGTTTTCTTTATTGACCCAATGATCTACAATGGACATGTCACAGTTTAAAACTCAACTTAAAGGTTATTGCTTTAAATTCGATTTTTGCTGGGGAAAGAGTTAGGAGTCTGGCTTCTAAAAGCGTCCTTTTCACCAGTGAAACTGCCTTCATTCCCAACCCTGCAGCAAACCTGTGAAGAGTTAAAGCGCAGGCCAGGCGGAGAGGGTGGGGAGAAAAGGGAACTGTAAAAAGCCTCAACACCCAGTAGATTTCCTACTGCTGCTGACACCTTGGCCCAGCGTCTGTGCCTCCGACCTGCTTACGGAGACCAACCACACCTCGATCCTAACACATCACCTGTGAGTGCACGGTCAGCTCTCAAGCGGCCTCAGACGGCCTCAAACTAAGCTCTGGGCGGGGTTTTCAACCCCGAAAGCCCAGAACTGAGCCTCCAGGCAGCGCAGGGCCCGTGACCACGTGAGCACGGACCCGCCTCCCCCGCCTTTCCATGACGTAACTGCTGGGGCGGGGAGGGGGGCGGGGCACACCCAGCTGCCCAAATCAGCCCGACCCCAAAAGAGCAAGCGAGTTCCTGAAATTCCTTGAGGTTTGAAAGGCAGCTTAAAGATTCTAAGTCCCTTTTGGCGGAGAGGTGGGAGGTAGGGAAGCCTGAGGGCATCCCAGAACCAGCATGAGGAACAGAAATGTGTCAGCTCCTTCCCCAAGAGAGTCAATGCTGAATGTGTTAGGTAGGGTCCTTTTCCGGGACCAGCTGGTGAACCGACGCGTGGAGAGTCAGCTCTAATATGATTACTTGTATTAAGTTACCCACGATTCTTATGAAAAAGGAAACCAAATATCCCACAGTACAAGAAGGAAAGAAAAGGGGGCCCCAGGCTTTTCAGCAAGGGCGTTTGGAAAGAAATGGATATTGATGATAGGGACTTTTCAGAGACCAGGCTGAGCCCAGTTGGGATGCAACTCAGGAAAGTCAGATCGAGGGAACTAAACCAAGATACTGTTGGCCAAGATAAATTTCAAACGCTTTTTCTCACCAGGATTCATGAAGCCTTTTTGCCTTGAAGCCCACAGGGCACAAGAGAGCTACCCTGTCCCTGGGACAAACAGGAAAATGTTCAACCCCATCTTGGGTAAATGCAAGACCTCTGCCAACCCCAACACATACGCCTTGTGACTACCCTAAGTGGATATGCTCTTTCACATTGCTAAGAAAAAGTCTGCAGCTATGAAGTGGTCAGCCTCTGAGGTCCAGTCATTGCCCTGACAAGGCTTTGAGATGCATGCTCTCTGAAACTCCCCTCCCTTCACCTGGCAAAAATTATTCATGCCATCCTTAATAGCCTTTTCAGCTGAGCGCTTTGGTCAGAAAATTAACCACCTGCCTCTTCTCACCATGTCAAACCCAGTGGTCTGGTGAGAAGACCTAACATGGGGTGCTTCTCAGTCCACAGACAGTGTTGCTGGTTCCCAGAGGCCAGATTGTTCCTTTCTTCCTAGCCTGTGAATGACACTCCCACCTAGAACCAGCCCTTCTGCTCTTGAGGGGTTACACTTCATTTACCTTTGATTTAGCCAGAGAGTTTACCTTGCAGACACCTCCATCTGTAAAATTGGGCAGAGAAGGCAGGGAAAGCAATTAGTGTGTTGCGTGTGTTCTCTGAGCCTACCATTATGCAAGAGAGCTTGTGTCCATTCTCTAAGATGGTCTTCACAACCACCCTGGCAAGGGCACAGAGTTGCTAAGTGCAAAAAATTTGATAAATCCAGAGCCCAGATGCAACCCAGGCCTTCCCTATGCCAGGCTGCTTTCCTGCAATTGCCTGGGGCATACAGAAAAATACCTACATTGAGGTAAACGGTTTGATTTAAAAATTAAATATAATCATTTTCTTTTAAAGCCCAATTTGCATAATTTTGCATTGTACAGATTTGGATCTGTGCTTCATCCTCTCCCATCTGCAACAACATTTAAATGCCTCAGTCTGGGCACTAAAAAAGGCAGCAAATGCAGGTCTACTAGCTGGCCATGTTTTTGGTAACCCTGCAAAACAAAATTTCCAGCTCTCCAGATGATACCCCCACCTCCTTCAAAACAAATGCCTATACTCCAGCATGTGTCACTCAGGAGTCCAAGCTGGGAGTTCAGACTCAAGCTGCTTATAAGCTCATAGGCTGAGTGAGGGCATTACATAAAAAGGCTCAGAGCTATGGGGAAACAGTGTAGGAGCAACGTCGGCAGTCCACCTAAAGGCCTGGCTGAAGAATTTCTGGGCCTCCTAAAGGATCCCCAGGCAGCTGCCACCATCTCATCTCCAGTAGTCAAAAGCCCACCACTAGCTGAAGGCTGGGAGGGCAATGCAGTGGTCCTTGACCTTGGCTGCACATCAGTATCACCTGGGAGTTTTACAACCATTGTTGCCTGGGTCCCCCCCACCCCGAGATTCTGGCTTAGTCAGTGCAGAGTGTAGTCTAGCACAGGGATTTATTTGTTAAGCTCCCACATGTTTCCAAAGTGCAGTCTTGGCAAGAACCACTGGGCTAGTGTTTGGTCAAAGTGGCCCAAAAGAGCTAGGAAAATGTAAATAACATTCAGCAGGCCATTCAGGGTTCTTGAGAACAGAGAAGGACCAAAGGGATTTCTGTGTACTGGCAGTGAAAGGCGAGGTAGCGAGATAGAGCAAAGGGTTTGGAGCAAAGCAAGCGGAAATTTGAGTCCTAGCTCCAGCATTTTGCCCACCATGTGACCTGGGTAAAGCCACTCATTCATGCTGAGCCTCAGTTTCCTCATCTGTAAAATAAGGCTGCTTGCCTTACTGGGCTGTGCTAGGAATTAGCTGTACTAGGGCATTGCCTGGCACATACAAGGTCTTCTGTAAGTGACACTTATGATTGTTAATAAACAAATTGCACCTGGGATTGACTTGTGTTTGGTATTTAGAGAGGCTGTGGGCTGATGGTACCCTTCAGAGGGGACCCCTTTAGTGAACAAGATTCAGACTTCCTTGGGGAGGAGCTGTGGAAGATAAAAGAAGTTGAAAGTGGTATAGGAGACAGGCAGGGCAGCCACTCAAGCATCTGGGGCATCTCCAGCCTTTGTTCTCTATCCCTAGTCCCTTTTTCTCTGCAAGTTGAGTCTCAGGAGGAGGTGTATATTTACAGGGAGACTCCAGCTATATTTCGCCACGTTCTACCTACCAAAGTGGGTGGCAATCAGACTGGATTGTGTCATCCCAAGCAGCTCTGCCCAAGACAGGTCTGTCTGCCCACAGACTCACACCTACCTTCTACCTCATACTTTACACCATGATGCTCTGAGGGAAGCCAGGCCCTAGAGGGGGCAGCCAGCACTACAACCTGTCACCTGTGCTGTCCACGCTTGCATAAACCTGGGTAGAAGACACAGACCCTGGAAATGTATGACAACTGTCCCAAGGCAGAGAGGGCTGGGGAATCCCAACTCTGCAACACTTCCCCCTTCGTGCTTTGAGCAGCCCAGCATAAAGGAACCCACTGCCTACATGATTCTTTCTGCTTTTCCTTTTCTCTCCTTTCTCCCTTAATACCTGTAGAGTTGATGGAGCTCTTTCTCATCCATTATTTCTTATGATGTTCAAAACAGCCCTGTGAGGCAGCTGATTACAGGGACTAAGATGACCTGGATTCACCAGTAAGAAAACAGAGGCTCAGGCAGATGCCATGACTTGCTCCCGGTCACAGGACTCATCAGAAACAGCATTTGAACCCATGTCTATGTACCAAGAACCCATTCTTCTCCACCATGCTATGCTCCATGGCCCCCTACCCATGTCAAAGGCCCTCCTGCTTGCTGTGTAGTATAAGCCATCTGTGAAGTGGAGACAGTGGCGGGGGAAGGGGAGTGTAGACATGCAACTAATCTAAGCTCTAGCTGAACTCAGAGTCCCCCTGACTTGATGCTCCATTCTAAAACTGAGTTTGAGCAACACATCATTCCATCTCTCCTTTCTCCATCTGAGAAAATGGCAAAGCCAGCTACCCAAGGACAGGCTGGACGAGTCAACCACCAAACATCTTACAACATCTGTGCCTCAGAACACAGCTTTCACCTTACCAAACTTCATTTTAAAGAAATGAAGGTACTTCATTGCAAAGAGATTTTGTTCAACTGCTGGGCCAATGTGGGAAATATTAAATTCCAGTCAAAGAAGGCATGGATATCCTACTAATTCCCTAAGGCATGTTCCATATTGACAAACCATCTGGCTTTCTGAGTGTCAGGGAAATTTCCAATCCAAAGAGTAAATGAACTTCCATAAGTAGAAAAATAACCTCTTCACAGCACCCAATTCTCACCTGCCAAGAATTCTCTCACCTTTCGCGTGCAGCACTGATGTTGGGGCCATTAGGAACAAAACGAAGGGGAAGGAAATGGCACCAGGTCAGGTGTTACCAGAAGGATATGTGAAAGCAAGTGTAGAATCACCCCCAAGAAACTCAAAGTAGGAGAAGCACTTGCTCATCTGTTACCAGATACTCACTCTCCAGCTGGCCGGCCTAGTGCACGCTTCCAGAAGGAGACCAGCACCAGCTAGGGAGCAGAGCAGTCAACCTGTGCACCCCAACATCCTCCCTCGAAAGCCTGCATGGAAGGCCTGCATTTGGATTCACAGACAGCTATTCTTTCAATAAGCACAGCCGACTCACAGGTCCTACACGGGGAGAATGGAATGGGGTCAGGAAAAAATATTGCTTTCCTTTTCCCTTTGAATGCCTGAGTAGACATTGAAGCCAAGGTGGGGAATGAAGGAGGTGGCCTCTGCCCTAAGAGGGAAACAGCCCTTTAATGGGAACAACACAGTAAGAGATTCATCCAAGAGTCCCTGTCTTCAGAGCTACCTCCCTACACCTCCATCTGTGGACACCCCTTTCAAAACTCAACCTGTCCTCTTGCCATCCACAGGATATTTTAATTTCCTAGAATGTGGCACTTCAAAATTCAGCTCGTGCTGAGCTCAGTGTTCAGCACCCTGGCTCCACACAGGCCCGCTCTGCCCCACCCCTGCCCCTAAGTCCTAGCGACATCGACCCACTCACCATTTCCCGGTCCCGCCACATTCTCTCAGTTCTCCTGGCCATTGCTCACGTGGACCTTCAACTTGGAATCATCTTTCCTCCCTGTCCAGCCACTAAGGTCCAACTCAACAGTAAATTGAAGTCCAGTCACTGAAGTCCAACTCAACAGTTATTGACTGTCCCTTCTCCCACAGAGCCTCCACAGATGAGCTCTGGGCCTCCCAGCAGGCCCCAGGGCAGTAGCTGTTCCTCCCTGTCTGCACCCACACAGCATGGCCCTGCCCTCATGGGCCTCCCTGCAGCCTCTACCCAATGACTCTGTGATCTGATTGCATGTCTCTGTGACCAGTGACATCTCCAGGTCCTCAAGGGCAGGCACCAGGGCTTGTTGGGCTGGAATGTTCAGCATGTAACAGGTGTTTAATTCATTGTTCATAAAATGGACACGAGTTAACTAATTAAAAGCTCCACAACATTGTACAAGGAAAAAAAATTCCACTTTCTCATCCATGAAGCTCTGGAGCTGGAGAAATGAAGTGGCTGGCTGCTGGGTGCCAAGACAAGGAACTGATGACGGGGAGGAAAGGAGAAAGAGTGAGGGAGAAGAGGAGGGGGATGATGACGATTCCAACCTGAGACATTACTGCAGAAAGCAACCCCAGGTTAACAAGGCAAGTTGCTAAAGGAAAGGGAATGGCAGATAAAGCCCCTGCCTCCCCCTGCCCCCCCGCCCTAGAGGGTTTACCAGGGCACTTCAGCAGAACCCAAGGGAAAGCCATGTGGGCCAGCAGGCTTCCAAACCAGTTTTGTCTGCTCTAATGAGGCCACGGGGGTGGGCGGGCAGGGGCAAGTCACAGAAGCATCTGCTTTTGAATCAACAGTGAGGCTTTGGCTGGCTGAAGAATGTCTCCAACTCCCTAGTCACCCAGTGGACCTAATTTCATTCCTGGACATGTCTAGTATAGATTGAAAGAGAAGCCATAGTCAGTTTCAAAAGGAAGTGGAAAAATTCCCTGGGGTTCACTGAGATACCATGATTAGATTGGGGTCTCCAGGAGCATTTCTTGTTAAGTGCCAAGTCCAGAGCTCGGTCTTTGGGGAAATGGGGGAAATTCAAAAGGATCAAACCCCCCAAACTCCCTTTAGCTCAGTGGGAAAAACCCAAAGCTCCTGCGCTGCCTCTGTGTGTCCTCTGGGGCCCCGAACCTGCATCAGCCTGTGGTGTAACATGCCCTCCACCCCAGCACAGACATAACACAACATAAAACTCATTAAAGACCAGAGGACTCCATAACTATCTGGCACTAAAAGGAGATCTCCTGCCACATGTTTCCCATCTAGGATTCTTTCGTGAAAGATCATGTGTAGCTGTACACAATGTCGAAAAAGGACATCCCAAAGGGTTTGGGTGTGTGTCCATTTTTCCTAAGGGTTGTCCTGGGGTGCCAAGTGCACATCTGCCACCGTGTCCTGGGGGCAATATGTGGCTGACTTTTCTGGCAATGGGAGGGGATAGAGCAGAACTGGAGGTAGAGAAAAACGTGCAAGGAGAGTGAGTTATTGCCAAGAGGATTTGACTGTGCTGTGACAACAGAAGTCCCCTGGGTCTTCAAGCCTCAGGCTGGGATGCTATAATCTGGAAACTCCAGGGAGTGACATCACCATGTGCTGGCAGGGACCAATGCCCTGCCTCACTGATGTGGCACAAGTCATTTGCTGCCTTGGGTCTCTAGTACTGTATATTTGTAGTCAGTGAGCAAAAAGGAATATTTTAAAAAGGAATCTTTCTATAGCATCATTTACACTTGGGCCAAAATAAGATCAGAGTGGAATAAAATAAACTCTAATCAAGAAGAGAAGGCAGAAATAGTGCAGAATGCTACCAGATATTTCCACCATGAGCTATAGAACCGTAAATTATTCGTAAGAGAGCTCTTCAGAGTCATAAGTCTATGGCTTCCATCCTCGGATGAAAGCAAAAATCTCACCCACTATCCACAGTGAAGCAACCAAAAGTGGGCCTCGAAAGGGAACACTAGGGTTTGGAGTCTTCTATGCCATCTGTCCTGCCACATCACACCCTGATCCCTTGTTTCCAGCCTCCAGCTCAGAGGCCAACATAGAAACAGCTTCTACCCTCTGTCCCTGGAACAGCTTTTTCCATTGAGACCGAGGGTGCTGCCCGCTGTAAAGGAACATAAATGAGCTCAGAAATCACATCTGCTTTTGCACTTGTCAACTTGAGGCTGGCAAAACTGAGGGGTTCCATGAAACTGCAGCCCCAGCAGTTCCAGCACCGTAGGGAGCACTTAGAGACACAGTGCCCTCATGCCCTCCTGTGGCCTTGCTTGGCACAGAGGGGGCCACACAGATACCAGCTGTGGGCAGGATCTCTAGCTGGGCAGCATCACCATTGCTCCTCATTGTCAAGGGGCCTTTTGGGTGCGGCTCTCTACTCAAGACCACAGGGATGGAGGTAAAAACATTAAAAAGATACTGCTTCCGAGTTTCCTCAAGGAGCTCACCAACTCCCCCAGGCCTCTGGGGAGGAGGAAAGAGCAGCTCCTACCACCTCAAGGATCTTTGCCAGGACCAGCCAAGGGAGTCTCTGTAACAGCTACTTTTAAAAAGAAACAGGAGAAAGCTCCCAATCACCCTAAGTTTTGCTT
The DNA here is from genome assembly GCF_000951045.1 of Mandrillus leucophaeus. NCBI lineage: Eukaryota > Metazoa > Chordata > Mammalia > Primates > Cercopithecidae > Mandrillus > Mandrillus leucophaeus. The sequence goes on from NW_012105920.1 coordinate 1,489,813, forward strand.
AGGATAAATACACCCAAAGTAGAAGCCATACCAAGTCTCAGGCCCGAGCCTCTGGCAAGAAAAAACAAATGGGCTTAGCATTTCTGATAGGTTCACACTTCTGATAGGGTTCAGCGATGATAAAGCCATTATGAAATGGCAAATAGTGACATTATCATACAAGAGATCCCTGCAGCCCTTGAGTGTTCTAGGAAAGAGCATAGCCTGTTAAACTGCAGCCCCCTATATGTGGCAGGTACCATGCTGGCACTGGAAATGCAAAGACAAATTAGACCAAACCCCTTGGGGAGCTGTTTTGCAGAGCTGTTCCTGGAAACTCAGAATGTAACCCCCCCACACTCCTAACCGTCCCCCATCAGGATTGTCTCATGTGTCCAGGGTCCCACAGAACCCAAGCCAAGAGTCACCCCCACTCTGCTATCTTTGGCATTAGATAGTAATGAGGGCCAAGAGGAGAGGACAGAATGGGAGGTCCTCCATCTGCAAAGCAACCCTGGACAGCAGCAGCCCAGCTGCTCGGGGGCCACTGCCCAAAATGCTAATGAAGCCAGTCACAATCAGCAGGCTACTCAGGGGCTGCCCAGACCACAGAGCTGCTGCCACAGTCAGCTGTGCCAGAGCCGCCTGCTGGGTCCCAAGCAGAGCTTTTATGCTAGAACTTTCTCCTTTCCCTTTCACCTGGCATTTGGAATGCCACCAACAGTCTTTGTACCCTTCTCTCTGCTTGACCCACAAAACCATCCAAGGACGCTGGTAGGACTCTCATTGATAAAGACAAAGGCAGATGGGTAGGGATTGGGATGGGAGTTGGGAGAAGGGTCCAGAAAAAATGATTTGGACTCTTTTTGCTCCCATTACCAACCACTCCATTTTCCCCCAACAAACAAGCTCTTCCCCACTTTACTGACATCTGGATTCCACTGGCTAGTTCCACTAGCTTGGGAGCAAGTTTGTTTTCCGACCTCTTTAGGGTATTCAGCAGATGGTGATCAACACAGTCCTCTCCAAGGAGAGACGTTTAGTTTTATGAAAATTCCTAAAGAAAGCCACTGGGATATGTTTTTGTGCCAAGACATCTGACAACTGGCCTATTTTTAAAGTTCCAACCAATAATCTCTCAAAAGCACTCTACCCACAGACAAAGGGGCAATGACGAAAAAAGTAATGAGGCCAGTATTAGGTTTTTGTTTTTCAAACAAGCCAGAATTTACCCATCCAAATAAATAATATTATCTTCAAAGCCCGCCCCCTTAGAAGGCTCTGTGCTGATTCCACTGGAGCTGTGTTTTCTCAGAACATTTTTGGAAAGTCTTGTTGTGGAACAGCCTTTGTTTCCCAGAGAGCATCCAGGATAAAGTTAATAAGCATCCAACCAGCAGCTGCTACTGCAGGCCAGGTACTGTGGTAGGCCCAGGGAAGGAGAATCCTATAGGTAAATACAACAAGGTCTCTCCCTGGCAAGATGCTAACTATCCTGGTGGAGAAAGGAGGAGAAAGTTTTTGTGGGTCTTTGTGGGAAGGTTTTATTTGTGTGTGTGTATGCACATGTGTTTGTGTACTTTTAAGTTCAGAGGTACATGTACAGGTTACCTAGGTAAACTTGTGTCATGGGGGTTTGTTTTACAGATTATTTCACCACCCAGGTATTAAGCCTAGTACCCATTAGTTATTTCTCCTGATCCTCTCCCTCCTCCTACCCTCCACCCTCCAAAAGGCCCCAGTATTTGTTGTTCCCCTCTATGTGTCCATGTGTTCTCATCATTTAGCTCCCACTTATAAGAACATGCAGTATTTGGTTTTCAGTTCCTGTGTTGGTTTGCTGAGGAGAATGGCCTCCAGCTCCAACCATCTTCCTGCAAAGGATATGATCTCATTCCTTTCTATGGCTGCATAGTGTTCAGTGGGTATATGTACCACATTTTCTTTATCCAGTCTACCACTGACGGGCATTTGGGTTGATTCCATGTCTTTGCCATTATGGAATAGTGCTGCAATAAACATACATGTGCATGTGTCTTTATAATAGAATGACTTATATTCTTTTGGGTATATACCCAGTAGTGAGATTGCTGTATTGAATGGTATTTCTGTATTTAGGTCTTTGAGGAATCGCCACAGTCTTCCACAGTGGTTGAACTAATTTACACTCCCACCAACAGTGTATAAGCATTTCTTTAAGGAAGAGAAGATGTTTTGAACACATACCATAAGCCAGGCACCGGGCAACAGCTTTTGATATGTTACATTAAATACGGACCCCAAAATCCTCTTAGATGTAGACAACCAGGCTCAGAAAAGTTAAAGTGACCTAGCCAAAGTCACACAAGAAAGAAATTCTGAGACTGGTCCTGATCTGGGGCTCTCAGGCCCCCAAACTGGTCCTCTCATCCCTACAGCATCCTGCAGTAAACACTTTCCAGGGCAGGAGGCTGAGGCAGAACTCACTCCTCCTACGTCAAGCACTCACCTCCTGTTTACCCTTTCATCAAGAGGCTCTGACAAGCCAGTGGGCAGGGAGAGTTTCTTCAGATATAAAACAGGACTTTTCATAACCCTAGTATTTACGTCAACTGAGAAGGACAGACACTCAGACACAGTCGCACACACTTCACTCACACAGAGGACCGTCAATTCAACATGTCCACCTACCTCACAAGCAGGCAGGGAAATCAGGCCTGCATCTCAACACGTCAAAACTGGTTTCCTGCAATAGCCAAAAGGTGGAAGCAAGCCAAGTGCCATCGGCAGATGACTGGATAAACAAAATGTGATATAGACACACAATGGATTATCATTCAGCCTTAAAAGGGAAGGAAATTCTGACACATGCTACAACAGGGATGACCCTTGAACACATTATGCTACATGAAATAATCCAGACACAAAAGGACAAATGTTGTATGACTCCACTTATCCCAAGTACTGAAAATAGGCAAATTCACAAAGACAGAAAAGTAGATTAATGGTTGTAGGGGCCTAGGAGAGAGGGGAGAGGGATTATTTAAGGGTAGAGTTTCAGTTTGAGAAAATGAAAACGTTCTGGAGACGGATGGTGGTGATGGCTGTGTGACAGTGTGAATGGATGTAATGACACTGAACTGTGCACTTAAAACGGTTAAAATGGTGAATTTTATGTTATGTACACTTTGCTACATTTAAAAAAAAAAACTCGTTTTTTCTCTTTGGAAATATGAATGTATAATCTCTTCCTCAAACAAACTCTGGGCACATGCATATGACCAGTGTCTTCTATTCTCTTCCCAGCCTCAGCTCATGAGGCTTCAGATGAGAGAGGCAGGAGCCATGCTGGGATGGGGCCTGACTGGGGGGGCTCTGCACGCACAGTGAGCAGGCATTCTAAAATCAGCCCCAGAAAATCCCCCAAATGCAGCACAGAACGCCTTAGCCCGGCCTGAGTCAACAGCAGGAAGGGGAGGGCCCAGAATGAGCAGCCGCATCCCCTCCCCTGAAATTTGCAAAATAGTATTTTGGCTAGTGCATTTGGCCCAATATAGAGCAGAGCAAAAAATTTTTACGGAGGAACACTGAAAAGAGACTGCTAGTCCTAAGACTGAGGTCTTTAGGAAAACTTTGTTCTCTGACCAATTTCAACTTTCCCTAATAAATAACAATGCTATAATGCCGAGCAGTCTACCATGCCACCTTAGCAGCTGTGCTCTGCTCCCAAATGTTCTGTTTATGTCTCCCCATAGTGTCACTGTGATGGGTTCAATTTTAAACTACCCCAAGCTAATAGCAAATCCCCCAGAGCTCTGGAAGCAGCTCTGTGTTGCGTGGGTCCTAATCATGAAGGTGGGTTCAGTGGTCACCCAGGGCCCACCGGGAGTCTGTAGCACTCTTTTTCCTCTGGGCTCCCAGGTACCTGCTGAACTCCAAATGGGTGCCTACCAAGGACCAGTGAAGAAAAGTTAAGAGCCCCAGAAAAACAAAGATAAAATGCCTGGGAGGGAATCAGTATTTATCAAGGGCCTACTACATGCAAGGTGCCATGCATTTATTTTTCCTGGAGTCTTCGAAACCCTGTAACTTTCAAGTTTTATACATGAGGAAATGGAAGAAATTCAGCAATATGTCCAAGGAGCAGAGCTAGGGTTCAACTCTAAGTCATCTGACTCCAAAGCTTATACTCTTTCCATTACACTAGGCTGCCTCTCAAGATCATGTGGGTTTTTTTTTTTTTTTTTTTTTTCCTGGTTCTTGTTTTTTATAATCCTGCTTGCCTGGCTTTTAAACTTCTCCAGCTTTTCCACAGGCCCTAGCCCAACTTTCCATTTGGGTAAAAAGAACATCATCCCAGCTGCTATGTCCCAAGTCACATGAAATGGCGGGAACAGATTTCATAAACACAAGTTCAAAAGCCCCTTTAAATAGGAAAGTAGAAATTATTTTTCAGGGGGTAAGCTTCCAAAGAAAGCATTCCCATTCTGCAGCCCTGGACTTCTTAACATAAACCACCAGGTCCAATTCTCACCCTACACTGCCATAGAACAGCTGAGGCTAAACTTGGGCTCCAAAGCCTCTGTCTTCCGCCAGAGAGCCTGGCAGTCTGTGTCAAAAGTGTGCTGGCTATTTCTGAGCCGGCCACTATAAGGGAAAGCCACCCCCAAGTCACCACTCAGTTTAGTCCCAAGAATGAGAGCTGAAGGTAGCATGTCACTAAGGGGATTTATTCTTCAAATGTAGAATTGTTAGTGCTCAATATATAAATACTCAGGTTTGAAGAATAGGTCAACTTCTTTAAAAAAAGAAAAGGGAGGCCGGGTGCGGTGGTTCATGCCTGTAATCCCAGCACTTTGGGAGGCCAAGACAGGTGGATCACGAGGTCAGGAGATTGAGACCACCCCAGCTAACATGGTGAAACCCCGTCTCTACTAAAAATACAAAAATTAGCCAGGCGCAGTGGCGGGCGCCTGTAGTCCCAGCTACACGGGAGGCTGAGGCAGGAGAATGGCGTGAACTCGGGAGGCGGAGCTTGCAGTGAGTGGATATCGCGCCACTGTACTCCAGCCTGGGTGACAGAGCGAGACTCCGTCTCAAAAAAAGAAAAGGGTAAAAAACTCCCCATGCAACTGTGAATATACTCTCATTTCTCCTTCTTCTCCTTTCCTGACAAGAGCGAACAATCAGCAGACAACAAAATCTCAACATCTGGCTCCTAAGTCCACAGCTTTCAGCTTTTTCCTGGGCCTGGGAACTCTTGCCTCAAACAAATCCCGGATGAACTGCTTCAAGTGTGATGGTAATAAAGTTCGGCTGCTCAGGAAGCAAGGCAGGCATGTGAGTCCTGGCTTGGGTGCTGCTGTCCTCCAGGGTGGTCCAGAAGCCTTCAAAGGTAGCACATTACAAGAGTCACTTCTGGTCAACTTCGGTGAGCAGACAGCACCCAGCTCTGCTTTCTCAGGAGCAGGACTGCAGTTTCTGTTGGGAATAGTGACAGCCAAAAGCTCAGAAGAAGAACACACAAGACACTGAGCTGAGATCTCCTCGGGCTTCTGGAAGCAGTCAGACCCTCCACCATTCCCGTCCTTTCCCTAGCTGGTCTAAACTGCTGTCGAGCGATGCTGGGCAGCTCTTTGCACACAGATATTAGGAAAACCCCTGCCTAAGAGTCATTGCTTTAGAATTTAATTTCTAGACTTTAGAACCACTTCTTATTGGGTCTGTAGCGATCACTGCCTGTCCCCCCACCGACATGTTTTGTAAGCAATCTAATTTATGGTGTGCTCAGTATATTCTTCATATACACAGACACATACAACTGAAAACAAAAGTTTCACACAACAGTACTTAACATTTCTTTGTGCAATGAATTCTGTTATTTTCTATTCTACTCTATCATATTCTATTTTATTAAAACATATTGGTTGTAACCATCTAAATTGATCCCCATTTGAAGATCACAATCTGTACTTTTAAAACTGCTACGGTCATAGGAGCCAGTCCCACGTTTTTGAATTATAGCCCTGTGCTGACACCATAGGTCAGAGAGGTGATTTGTACCTTATTCCCCTTTCCTGGATAACTCAAGTTTACTCAAAAAGCTCCACATCAACGCTTTTAAAAAAGAATTCAAATGATCCATGCGGCCCCACCCACAATGGGTTCTCACAGCACACCTTGTCTTCAGACATAGCTCTGAAAGAACTCAACTCTGCATTCACAGAACCATTGCTAATAACCTTTAAGGGGTGTCAGAGGACTAAAGATGGGTAACTATTTGCCTAACATTTTGCCAAATTGGATTCTGAAAGTTTCAGACTGGTAAACATAGGGCTGGATTACCGAACAAGTGATTTGTGAGCATTTACAGGAAAAGGTAGAAATCACTAAAAGTATACGTGGGTTCATTAAGAAAAAGTCTCAACAAACCAATATCATTTCTTCTTTTGATGCAGGCTACAAAATCAGGAAGAATGCCATAGAGAATGTGTTCACATTTCACCAAGGTGCATGAAAAGATAGAAAAAGAAAATATGTGTCCAAGCATGGTTGAACAGTTTTGAAGCTGTTAAAACAACTGTACCCCTAGAGGCTATTGATAACAGACCCTTAAGAACATTGGAAATTGCTTTTATTAGGACCCTAGAAGGTTCTTTCCTGAGTCTGATCCTAGTCAAACTTTCTATCTATGACTTCTTTAATTAGTGATAGCAACATTACCAATTGGTATGGCGTGTCCTCAATTATAACTGATCAACTAATGAACTGGGCACCCACAGAGCACTGTGCAGTTTTATCAGGTACTTTTACACATCTTATCTCATTTGAGCCTCCAAGTCAGGGAGCCAGGTATTATTATATTCATTTTGTAGTAAAGAAACTCAGGCTCAGCCATCAATGTTTCTTAACCTCAGCAATACGAACATTTTCAACTGGGTAATTCTCTGCCATCCTGTGCACTGGAGGATGTCGGCAGCATCCCTGGCCTCTACCCACTATGTGCTGGGAGCACCACCCTTACAGTTGTGACAACCAAAAATGTCTCCAGACATTGCCAAACATCCCCTAACGGCCAAAATCACTCCTGGTTGAAAACCACTGGGTAAATCAAACTTTGATCTGGCTCCATCAAGGTCCACAGTTAAAAAGTTACCAGGACAGTATTTGAATTTAGGTCTCCTCATTTTTCCAACTCTTTCAAAAAGCTGGAAGGGGTCAGGCACCGTGGCTCACACCTATAATCCCAGCACTCAGGGGAGCCAAGGTGGGTGGATCACCTGGGGTCAAGAGTTTGAGACCCGCCTGGGCAACATGATGAAACCCCATCTCCACCAAAAATACAAAAAATTAGCCAGGTGTGGTGATGCACACCTGTAGTCCCAGCTACTTGGGAGGCTGAGGCAGGAGAATTGCTTGAACCCGGGAGGCGGAGGTTGCAGTGAGCCGAGATTGTGCCACTGCACTCCAGCCTGGGCGACAGAGGGAGACTCTGTCTCAATAAGTAAATAAATAAATAAATACATACATAAATACATAAATAAATAAAAGCTGGGAGAAGATAGTGAACAGGATAAATTACAAAAATCAAGAGTCAAAATTATCTTGATTACCATTCTAGGCCAAAACCACTAATAAAAGGCTGAAGGTCCATATTTTGGTTTTAAATAAATCAATTGTGCAAAGTGAGATTGGCACTCACGGTATTTTATGGCAGTTAATGTATGGAAGGGTGGGGAAGGCGGATCGGTTAACTTTCAGCCCAGGGAGTGGCAGTCCTGCGTGACTCCACAGACGCCAACACGATCTTGGCTGCACTGACAGGGCAAGCAGTCCAGGCATCTCCCACACTCTCACCCAGGCCAGCTGCCCGAGCATTGACCCCGCCATCCTCTCTCTCTTTCTCACACCTGCAGCAGACCTGACACTACCTGTGGAGCCTCCCCCTTCCCCTATAGAACATAGCTCTGCCCCATCCCACTCTGTCCTCTGGCAGCAGCAGCAAGAATCGGTGTGCAGCAGAATTGGAAGACAAATGGCAAGAGGGAAGAGGGGAAGGACAGGAGGGAGGGGATATGGGGGAGAAGACAAGAAGGGAAGTGGATAAATTATGGCAGAGCCCACAATGCCACTGTGAGCCCCCCAAACCCAGGGGGCAAGACAGTAAGATGAGGGAAAAGAGAAGGAAGTGGTGAGGAGGGGGAGGAAACAGATGCAGGGCCAGCAAAGGGAAGAGGAGAAGAAAAAGGCAGAGCAGAGGGAAAAGACTAATTACTCCCAGCCCTCCAATATGCACTTACATGCTGCTGCTTCTTCCATTCAGCTCCTTCCTGCTTCTTGCCCAGGGTATCCAGCTTGGCCTATTAGTCACCCATTAATGCCCCTACCTGGGAATCTCTGGAATTCACTATGCTGGATTAAAACCCTGGCTCTACTAGTCACTAGCTAGGTGAATTTAGACCAATTACTTAATCTCACTAAGCCTTAGTTTCCACATCTGTGAAATGGGGACAATAATATCTATCTCATGGTTTTGATATGGGATTGAGACTTAATTTTAAATATATACACACATATATATACACATAGATATACGTGTGTGTGTCTCTCTCTCTCTCTCTCAACACAGATGCTTGGCACATATAAGGTGCTCCCTGGTAGCTAGTTTTAGTTATAATGTACATCCCCGGCACATAGATAGCGACTTATTTTACTATCTTGGACACTGGCTTCCACTTCCAACAAAGCCAAAGCTTAGAGAGGAAATGGCACATGCCCAGCCCCTGTATTTTCTACTGTTTCCTGAGAATATCATTTCTAGTTAGAGTATTAATTACTAGCTTGGAGCATTATTAGCTGCTGCTATTTCTCAGGGTCCCCTTGGAGACCAAGCAACCGCTAAGATGGCTGGCCTTCTCCATAGAACTCATAGCTAGCACTAGCAGTGAGGAAACACACACGCACACACACACACATACACACACAGTCTTTACATCTGGTTAGGGCTCCGAATATTTCCTGTCTCATCACGCTTACTAAGGCCTGAGAATCTCAGAGCTGACAAACTGCAGAGGTGATGTAGCCTGAGCCATTCCCTGAGGCCTGAGTGTCCTCTGCAGCACCCGACTAGGGGCAGGGGGGTTAGCACAACCTGTCCCCATTCCCAGGAAAAAACCCAGCACACAGATCACACTCAATGATGTCAGCTTCCTACAGAAAGGACAGGTACAGCGTCACTAGTTAAAAAGAGATCACAACCATGAAGTTCATTCATCCAGGCCTCATGGGAACAAATCATATCAGCTACCACCAAACAAACGGATTCATGTTAATTTGGAGGTGTTCTTATCTGAGAGCAATAGGACATAGTTCACCAAAGCAGAAACCTGGGCAAGCGTCAACTAAATGTTGGTAGGTCCAGGAAGAAATCCACTGATTCAGGCTAGGTGCCTGTCACAACTTGGTTAACCTTTCTGAATCTGTCTCCCTCTCTGAAAGATGAAAATAGTAATAGTTGTTGTGAGGAGGGATTAAGATATGATGCATTTAGAGGCGCGGTACAGTGTCTGGCAAAGATTTGAGAAGCTTTAGGCTCTTTCCCCTTTCTGCACCAATAAGCAAATCTGAAAAGATCATGAATACACAGTGCTGCAAAGTAAGAAATAGAATTTCCCCCTTTAGACAAGAGAGCACTGTGATGCAGACACAGCCCCGGCATCAGCAAGGAAGGCCTTAGTTCTCCTCCTCATCATCCCTGGAGAGATGAGTGTCCAGAGGTCAGGTGAGGGAATCTCTTTGTGCTTGATTCTCCAACTCTGCAAACAATGGCTGGCCATTTCATCTGAGGAATAAGCTGAAATCAAACATACCTGACAGGTGAACTTGGCTTTATGCACTCCCAAACACTCTGATGAGCACTTAAGTCACTTTTCCTCACCATGACTATGGGAGCTAGAGAAGGGAGGCAGTTAGTGGTGAAGACACTGGGGACCTGCCCCAGGTGGCATAAGTGAAAGAGACAATTCTCTAGGGTCCTCTGTACCAACCCAGAACTCTCCTAGGAACACCTAGAGCTGGCCCTAGGAACACCACAGTTCTGTGGCCTACCCTGGCAGATGTGCCCTCATATCTGGGTGATAAGGGGTCCCCAAGAGGACCCAAACCCTCTTGGGGCAGCCCTGGTCACAGCCACAACTGGCTGCCCACAGGCTGGGAGTCACTCAACTCAGAGGCAGGGTCCTATGCACTGTGCTCTCCAGACAGATGGAAGGACACTCCCCCGGGGCAGAACACCACTGTAGGCTGAAGGGCAGCTTTGAATCTGTCTGCCAAACCGGTTCAAATCTTGTTTTCTGTCCCCAGAATGTCACCAGTGTAACTGTCAAGGGGCCAAGGGGAATCACCCAAATTGGACAGCACCTTAAGGGCAGAAGCTCTGTTTGGTTTATCTTTTGTTTCCACAGCACCTAGCCTAGTGCCTGGCATAGAATGGATCTTCAGGAAATTTCTGTTCCTGTGAAACATGAGAAAGGTCACAGACTCCTTAAGATCCCTAAAGCAGCTACAACAGCTCATTTCTGAACTGACCAGAGCTGACCTTAGAGGCCAAAAGGGCAGGGCTAGGGATGCTGACTGCTGGGGTGATAAGAAACCTCTCTTAAATCAAAGTATGGAGGCACTGAGCCAATTAGAGAAGGACCAACCTTCCAGAATAGTAAGACTGGAAAGTGTGTGCCTTCACGTTTCATTTCGCCTCTCCCAGACTAAACCAACCAAACCAATTCTGGAAAAGACAGAGGCCACGGTGACAGGTATTGTTCACTTACATATGAATGAGTCATTACTAAGTCATCAGAGGCTGGAGAAATATGGAAGACTCTTTTCCCCAGGTTGACTAGGAAGAGGACAGGCATGATCTGCAGGAGGTTATGGAAAGCAGCATCCCAAATGGGGCAGCCCTACCTGCTCCAGGCCACTGGGCTAGAGCTCGGCTCTGCACCTGGCCTCTTATCCCATCCTGCTGACTGCATTCACACAGATCTGCTGATAGTCTCCAGACAGGGCTAGCTCTGCTACCCTGGTCATATCTCAAGCTGGTACCCTCTCCAACCTGTTGCACACATTTGCTTAAAATTAAGAGGGCTGAGCTGGGCAGTGCAAGAAAGAACTAGAAAGCCAGTCTCACCTGGAAACTACCAACTGCTGGGAAGAATACAGGGAAGAGCTGGCAGGCAAGAACAATGCCTTAAGTTTTCTCTTGGTTCCTTGAACTCTCCACGGCCCTCTGGCCTCCTCTCACCCCCACTACCTCTCATAAGGAAGCAGCCCTGGCTTTCTAGTATGCTGATAATAAGGTACTATCAGGCCATCTGAGAAAAGTCTCATCTAGAAGGAAAGGACTCAGTGGGCCATGTGTTCTGTAGGAAGGCTTAAGGCAATGCCTCCTGGTCACAGCAACAATGCTATAGAGAAAGGAAAGGTGCAAGGGCAGGACAGAGACTGGAGGATGATCTCTGAGGATCTCTGCACCGCCAAGCACCCTCCGGGCTGCTGACGACACTCTTAGATTCCCCAGTGTGTTATCCTATACTACAGCAGTATAGATTACAGCAGTTAAGAGCCCAGATAGTGCAGCCAGGCAGGTCTGGGCTCTAAACTGTGTTCACATACTAAAATTTTCTCAGACAACTGAGAAGTCATTTAACACCTCTGGGTCTCAGTTTCCTCATCTGCAAAATAGATGTATTAATAGCACTTACCTCACAGGGTCATTAGTAGGATTAAACAAGCCAAAATATTCAAACCACTTAGAGCATATTAAGCATTCAGCGAACATTAGTCAGTATCATCTTTACTGTCAGCTTTTTGAGAACAGTCCTTTCTGGGATATTCTCCGTAGCACCCAGTACAGCAGAGCTTCATTAATTAAAAAAGAAAGAAAGAAAAACAAACACTAAGCTACTGTATTAGTCGGGGTTCTCTAGAAGGACAGAACTAATAGGATAAATAAATATATAAAGGGGAGTTTATTCAGTATTAACTCACATGATCACAGGTCCCACAATAGGCTGCCTGCAAGCTGAGGAGCAAGGAGAGCTGGTCCAAGTCCCAAAACTGAAGAACTTTAGAGTCTGATGTTCAAGGGGAGGAAGGATCCAGCATGGGAGAAAGATGTAGGCTGGGAGGCTTGGCCAGTGTAGTCTTTTCACGTTTTCTTGCCTGCTTTATTTTCTAGCCACGCTGGCAGCTAATTAGATAGTGCCCACCCAGATTAAGGGTGGGTCTGCCTTTCCCAGCCCACTGACTCAAATGTTAATCTCCTTTAGTAACACCCTCACAGACACACCCAGCATCAATACTTTGCAACTGGCTGGATGCAGTGGCTTATGCCTGTAATCCCAGCACTTTGGGAGGCTGAAGCAGGCTAATCACAAGCTCAGGAGATCGAGACCATCCTGGCCAACATCCTGGCCTATCTCTACTAAAATACAAAAAATTAGCCAGGCGTGGTGGCACACAGCTGTAGTCCCAGCTACTTGGGAGGTTGAGACAGAGGAATCGTTTGAATCTGGGAGGCGGAGGTTGCAGTGAGCCCAAATTGTGCCATGGCACTCCAGCCTGGCAAGAGAGCAAGACTCTGCCTTAAAACAAACAAAAAAAAAAACAAAAACAAAAAAACCCAGAACTTTGCAGCCTTAAATCCAATCAATTTGATGCTCAGTATTAACCATCACAGCTATTAATATGATTTACTATATATGCAAGGCACTTTACCCACATTGCTCAGTTCCCACATACACCCAATGCCGAAAGTGTTTTCACAGAAAATAAATACATTGCCTAGAATGATACTAGTGATTGGCCAGGCTAGGATTGAAACTCAGCCTCTGACTCCAGAGCCTGCTTCTTCTTCCCAAAGGCTACATTGCCTGCCTGCAGAACACCACCTTCTGAGCCCCTCTACACTTATCAGAATGAGAAGGAAGTGGGACGCAAACAAAATTCAATCAAGAGAGGAAGAGAATACAAAAAGAGATGCTGGGAAGCTCAGAAGAAATTCACCACCTTGTCAAGGGCTGTGTCTTTTTCTGGATCTGGGTTTGTCATCTTTTGCAGCTTTTGCTTTGACTCTGGACATTAGATTACATAGAGCACTACATGGAGCACACGGTGCCTTCAATGAGAAACCAGCAAGCAGTCAGTCTGAAATTGTTTCTACAGACATAGACAAGACTTCTCACAATGTCCCAGCTACCTGATGACACTGATTCTTTATGCTAACACACCTCCAGGAACTTCAAATGCTTTTGGCACTCTGACCAGAAGCCAGCCACGCAGGGTGTGTGTGAGCTGCAGCGAGGTTCCCTGCTATATAAGCCCAGAACTCCAGCTTTTGGAAGAAGTATCATTTCAACAGAACAGAAAGTGACACCCCAACAGGAGAATTCCTACAAACTCTTAAGTGTGCTAACATCTTTCTAACAACAGTCCTACTTAAAAACTTCACTTTACCCATTTTCTCCAAGGACTTAATCTCTTAAGCTCCACAGATCCATGGAGCCACACAGCAAACTGCCAGCACACAGGGAGTAGGAGGGGTGGGACAGTCTTCCCGAATTCTGCTGCCGACTGCGCCTGAAATGAGTACACACACTTCAGGGGCGCTCACTAACCCACCCAGTTGTGACTGCAGATGTCATGATGACTGAATCCTTCTGACTCCTTGTCAGCATCCAGTGCTCCCTAATTCTGCAGAATAACTGGTACCAAATAGCCATTTCCTGCTCACCCATGGCTCCCTTAACAGAAAACTCCCTCCTCCTTTCTCCCCTGAGTCCCATGCACACACAGGGGATCAGAAAAGGCAGGAAATACTTGCCTAAGAGCAGAGAAAATGCCAGGGAAGAGAAAGAGACAAGAAAATTCCACCAGATCTGTGTTGAGCAGGCACATGATTCCCCCAAGAGAAAAGTTCAACCTGCCCGGCGCGGTGGCTCACGCCTGGAATCCCAGCACTTTGGGAGGCTGAGGTGGATGGATCACTTGAGGTCTAGAGTTCAAGACCAGCCTGGCCAACATGGCAAAACCCCATCTCTACTAAAAAATACAAAAATTAGCCAGGCGTGGTGGTGGACGCCTATAATCCCAGCTACTCGGGAGGCTGAGGCAGGAGAATCACTTGAACCCAAGAGGCGAAAGTTGCAGTGAGCCAACATCACGCCACTGCACTCCAGCCTGGGCGACACAGTGAGACTCCCTCTCGGGAAAAAAAAAAAGAAAATTCAACTTGACGGCTAGCCCTATTTCATCATAGTGAGATACAGAAAAACGATTCCCTTCTGCAGGGCTGCCTATCCTCCTCTGATGGCCTCATTGTGGCTACCTGGTTACAAAGGCAGGCAACAACTGGCTCTAAGCCTAGAGAGAGATGACCAAAGTTGACTACGCTCGCACAGTAAGGGACTAGATTTAGTCCAATCATTCGGCTCCAAGAAATGCACGAAATACAACTACTCGTATTCTCTTTATTCGGCAGATGGTAATGAAGACCCACTGGGAGGGTGCCTTCCCATTTTGTCAGTCTAGGACCCGAGTGGAGCCCCAACTGGGAAGCCTGGGGCAGTGTGCTAAACCAGTAGCCAACAGATACTGCATTCCAATAGTGGCTTCTTGGACCCCTGGCATTTTTTTGTTTTTACCTTTAACTGTTCCTTGCCTAAGCTCCCTCCAACCTCAAGGAGCTAAGAGAATTTCATTCCTTTCTAATTAAATATTTTTTCCTCCAACAGATAATCCACACTGACCCTATCGAGGGAAAATCTGAGCTGGTGTAACTGCAGGAGGTGGTTTATTTTCATAACAGTAAAATAAACTAAATATGCCCTGTGTTTCAGAAGCTTAAACACTTAGCTCTGACAAGAACCCAAGATTCCGCTTTGCCTGCCAAGGGCTAAGTGTGTATGCTGAAGCGAGAGAAAGTGATTATGAGGAAAAATGGGGAATGTCTGAGTGGGTAAAGAAAAAAAAGTGCAAGATATTATTAGAAAAACCTAATTGCACACACAGTCCTATCCCTTATGCAGGGGAAAGACCAAGTATCAGCACCCTGGGTGTGAAAGCCTGCACCAGGGGACCCGGGGGAACCAGGCCTGCCTCCATTTCTCGCTCGACTTGTTCACAATTAAAGGACGGCGCTGGAGTTCCTCCGCCCTCAGCTCAGGCCCGGTTCCCACCGCCCGACGCTCGCTGGTCGAGGCGGGGGCGCCGCGCGGGGATTTCGGGCAGGGCGATGGGGCAGGGCCTGCTCTACAGGGGGCTTTTCCTCGCCGCGGTTTCTTCCCCAGTCGCTGCCCGGCCCCTACCTCCTCTCTCCTCCCGCGCGCGCCCGGCCCGCCGCCCACGCGCGGAAGCCCGCGGCGGGGAGGGGGCTCTCCCGGCATGCTCGGCGGCGGCGCCCGTCACGTGATGGGGAGGTGGCCGCCCCTGCCGGCTCCGCCAGCGCCGGCGGCCCCGCAGCAGAGGCAGCAGCGGGGCTTGAAATGCTGTCTTGCACGGCTGGCTTGCGCCCCCCAGGCGGGAAAGACAAGGGGGCTGCTGTTGCTACTTACGAAAAGAATCTCAGCGCTGCTGGCTGCCAGCTCCTGGCTTGGGATCAAGGATGTGTTTCAGTCTGGGTTTCCTCATTTGTAAAATGGGTATACTTTTTGTAGGGTTGAACTGTAGGTCAGGAGGCTCCCAAATCCTGTCTTCCCTCGTCCCCCTCATCCCCAAGAGTAACAACTTTTGATTAATTAATTTTGTTTAAGAGCTAATTAAAAAAAAAAATCATTTCTTTGGATGACACTGCCCAACTCCACGGACAGCTTGCAGAGCATAGCGGTTCTGCCCGAAACCCGTCCGCCCAAGGCTTTTATTTTCCTAGATCTCAAACAGTGAGAGCGTCGGACTCTAAATACTGTTTGTTTAGACCCCTGAAAATTTTTGATAATTCAATCTTAATCTGAATTCCGTTTACCTTTACAGTATGAAAAAAGGGTGACTACAAAACTAATAAACATGAATAGTAAAAGCACTTCAGAAAAATGTTTAGCATGCCATAAAATACCAATTACAAAGCATTGTTAACTCTCAATAATTAGACCTCCGATATAATTATACATGACCAAGAAAGTAATAACACTACTTATCTGTAAAGACGTTAATATAACCAAGGCTACCCACATTCCAAAAGGTATCATAACTGCTCAACTTGAGAATTCCCTGTAAAAAACTTCTTGTGTGTGCTAATGAAGATGTGTGAGAATGGAGAAGAACTCAGCTAGTTTATTTCATGGACATTTATGAAAAACTGAATTGAGCGGGCAGCAATGAAAATTGTCATTCTGGGTAATGCAATATTTTTCCACTCTGGGAAAATGAACAAAAAGATGTGACAAAAGCAGTGGAGATAAAAGTGACACTGGGAAAGGCAGTTTACAGTGGCTTGAAAGAAAGCAGTGCATCATTCTGCCAACTTTACAGCCAAGCTTTTTTCAGAGATCATTGGCTACTTAAACAGTAAGTAATGGACGTTCAACAGTGCTGTGCCCAGTGTAAAACGAAGAGGCTTTTATCTCTGCCGATGACATGAGAAATCCTGTGACTACACACAGCCTCAGCTTCATTTGAAATCTTGAGCTGGAATGACCTTTCTTAAAGTCAGAGGCTCCTTTGCACAGTGGAACAAACTCCTCATAAAATTTAGAACTTGAAAGAAGTATTGACAAAAGCTTGTACTTTTTAAAAGAATCACAGCATTGTTCTTGCTTGGCCAAATGTATTAAATGTTCAAAGATGAATTCCAGAAGAGGTAGGAGATAAGAACAGCATCAGTAACTGGGATAAAATCAGAAGGGCGTAAGAAAAGTTATAGGTCAGTTACTGAAGGGCTCCCTACATTCAGGCCACTCTCCCACACAGCAAAATCATCCTAACATTATGTAAAATATTTAGGTGCTAATTCCTTTATCCCTCATTTCACATTTTTCCATAAACATTCTGATGGCCAGAGGAAGAGAGGAGAGTCCAGAAACAAAACTGATGTTGATCAGGCGCAGTGGCTCACGCCTGTAATCCCAGCACTTTGGAAGGCCCAAGGCATTTAGGTCACCTGAGGTCAGGAGTTCGAGACCAGCCTGACCAACATGGAGAAACCATCTCTGCTAAAAATACAAAATGAGCCGGGCGTGATGGTGCACGCCTGTAATCCCAGCTACTCGGGAGGCTGAGGCAGGAGAATCGCTTGAACCTGGAAGGCGGAGGTTGCGGTGAGCCGAGATTGCGCCGAGCCGAGATTGCGCCATTGCACTCCAGCCTGGGCAACAAGAGCAAAACGCCATCTCAAAAAAAAAAAAAAAAAACTGATGTCAAAGCTTCTGATTTTCTCCCTCCTTCCCCAAGCTTCCTGGGTCAAATCCAAATATGCAGAAGTGCTTATGGGCACATACAGGCCTGAATACCTTCAATTTCCCACCAAGGAGACTTGTACCTGTGACTGCCTCCACCCCATTCCAGGAGGCTAGGCTGGCCTTGTCCACAGCTGGAGGTTGCAGACATCCCCTCTCCAACTATATCAACTTATACTGCACGTTTTCTCCTGACTCCTGAGGAAAGATCTTGGAGGCCCGAATCATTTGTTAAGACTCCCTGTCAGGCAGGTCATTTGAGGAATTAGAAACTCTGAAGTCCCTGGGAACTGAAGCAAAGCCTCTTAGCCACGCAAGCCCAGAGTGCTGGGAAAGCACTTGTAGAGCCATCAGAAGGGATTTCCCCCCGCATCTTCCACCTCCCAAGCATCCATATGTTCACATAAACATCAACCCAACCAGTTTGTTGCCTCTTGTTCCAAGCTGTTAAAGGGCTGGGAGAGGAGGCTGAGGGTCAGCAGGCAGAGGCTAATATCTGCTGGGAATTGCCAGAAAGATGATCCCCCTTCCTGTGAGGTGAAGGTCAAAGTCACTTGAATCCCATTTCCACTCCACAAACCTGTAAGAGTTCAATTGTTTCAAAGGCAGTACGAAATTTAGAAAGATTAAAGTGATGGGAAAGAATGTGGTACCACAAAGTAGAACTCAATCCTGGAAAATAACAAATGATAAAACAATAAATAAAAATACCTGATAGTGAAACCCATTGGGCTGGACAGTGGTTTCCTCCAAGTTAAGTACAAGAGACTTCCTTTTACCCATTTCCATACCTAGGGTCCTTGACAGAAAACTTTCTAGAATGTGGGTTTTCTGAGCTGAGAGGGACTTTAGAGATCAACAAGTCTTTGGGTTCTAAACCTGAAGACCGTGGACTAGGATCTAGACAGGCTTCTTGTTATCAATGTCCTGAAAGTGCAAAATGGCCTGTGAAATGTACTTCTCTCTGGAAAGAGGGTATGTGGCTTTCTACCACTTTCCAAAATGGCATAAGACCCAAAAGGGGTTAAAAACCACTGATTCGGTCCAGCTCTTGGATTTCACAGATAAGGCCCAGAAAACTCAATTGAGTGCTCCAAGTGACAGGGCAAATTATATGTCACCTTCTAAAGCTGGTTGGGGCCTGTGGGAGGAGGAGGAGAATACTACTCGAGCTAACAGGTCTTTTCCATTTCTAATTACAAGGATTCCATGAAGTTTCCAGCCGCCAGTCTGTCTGGCTTTCTGGGCCTGGGTGTGTCAGTTGCCACTCTGTTGCCGAGGTATACAGATGGCCAGGGGACTGGGGTGGCTGGATATGGCCAGCAGCCAGCTGGCTAGCATCCAGGCATCAGCTCTCAGCCAAATTGCTTCCTGGGGGCTCAAAAAGGGGTTTCCAAAAAGTCCAGTCCACAGAATGAGGCACAGTTCAATCCTCTAGGGACTCATCACTAAGGGTGGTTGCATAAGAAAAACTACGAAAAACCATCACCCTCCAGTACCATATGGGCTCTATTTCCAGGTCAGCGCAATTAAGAACAATTTCACAAGGCAAAAAAGGGACCTAGTAGAATAATTCGGAATAAAAACATCATTGCCAAATAAAGTACACTTGTTTTTTCTTTTTTCTTTTTTTTTTTTGAGGTGGAGTTTCGCTTTTTTGCCCAGGCTGGAGTGCAGTGGTGCCATCTTGGCTCACTGCAACCTCTGCCTCTCAGTTTCAAGCAATTCTTCTGCCTCAGTCTCCCAAGTAGCTGGGATTACAGGCACCCGCTACCACACCTGGCTGCTTTTTGTATTTTTAGTAGAGACGGGGTTTCACCACGTTGGCCAGGCTGGTTTCAATCTCTTGACCTCAGGTGGCCTGCCGTGGCCTCCCAAAGTGCTGGGATTACAGATGTGAGCCACCGCGCCCAGCCAATAAAGTACAATTTTAAGAGAAAAACATGGAATGGAAAAATATTTGTACATTAAGTAACTGATAGCTTAAAAAATACTATCAACATGTTCGGGCAGTGGTGGCTCAATGGGGATAAATAAGCAGCGTACACATGAGTAATTAAAGGCCATCATCACAAGGAAACATGTAGAGTCCCTCTTGAAAACTAAAGAATTACAAATTATAACTTTAAGGGACAGTAAGACAATATCAAACTACAAACAAAATCCAGTGGTCGTAGGGAAACTGCAGCACTTAGACTTTGCAGATGACCCCGTAAATAGGCTCAGTCTTTCGGGAGAGTAGCGTGGGAAGATGAAATATGCTATACATCATTCTTGGTATTGGACATTGCCCCAGCAGTATCACTGAGGGGAACACTTCCCAAGGAAGTCACTAAAGGGAGAAGAAAAGAGGTCGTTTTAACAAAAATGCTCATGCCTGCATATGGCAATAGCTGCAACAAAATATGGAAACTACCCACCCAAAGGTAGAAGTGAGATGACGTAAATGGTGTAGTGGCTGAAAGTTCACACTCAGGAATCAGACCACACAGTTCATTACTATATACTCTGTGCCTCAGTTCCTCATCTGAAAATGGGTCGCCACGAGGATTACAAGAAATAGTCAATGTAAGACACTTAGAACAATGACTGGCACATGATGAGGACTTGATAAAAGTTAGCTGCAATTATTCATTTAAAATGGCAAGCAGGTGACCTGCATCAATACATGAAAATGAAAATATAAAATGACGTTAAAACAATAAAAGATAAAACTAGTACAACCAGACTGCAATTATGTAAAACAAAATTAGGTAGTCGAAGACCAAATTGGATTTACAAAGACTGTAAATACCTAGAATGAGTTAAATCATTCATTTAGTCGTGGTTATCATTATTTAGTTATGGTTATCATTAGCTTCTTTCTCTGTAATGTTTAAGTTTTTGTTAAAAACCAAAAAGAACAAAGAAAAAATAAATCAAACCTGCCTCAAGCTGTTGGCAGAATGAGGTAGGGAACAGTTCAAGGGACCTAACTGAGACCCACCCAAATGCATGCTCCTTGGAGCTACTCCCAGAGTCAATACTAATTGTTATAAGCCACTCCCATATAAGCCACTCCCATGCTAGAGGCTGACTTAGGCACGAGTATATGAGACATTCTGGTCAATGAGACACAGGGGATATCTGCTGGGAGCCTTCTGAGAAAGATGTCTCGGCCTTAGACACCATGAAGAGCCATCCCCACTTTTTCCTCCAAGGGATATTATCATGTCCACACAGGACACGAGGCCCTGCAGCACCCATCCAGAAATCATGAGGAAAGATGAGTCAACACGTTGTGGGACAGAGCAGAGAGAGACAGACAGAGGACACAGGTCTTTCAGTAACTCTGCTGTGCTGATGAATTAACCAATGCTAAAACTGCCTATGCTGGGACTTGTTGATTAAAGTGAAATAATATGTTTTATTTATTGTTCAACTCTACTGGGTTGCAGTTTTCTGATACTTGCTGCTGACAGCATCTTAAGTCATGAGGCAGGGAGCCTGAGCAGCTTTCTGTTGGAGGCCTGGCGGACCATGCTGCCTTAGGCCAGGATTCTGCCAGGCCCCTCACTGTATTCCATGCTGAGGGAGAGCCTAAGGGAGGTGGAAGAAGACACCAGTATCTCCATCCCCACTGAACACGAGCTACACCAGGCCTCAGAACAACTCCATATGGCACAGCAAGCAGGTGGCAGCAGTGGGCAGCAGAGCCCCAGACGTCTGGCCCCTTAATAGGAGATCTCCAGAGGCCTCTGGGCCACCAGCTCTTTCCTTTCTGGATTCACCCATTTCACAAAGGCTGTGACAAAACTGCCCTCCGGGTTAGGGTTGCCAGAAAAAGTACAGGATGCCCAGTTAGGTTTGGATTTTTAGATAAACAACGAGTGACTTTTTAGCATGAGTATGTCCCATGCCTTTATTCTGGCTGCACCCCCTCCCTGGCGAGGCTAGGAACATCCAGAAACAAAGATGGCCTCCCCTGCCCTGGGCTGCCTATCTGGGCTGCCATGGGTGTGTCTGGCCCAGTGGTAGGAGGATGTCCAGTGTCTGCCCTCTCCAGGTCTCCGATGGGTCTAGGAATGTCTGATGTGCATTTTATAGTAACAGACAAGCAGTGGCTAACACTAAAAATGTATGGGTGGGGTGGGCGTCACTGCGGTCCTGGGACACTTGGAAACTATGCAGCAGGCTGTGGAGGGGACTAGGGTAGAGGCAGGCACAGTGGCTTCTGACATCCAACTTTCCCCCAACAAGAACTTCCTAGATAAAGCAGAAGACGTGACATTTCCCTGACCCTCCTCTGTCTAAATATGAAACTTCTACGACTAGGGACCAATGATGAGAAGCGGCAGGGTCAGGGCCTAGCCCTCACCTGTTCCTGTCTACAGGCCCACCTGACCTGCAATTAGGTTTCCTCACTGTCATTCTCCCTTGGGCCATGTCTTACGGCATGATACTCCTGCCCAAAGACAGTGCTTAACTTGCAGCACTATCTCCCCACTTGAAAAGAGTCCCTTAATAAAGCTCACTAATGAGAGTAGAGCCTGGTTTCTTGGAACCTTGCTTTATGGTTCCCTGTCTAGTATCCTGACAGCATCCTGCCTGGGGCCAGCACTAGCTCATAACTGCCTGGGAAGAAATCACTCCCCAATGGGAAGATTCACGACCCACCCACCACAAAATTCAGCCACATACCGGTAACAGATAAATCTGTCTTCCCTGCCCCTGTCTCCTCTCCCCTGACTCACGGCCTCCTCCAGAAGGTGCCATGCTAACAAGTAGCATTGGAAAAGAAGTCTGGGGTGGGGCAGCTGGTGATTGGCTGGTGATCATGTCCCTCAGAAGAACAGAAAGGGGGACACAAATGGAAGCACTTGTGTTCATGGTGAGCCATTTTAACTAGTTATTTCTTTTTAGAAACTGGGGACAGAAAATAAACAGAAACTGCAGGTAGCAATGAAGTAAGCAAGTAGGGCCAGCTACCTAAGTTTCAGGGTCCAGTGCAAAGTAAAAATGTTGCACCCTTGTTCAAAAAACAGGAAAAAAGTGCCATAAAAGGTACTAAAATAAACTGTTTCCTTCCTTTCTTCAGCAGGGTTTCTCTCAACTTGATACAGTGTTTCGTATTTGCTATTTAATGAGTGCAGAGTCTCACAGGACTCCGGGAGCCCGCCCCTTGACTGTGGCCACTCTGTCTACTGCGTTCCTCTACCCGGTGGCCAGGTCAGGAGCAGAGAGGTCTCCTCTTTCCACACACCTGCCTGGGCAGACCCAAAGTGATTGCACACTCCGTGCTGGGACACCCTCGGTATTTGGATCCGGAGTGAGCTGAATTCTCATGGAGTTGCCTACTTTTTAGCCCTGCCAGCCTGGGGTGGGGATGGCCACCACACCCTACCTTGGGACACCAGTGACGCCAACCCTGTCCCTCCCTGAACCTTCACCCAGGCCCCTGATGGGACCAGAAAAGTCAGTAGTTGCCAGGGGTGGGGAGAAGGAAGCCAGGTGGGGCTGGAGCCCAGGGAATTCATGCTTCATTGTCCTACTGGACTTCACTTACAAAACACCAACTCAAAGAATTATCACGAATTTCAAGGCAGCAACGGCCAGGCATTCAACCCCAAAAGCGGGGCCCTTCTGAGCATGCGGCCTGTGCAACTGCATTCATGAAGCCGGCCCCACAGGTAATAGTGCTTATTAAGAGACATCTTATTAAGACATTCTTATTAAGAAAAAGTGAAAACAAAACCGAACAAAATGCACAAGATTCTCCAACTAACTGAGAGTGCTCGTCAATTGGGTGCTCATAAATAGGACAAAAAAAATGAAACTTCTTCACTTAAAAAAATTAGGCCAACACCCTGTCCAAGCTGACAGGACATTTCTTAGCCTAACATCGTCTACCTCCTTCCTACTCCACCTCCTCAAAGTCCTTTAACTCCAGTTTGATGTCCTCTTGAGATGTTGCCAAGATAAGTAATTCCTTGCGGTGGTTCCTAACCAGATGCAGTACCTGCCTCCAGCCCTAGAGGGTGTTTTGAAAGAGTGTGTGTGTGTGTGTGTGTGTGTGTGTGTGTGTGTCCGTGTGTGTGTGTGTATGGTGTGTATGTTGCACAATGGCAAATAGTTCTCCAGGGCCCAGATGCTCAGTGTCCTTCAGTGTGCTGGACAGTCCCAAACAATGGGGATCGTCTTACCCAAAATGATAATCATGGGCTGTTTGAAAAAACTGCCCAGGGAAATTGCAAGGAACCAATGCTTAAATGGAAACCTCCCAACCCGGACCTCCCATCATTTGTCATGGCGATGACCAGTGCTGAACAGAAGTTCCTCAGGAGTGTTGCCCATCCCCATCCCCTCTGGAGTTTGAGCTGAACCCACTAGGGTGTCTGCTCATACTTAGCATCCCTCACCACCACGTCCATCCCTGACCCAGAGACTCCATGTTAAAAGGCAAAAGGGGGAAGAGGAGGGGCTTCCCTGTGGGCTGGTACCATGTTGGTCCCCAGCTCAGCTAGTGGGAAGCTCACTAGGGTGAGGCTGGGCATTTGCCTGGACATCTTTATTCTCCTCCCCCTTCTACAAAAGTCCTCCCTGCGAGGAAGGTTTTCTCTCTCTCAGAAGGCGTCCCTCACTCTGGCCCCAGAGCTCCGGGAGAAGGGCTTCAGGAAATGTTCTCCCCGGTGGTGTACAGTAAGCCGCGAGGGTGGAAACTTAGCAAGAGTGAGATAACAGTCTTAGTTTTATATATAGCACCTGTGTCTTCCGGAGACCTCAGAGCATAGGATAAGGACAGGGTTTCAACCACCTTCCCACCGTACTAGAAATGGGCAGGGCTCACTGCGAGGCAACCCTCTCGCTGAGTCCTGCTGCTGCCCCCTGTCCTGGCAGCCCAGACCCCCTTCCTGGGAACTGGCAGGCCCTTGTGAGGTCCTTAGCCATCTGGCTCTCCAGGCTTCGTGGTCACTGCAGGGACAGTCCTGATCCTAGGATATGTGAAGGGTAAGTGGGTGTTCACAGTTACTCCAACTGAATGGACAACTGACAAGGTGAAGAAAGCCGAGGCTGTGTGCGCCACCAACAAAGGGCCTCCTTTACTCAAATTCCCAGAGCCTGGGCACTTGTAAACACTCCCTACACAGCTGTATGCAACGTGCCCATTTTACAGCCAGGAAACAAAGGCGTTGAAGGGAAGATTGAAGGGAAGGTCACGGTGAAGGGAGCAGTCGGCTGGAAGGAAGTGAGCTGGTGTTGCCCTGGCCCTGTACTCCCCAGATGGCCTGTGACCTTGTTCAGGACCATCTGTTCTGGCCCTGAGCATTCAGGCTCCTCTTATATTATCTGGTCCTGTGTGTCCTACTTAAGCACCCAGAAGGGCAATATTGCCCTCCGAAGGAGAAAATAACAATACAGATTGCAGGTGTGAAAATATTAGTGTCCCGGGGCATCACGGAGCACCCTGAGTGTCTGCTGGGGGAGGGAGGAAACACACAACTCAGATTAGGCAGCTATCAGCAAACCACAGGATGGTCAGTAACACTCATGCAGCTGCACACAGCTTCCACTGCAGGGGTGCATGCATGTGCACACCCACACATATCTACACACCCACATATCTACACCCGTACACGCATGCATGCACATACACACACATACACTGCACACTTACCCATATACACACATGCATGCACACACAAACACACACGTGCATATGTGCAAATACACACACATACATATATACACACACACATACACACACACTCATGCTCTGCTAAGACACCAGAGGCGAGGTGACTCTGGACCCAGCTGGCTGTTCGACCTCTTCACGTCTCTAGAATGCCCCCGTTCCCGGTTCCCGGACGGCTACTAATTCTGCCTTCCTTTGAGTTGCTGCCTATGTCCCATTCCTCCCACTCCCACATTTACACTGGCTCCCTACACACCACGCGGCAAAACAGTTCAGAAATAGAGTGGAAACCAGGTTTGGAGAGAACACTTTATTGGGGAGGGAAGTGGCAAACAATTGCTATTTTTATTTCTGTTTTTCTAAGGCCTCTGTGCCCCCTCTGTCAAGGGGCGACAAGGACAGCGTCCTCCCCACAGGTTTCCGGTGTCATCCCGTTTTAGATCCACTATAGCCAGGCACCCTCTCTATCTCCTAACCCCAGGGCCAGGGCCAGGGCCAGAGTCGTGGTCTGGAGGAGTTTCTAACAAAGAGAATGCTCCTTGGTGTTTAAAGGAATGTGTTTGGGGTTTCTAAAATCATCCAGAATGTTCTCAGTCGCTACTGTTGGCATCTCTTCTCTCTCAGACACAGCCCCATAAATTCAGAGTTCATGAAGGACACCCTCCTGCTGCTTGACACTTGGCTCAGGCTTTAAAACTATTACAGTGACAGCCAAAGAAAGCATCCTGGGTGTTCAGATAATGATCAGTGTCCTGAACAACTGCCCCTCCTCGTAAAACAATCTACCACATCCAGACTGTATTGACTTCCATCAGTTCTATCACTCCCACCCCAACATCCTGACTCTTGAAACTGAGGGCTTGTGACCTGGTCCCACAAGGACTTTCTTTAACTTATTCAGATAATTGATATTTTTAAAAATCTTGACCATCTATGGCAAAGGGCCCTTCTTGAAAGCCAAGCTAGGAGGCTGTCAGAGAGCAGATGATAAGTTGTGTGTGCTTGAACATTTGAGGTATGGGCCTCTGACATCTATGGTACACCTGAGTGCTGCCCCCAAATATTTCCAGTTCTCCTGGGCACATGGTAGGACTCTACTCCCTTGCCCCCTTAAAATTAGGTGAGGACAGCAGACTTGCCTGGCCAATTAAATGTGACCAGAAGTGATAAGTGTTACTTGTCTGGAATGCAGCTTTAGAAGTCAGTATGTGATTCCCCATGTTCTCATTCCCTCTGTACAGTAATCAGCACCATAAGACCACAGCTGACCCAGATCAGGTATGTGGCATGAGTAAGAAATAAACCTTTCTTGTTTTCTGCTGCCAATTCTGGGGCTGTTTGTTACTGCAACATAACCTAGCTCATCCTGACTAACACAACACCTTTGATTTGAAGTAAGAATGACATAGAGAGCTGCTGTGACCCTGGCTTGCTGCTTGAACAGAGGAAACAAGAGAACAGCACTGAAGAGGGAATTAAAGGGTCTACAGAAAACTACCTGCCATCCGCAAGGTTGCCCTGCTTCCTCCTGCTGCCGTGCTCTTGTGCATGCACATTCCTCTACTTCAGATAGTCTTCCTTTTTCTCTGCCTTTTTGAACTCTCTGGAGTTCAAAATTCAACTCCAGTGGCACCATATCTGAGAATATTTCTCTTCTCCACCACCCTAGGTAGTGTTGGCATCTGTCCTCTGCTGCCAGCAGGAATTGGGACTTCACATTGTAAACATGCTTATTCTCTCCCATAGCACTCACTCATCTAGGAAGACAGTACAGAGTGGTGGGCACAAGAGCAGGCTCTACAGCAGTGCTTTTCAATCAGGGGCGATTCTCCCCACGGGGGACATTTGACAATGTCTGGAGACATCTGGTTGTCACAAATGGACGGAGGTGCTACTGATCAGAGATACTGCTAAACATCCTACAGTACACAGAGCAGCCCCACACAACCAACAAGTATCTGTCCCTAAATGCCAATGATGAGAAACCCTAAGAATATCTTGGTTCATAGCCTGACTCTTCTATTACTATGATTTTAGACATGTCACTTAACTTCTCCTTCAATACCTACCACATAATAAAAGTATAATAGGTATTAGGTATTACAATCTGCCCCCTCTACTAAACTTCAAATCCCTAAAAAGTAGGAACTAAGCTATGCTGATATATGTATCCCTACTGCCAGAACACCATAAACGTTTGTGAACTCCATGAGTAAAGCATTAGTTCACTCTTTCCTGAAAGCTAGTTAGTTGCAGGTAGTAGATAAAACCCTCTACCTTGTACCAAAAAGACAAGGCCTGTGTGTGCATTCTCTTTAGCAAAACTTCTGCTGGTTTTAATAGAAAGTATTTATTCTAGTTCATTGCGAAGCACAAATGCAAGTATAGTATAGTAACTCTGACCCAGAATATTTAAGAAACCAGAAGATCACAACCATCCTGGAAGAATGTAAGTTCATGGAAATTAAATTTTATAACAATGATGCTATCTAGAGAAGTAACTTGAATCAAAATGAACTAACTACTCACCAATGGCTATAACATATTGTATGTATTCAAACAAACCAAACACAAATATCAGATTTTAATTTGAGTCAGGAATGTAACAAGAGGTTTTTGTATAGCAATATTTTCTGTTTTATTTTTCCCACTCAACATCAATTTTCTAGGTATTACAAGTTTTCTTTCTTTATTAAACCAAGCCATTTGAAACCTTCAAAATGTGCAAGATTTCCTGATTAATACTGTAATACTCTATTGCTTTTATTTTTATGTATTTATTTTTGAGATGGAGTCTCGCTCTGTTGCCCAGGCTGGAGTGCAGTGGCAAGATCTCAGCTCACTGAAACCTCTGCCTCCCAGGTTCAAGTGATTCTCTTGCCTCAGCCTCCTGAGTAGCTGGGACTACAGGTGCCCGTCACAATGCCTGGCTAATTTTTGTATTTTTAGTAGAGATGAGGTTCTGCCAAGTTGGCCAGGCTGGTCTCAAACTCCTGACCTCAGGCGATCCGCCTGCCTCGGCCTCCCAAAGTGCTGGCACTACAGGCGTGAGCCACTGCACCCAGCCCTCTATTGCTTTTACATGCCATTTTCTGAGCTTATAACATGTTCATACACTTCTAATCAGACGACTTAAAGTAGTGTGGTTGATGTGAAAAATACTAAGAAATCCCAAGTTGCGGCATGCAGTAAAAATGCGTAAGAATAGTTTTGTATATCTCACATAAACCCAAATCATTTTCTGCCAAAAATTGCTCTACCCGAAGTATTTCTGTTCTTCCCATACTCTAAAAAGAGATTTGGTGGCTCTAAAATCTTTTTTTCTTCTTTTTTTCT
The DNA here is from genome assembly GCF_000951045.1 of Mandrillus leucophaeus. Lineage (NCBI taxonomy): Eukaryota > Metazoa > Chordata > Mammalia > Primates > Cercopithecidae > Mandrillus > Mandrillus leucophaeus. The sequence goes on from NW_012105920.1 coordinate 1,518,223, forward strand.
AAAAATCTTCTCTTTTTATTTTCTTTTAAAAAGTTTTTATTTTATTTGAAGTTCTAGCATAAATGTGCAGTTTTGTTACATAGGTAAGCAAGTGCCATGGTGGTTTGCTGCACCTATAACCCATCACCTAGGTACTAAGCCCCACATGCATTAGCTATTTATCCTGTTGCTCTCCCTACCCCAATCCCCGAAAGGCCTCAGTGGGTGTTGTACCGTAAGTTTTTTTTTTTTAAATATATTGAACAACTACAACCAGCATCAAACCTAGGTTTTAAAAATGTACCAAAATGGAAAAATATTCTGAACCAAACCATCATTTGATTCAGTTCCAACTTTGGTCTTGAGCCCAATCAAATAACCACTGAAACATGCTGGACAATTCTAGTGGGCCATGGGGACTGGGTGGAAAGCCTGTGGTCATCTGTCTCCATGAGACCATTTCCATTCCCCAGGCTCAGGGAATACATGGGAAAATCCTCTGCCCATTTTCCAAAAATCCTTTAAGCCCATATAGAAAACAATACTTTCTTTGTGATAGATTGTTTATACAATTTCACCAAAGGAGATTTTGCAAATATTATATAGAATTCATCATACTGAGGGAGAAACAACCATGCCTTTTAGTTTCTTCTGATTCACTGAAATAAGGACTAAGATGCTTTATTTCACACACTACCAGGTTCATGTATATCACTGGGCAGAAAAACAAACATAAACACCTTCGTAAGCAGATGACATCTTCCCCTGTTTCTCGATGGAGACCAAACCCTCCAGCAGGTACTCAAACTAGTAGCAATCCCATTAACTCTCAAGACCACTTTCTGCTGCCCCAGGAGTTAAAAGAAGACAAGGACATGGCCAAGCGGCCTAGGGTGCAAGGTGAAATCCAGTGCTAGCTCTAAAGAGAAAATTCCTTCCATCGCTGCGGTTATGAGTAGTTCTAAATTACATACCCAATGTTTCTTTTTTGGTTTAATTATAACAAAAAGGGGAAGCATCTCTGGGACCTTCAGCATGACTGTTGCAAAACTAAACCCAAAGCACAGGCCCAGGCTGCAGAGAGACAACGGGAAGCACCAGTGGCGGAAAGGAAGCCTCGCCCAGAGTGGGGCCTGGTCCTCAGCCACCATCTCAGAGGCGCCCAGAGGGAGGTGGCAAGGAGACACTCTGCATCTGCTTCTTTGTTTTTATTTTTATTTCCAGGCCCAACAGTCAATAAACAACTTTCCTTAAATAATACAGCACCTGTGAGTCAGCCTGGGTAAGCTCCTGTGGAGACGGGGCTGGGAGGTGATGGCATGTGGGCAGGGGCCGCCGTCCTGGCCTCCTACACACCACAGCTCCCGCCGAGGCTGCCTGCCAAGGGGCATGACTGTGTCTTGGAGTCAGAGAACACTGAGGGCAGGAAGGGACCTCAGAGATGACCAAGCACCTTCACCTGAAGCCCTGAGAGGCAAAGCCCAAACCGGAGGCCAAGGCTTTTGACACCCTGCCGTTTTTATAGCACCTCTGTGCAATTTTTCTTTTTCTAAGCCAGATCATTCCACAGAAGGAGACAGTAAATAAGCCAATGAAAAGTTGACATCACCAGCCATTAGAGAAAAGCAAGTTGGCCAGGCACGGTGGCTCATGCCTGTAATCCCAACACTTTGGGAGGCCAAGGTGGGCGGATCACAAGGTCAGAACTTTGAGACCAGCCTGGCCAACATAGTGAAACCTCGTCTCTATTAAAAATACAAAAATTAGCCGGGCGTGGTGGCAGGCGCCTGTAGTCCCAGCTACTTGGGAGGCTGAGGCAGGAGAATCACTTGAAACCAGGAGGCAGAGCTTTCAGTGAGCCGAGATCGCATCACTGCATTCCAGCCTGAGCGACAGAGCAAGATTTCTTCTCAAAAAAAATAAATAAATAAATAAATAAAGCCTGGGTGTGGTAGTTCACCCCAGTAATCCCAGCATTTTGGGAGGCTGAGGCA
>NW_012105920.1:1520245-1523171 GCF_000951045.1 Mandrillus leucophaeus
AGCAAGATTTCTTCTCAAAAAAAAAAAAAAAAGAGAAAAGCAAGTTAAAACTACAATGAAGGCTGGTGTGGTGGCTCACTCCCATAATCTCAGCACTTTGGGAGGCCAGGAGACTTGAGACCAGCCTTGGCAACATAGTGAGACCCCGTCTCTGCAAAATAATTTAAAAAGTAGCTGGGCATGGTGCTGCACACCTGTCGTCCTATAAATAGATACTTGGGAGGCTAACGCGGGAGGATCCCTTGAACCTAGGAAGTCAAGGCTGCAGCGAGTTATGATTGCCCACTGCACTCCAACCTGGGCAAGCTACAGATCAAGACCCTGTCTCAAAAAAACAAACAAAAAAAAACCTACAATGAGATGGCCTTGCATACCTGCATACCTACCAGAGTGGCTAAAATAAAAGTAGCTACTCAGCTACTAAATAAAATGCTGGCAAGGATGTGGAGAAGCTGCAGCACTCATACACTGCTGTGGGATGTAAAATGGTGCAGCCACTCTGGAGAGCAGTGTGGCAGTTTCATAGAAAGTGAAATAAATATGCAACTACTGTACAACCCAGCAACTGCACTGCTGAGCATTTGTCACAAATAAATGAAAGCTTACATCACACAAAAATGTGTACACAAATGTTCACAACTGCTTTATTCAAAATAGCCAGACCTGGAAATGACATAGATGTCCCCTCCTAAAAAGTGAATCGGGGACCGGCACTTTGGGAGGCCGAGGCATGCGGATCACTTGAGGCCAGGAGTTTGAGATCAGCCCGGGCAACATGGCGAAACCTCGTCTCTACTGAAAAATACAAAAACAGTAGCCAGTTGTAGTGGCGTATGCCTGTAATCCCAGCTACTTGGGAGGTTGAGGCTCTAGAATCACTTGAACCGAGAAGGTGGAGGTTGCAGTGAGCCAAGATCACACCACTGCCCTCCAGCCTGGGCAACAGAGCAGGACAAAACAAAACAAAAAATTAAATCAGAAAATCTGAGGGTAGCATAGCAGAGACTGAGAAATCCAATTTCAATAAGGAATCCTGGTGGTCACTCCCTGCTGACTGCCTGTGCCCTGTGGTCGTTCACTTGCCAGCCCACATGGCCTTCACGATGGAGGCCACAGCCTCACCTGGTGACCGCAGCTGTGCTCCTTTCCAGGGAGCGGCCACAGCATGCCCAGGGTTCACACCCTTCAGTCCCACCTCTATCACCCATTGAAACTATCACCTATTGAAAGCCTGGGCCTCCTGTCTCCTGGCCCCTTTAGGTCCTCACCCATGTCTCCTAATTTAAATGAGGATTTAATTTAATTTACCTGCAGGCAGGTAACCCAACTTGATTGCATTCAATGCCTACTTAGGTACTGACATTATAAGCTCACAACAACTTGTACCTGTTGGACTCATGCCCAGGCCGTGCAGCTCCAGGCTGCCTGGGTGCTTCACAGTATAGCAGTACCTAGCAAGCCCTATGCAGTCAAGAGGCCCACGATGCTCTCTCTGGGTGGCCTGAGGCAACTGGACATGTGCAGATCCATGCTCTGTATCTGCTGTAACCCTCTGTCCTGTGGGCAGATCTGCCCTTCTTCTCCCTGTGGGAGGCAGGCTGAGTCCCTGGGGACCCGGATTGCAGAGTGAATGCCTTGGGATGCTCCCCTTTTCTGCTATCAGGAGCTTGTTGCCCTGCTACAGCTGTAGCAATGAGGAGCTTTAACCTTTTCCTGCCCTTTAGGGTTAAGAGTTCTCTTCCAGTTCATCAACCTAAGGAGGCAGCTCCAGGGGCTCACTTTTGCTGCAGTTGCATCTATTACATCCCTTTTTTAAACAAAGGCCCTTTCATTTATAAGGAAAAGAATCCTCTCTTAGTTCTACCCCTCAAATAGAGAATTGATCTTTAACCAGACTAAAACGCTACTCCAGGGAACCTATGTCAACAACTGTCTTTCCCCCAGGTCCAATATTTCCACAGCAACGACCAATCCTAATTCCCTCAGCCACCTCCCAGGGCTGTGGTTCAGAGCCCCCATCGTTCCACCCATCCGCCTCTGCATTCAATTCAGTCAGTCCCCAATCCCCCTAAAGCAAAAGGCCCAGAACTAAATTCAAAGCCACCTTCCTCTGTTCTCCAGGTGACAGCTGATGGGTGGCAGGGAGGACAGGGTAGGAACTTGAGAGATTCAGATGAGTTAAAATCCCAGCCCTGCCCAGCTGTGGGCTTGGGACTAACAACTTGTATGTCTCATCCTCATCTCTAAAAGGAGGAAAATAATGAATGCCTTGCAAAAATTACATAAAGTATTTGATGGAACATGCCTGGTACGTAATAGGCACTTCTGAAATCATTGCTGCTATTATTTTATTATTATTGTGCATCCTAAGACTGCTTAGTATTTTTAACAGCCGCACCACCTGTTAATTCATATTGAACTGATAGTAAAATTATAACTTCCAGTGAATTTCAAAAGAAATATTGGCTGGGCACGGCTGGATGTGGTGGTTCAGGCCTGTGATCCCAGCACCTTGGGAGGCCAAGACGGGCGGATCACGCAGTCAGGAGTTCAAGACCAGCCTGGCCAAGATGCTGAAATCCCACCTCTACGAAAAACACAAAAATTAGCCAGACGTGGTGGCATGCACCTGTAATCCCAACTACTCAGGAGGCTGAGGCAGGAGAATTACTTGAACCCGGGCAGCAGAGGTTATAGTGAGCCGAGATCCCACCACTGCACTCCAACCTGGGCAACAGAGCAAGACTCTGTCTCAAAAAATAAAATAAAATAAAAAGAAATATTGGCCGGGCGTGGTGGTTCATGCCTGCAATCCCAGCACTTTGGGAGGCCGAGGCGGGCAGATCACCTGAGGTTGGGAGTTTGAGCTCAACCTGACCAACATGGAGAAACCCTGTCTCTACTAAAAAAAAAAAAAAAAAAAAAA
>NW_012105920.1:1523303-1534793 GCF_000951045.1 Mandrillus leucophaeus
AAAAAAAAAAAAAAAAAGACATATTGATGAGCCAGGACTCCCTCCATCCTATCCTATGTGCAATTGACTTTTAAATACCTTTATGTGGAACTCATGTTCCCTTTTACGATGTCTGGTCATGGGGTCATACTGAACTATTTTCTTTTTTTTGTTTTGTTTTGAGACGGAGTTTCGCTGTTGTTGCCCAGGCTGGAGTGCAATGGCGCGATCTCGGCTCCCTGCAACCTCTGCTTCCCAGGTTCAAGCAATTCTCCTGCCTCAGCCTACCAAGTGGCTGGGATTACAGGCATATTCCACCACGCCTGGCTAGTATTTTGCATTTAGTAGAGCCAGGATTTCACCATGTTGGTCAGGCTGGTCTGGAACTCCTGACCTCAGGTTATCCACCGCCTCAGCCTCCCAAAGTCCTGGGATTACAGGCATGAGCCACCACACTTGGCCTTTTTTTATTTTATTTTATTTTATTTTTCTGAGATGGAGTTTTGTTCTTGTTGCCCGGGCTGGAGTGCAGTGGCACGATCTGGGCTCATTGCAACCTCTGCCTCCCGGTTTCAAGTGACACTCCTGCCTCAGCCTCAGGATTAGCTGGGATTACAGGCGCCTGCCACCACACCCAGCTAATTTTGTATTTTTAGTAGAGATGGGGTTTCACCATGTTTGCCAGGCTGGAATCAAACTCCTGACCGCAGGTAATCCACCCACCTCAGCCTCTCAAAGTGCTGGGATTACGGTCATGAGCCACCGCATCCAGCCATAAAATATTTTTCTGAAGTTGCTCAAATCTTCTTTCCAAAGTCAGTGTTCCCAAACTGCAGTCAGAGGCCAGGCTCATGGTCCCTAGCAACTTGCCACCTGGTACATTCAGGGCACCCCCACTTCAGGCACAACATGGATCCTTGGGGCTTCTCGCCACTCCAACTCCTAGGAGACGTTCCTGCCCTCCCCTGGGAATATGGTATTTGAGGCCAATGGTGACAGACCAGAAAATCTAGCCCAGTTCAAAATGCCAAAGACAGGATGCCAGGAAGGACCCCAGGACCTGCAGGGCTCCGTTCAGCTTCTCGGTGTTAACCAGCAGTCTGCAGAGGCGGGAGACGGCTCGGCTCTCAGGAGAGAGCAGTTGATTTTTAATGTACAGTGTAATACCGCAAGGTAAACAGCATCCCAGACACTGCTCCATATGCCTTTACCCTGAGATCGAAACTAATTACCATTCTGTGTATATTTCCAGGTTGGGGCAATAAGAGAGTTACTGTCCAGCACATTTGCCATCAGACCACCTCTGAGGTCAACACTGCCACATGCTAACAAGCTCCTTTCGTGGTTTCAATCCTCCCAGACATCAGCCCCTTCATACTGCAAAGGGCAGAAAGAAACTGGGGCTTGGGGAGGTGTTAGGGCATGCTGAGCCTGAGACATATACGTCTGGAAAGGGGCACAGTCTCAAAACTGCATATTCAGAGCCTGGAAGCTCTGTACAGATGCCTCATGGGTCCTGGGGCTAGAAAAGGCTTGAGTAGATCACCCTGGACAGAAAAGATGCAAACTCCCAGGGTCAATCCTGCCTGCTGCCTGCCCACCCCCGCCCCTCCCCCACCCCTCCCCCGCCCCCCGAATTACAGCCGAAAGGAAGGAGAGAGTTCCATATCACACATCCAGTGTGTAGCAGAGTACAGACCGGGGTTTGGCAGGCAGAGGTGCCCAGGACTGTGGTGATGCCACTCTGTGCTGCTCAGATGGAACCTGTCGCCATCCAGCTTGGATCCTGCATGGGTTCCAGTAGGCCCTCTTGGGACTTGGAAGTGAGCTGGTGTGCTTGGGGTTCATCAGGTCCGTCCAGTCACCTGACTGGCTTTTCCTTCCACTCCACCATCCCAGCCCAGATGACAAGAGCACAGCATGGCCTTGTGACTTGGTAAGTGCTGGGTAGGTTCTCTGTGGCTCACTTCAAGAGGAAGCTATGGTGATGCACAGTGTGCTTCAGAGACCCCAGAGCCACATGGACCTGAATCCCTGTGAATGGACACTTGACGGGCCTCACTGGGTGTGCAGTAAAATAAAACATCTCCTTAATCTCAGAAAGAGCCTGTGTTAATAAGCACGTGCCTGGCCTGGCCACCAGATGCGGCACAGAGAAGAGATGAAGGCTAATTAAATCACACACGTCCAGAGACCTCCTTGGTAAGAAAAGTCACAGCAATACAGAGTAGTGTGTGTGTGTGCGTGCAGATATATATATATATATATCTCTCATTGGCTCTCTTATGAGCTACAGTGACTCTAAAAGATGCACCAAGAAATCAGAGGAACAAGAGGAAGGGAGGGAAGGGACGGCTTTCACACCCCAAATGCTGGGTGTTTTGTGTCTGAATGACCTCTGCCAGTTTCCACCTACAAAACAGAATAAAAAGAGGCTGGTCCCCAGGGTGTGTAACCTGACACCTCTTGCCAGCAGCTGAATACAGGGGATTGTTTTTTTAAACTTCAAGTTCCAACCCCTAGTAACAAACTGAGGCCTCTCCTGCAACTGAAGAACCTCCTTGGAAAAATAAATCCTGCTGCCTGTTTTGTCATCATCTTCGACAATTAGCTGTACTTGGGATGACGCGACTCGAGCCACTTGGTGAAGGCGATTAGGGAATCCACTTAAAAATGCTCTTCACAACTGGAGGAGGGGTGTCCTCTATTCCACCCCTGTTCCGCACCCGGCACTTGAGCCGCATTATCTCCTTTCATCTTCACAGCAGCCCCTGAGAGAGGCTTATTATCCTCATGTTAGAGATGAGGAAACTGAGGCTCAGAGATGTTCAGCCCACACCAAGGTCTAGGACGGAGGGAGGGTGTGGGTTCAGGTCTGGCTGGCTTGGGCTCCACACTCCCCAGCAGACCATATTGTTTCCGTGCTCAGCAGAGCAAACCTCCTCCAGCACACACTTCCTACAAACATCAATGTCAAAGAGCTCCCAGACCCCATGATCTCTCCTCTTCCAAGGGAAGAAGGCAATACTGCCTCAGGCACCCTTATTCACTCTCAGCCAGTCAAAGGGAATGGTGGAAGTCGCAGGTTCAGCATAAAATGTTAATGAATGGCACCACAGCTGCCTCTGAGGTCCATGCTATTGTATCGAGCATTTAGTATGTCCAGACGCTGTACTAGACATTCCCCACCTTACCTTGTTTAAGGCTCACAGCCTTAAGGTGGGTATTATCAGTCACATTTCACAGATGATGCAACTGAGGGGCACAAAGTTTTCTCTAGGGTCACACAGATAGGAAGTAACAGAGTTTAGACTCAACCCAGGACTACCACCCTCAGGGTTCTCCCCCTCCCCCTAGGGCTCTTCCATAGTTAAGGCTCCATAATGCGTACTAAGCAGAAAAACCCCTGCCGAGCTCTCCTGACCATGTCCTGGTCAATCAGGGTCCTCCCGAGAGCACAACAATAGTGCAGCTGACTGGGCTCTGCACCGTGCATCTGCTGAGCATCAATTTGTGCAGAATCCAACGCTCCAAATCAAGTCCTGGAAGAGGGGTGCCCTCTTTCATTCCAGTCTCCACGAGCCTCTGGATCCAGAACAGTCTCTTTGATCGACCACTTCCAACAGAGGGAGCAAATTCCTCAAGACCTTTACCCCAGACTCCTTCCCTAGAGGCTGTTGCCCAAATCCAATTCCTTTACTCCCTGTTCCACAACACGTACTGAAGCTTTCTGCATTGTGCATGCCAGCACCAATCCATTACTTATTAACTCATATTTAATGAACATGCTTGTTCAGTGGCCATACAACTTGTTCTTCAGTTTCGCAAATCTCCAGTATGTCTGTTGGCATTAACTTTGTCTTAGAAGGCAGATCCCCAAGGACAGGGACAGCATCCGTTAAGCCGTTCTTTTCAGCACAGGTGTCTACAGACAAGGGTATTAAATAAATGCCTACTATTTGGGCCACCACTGGGTGCAAAGTGCACTTCCCAAAGTGGGCAGCCACCCGAAGGGAGATCCAGCTCTGTGAGAAAGGAGGCAGTGGTTGCCAGACCTAGCCCAGGGCCTGGCCATACAGAAGAGGCACCAAGTATGTATCTGCTGAATGTAATATCTGCATTAAAAGCTCAAGACTTTGTTGAATTCCCCTCTTTCACTTTCCATGACACAGAAGAGAAAACCACTACATGGTACTAGAAAAGTCCATGCCCCCATTAAGTACCCTCAAACTCTAGAGTGCAGTGCAGTCTCCCTGTCATGATTCAGCAGCTGGCGGCCCTGTTCAGGGAGCATGAGACCCCTGCTTTGGGGTCCCCTTCTCGCTTGCTCCAGCCTTCCCTGGTGTCTGTCACATCTGCATGCCCACTGACAAGTGGGCAAACTACAGCCAGAGGAGGCTGCATCCACAGTCCACAGTGGCCAAGATGGGCACACAGGCAAGAGGAGACAATGCTGTGGCTGAAGTGAAACCGGGGCATTATCCAGAATGTCTCCTCATCCCAACCCCGACCTCACTGCTCCGTCCACTTCAGAACTGGCTCTGCTGTGGATGCAAAGATTGTTTTTAACATAGTCCTTAGCGATTTCTCTTTAAGCAAGGTCAGAATACTCTTCATGAGTGAGTGCTTGCCCTTGTCCATCCTTTTTGTAAAAGTTTAAAAGCAAAGTCATCATACTGATAATTAAAAACTCATTTAGGCAGGAAATAATTCACTCTCCCCAAATGACTATATACACTGCCTCATTTGGACTCACAAAGACCACATGCGGTAGGAAGACTATCAATATACCCATTTTATAGATTGAGGATACCCAAGTCCAAAGAGGCCCAATGAAGTCAAGTGCTGGATCTGAGAGTCACAAGTCTTTCAAGCATGTTGCACTTGTAAAGCACAAAAAACATTCTCAGAGGAGGCCTTGTCTCCTCGATTACTTGCAATTAGCCAGATGGTGAATATTAATGCGTGTTTAATGCTGTGATGACTATGATGATGATGAAGGAGAAAGGTTAAGAAAAAGAGAAGGCCAGGCTCAGTGGCTCAGAGCTGTAATCCCAACACTCTGGGAGGCCAAGGCGGATCGGGAGGCCAAGGTGGAAGGATCGCTTGAGCTTAGGAATTCGAGACCAGCCTGGGCAACATAGCAAGAGATGTCTCTACTAAAAAATAAAAAATTAGCCAGGCATGATGCTATGAACCTGTAATCCCAGCTACTCGGGAGGTTGAGGGAGGATCTCTTGAGCTGGAGAGAGCGAGGCTGCAGTGATCTGTGATTACACAACTGCATTCCAGCCTGGGCAACAGAGTGAGACTCTGTCTCAAATTAAACAAAGTTTTTTGTTTTTGTTTTTTTTAAGAAAAAGGTTTCAGCGGCCTCATATAGACTAAAATATCAATTATAACACATTCAAAATGTCCCCTACACTGGCGAATGTTTAATCTGTAAGGTTTTTTTTAGCAGTTTCTCAGTGACCTTCTCACTTCCCAGCTGTAACACATAGCAACCAATTTTCCTACCCTTGGCTCAGCAATCTAGGTCTCAGGATTATTTGTCCCTAACAAAATCTCTTAGCCATTTCTTAAGCTACTGGCAGGTAGTTAGATTTTCCACTTGACATTGTTAAGAGATTAAAACTGTTTATCTCATTGTCATACACAGGCCTTTTCAGTTTCCTGCTAATAGATTCAGGTTAGATAAGGATTACAGAAGTGATACTCCTGAGTTCCTCTCTATACCAGCTGGCATCCTTTCCCTATAAGATTATGAGGTGTATTTTATTAAATCTACCATTCAGATAGCTAACGTGTAAGAGCATTATATAACGCATAAAAAGCATTATACCTCATGCATAAGCAGAGGCTTAGACAAACACCAGCTCCTATTCAACTGGGCAAGAAGCACTTCACAGGAGATCCTGCTGAATTACAGTCAGTCATCAATTGCCATAGAGAAGATGAAAACAAATTGAGTTTTGAGTTGAGCCCGGAAAGAATGTCAGTGAAATTGGAAAAAACACTTGCTGGGAACTGCCTGGGGGTGCAGTGACCTCCCTTGTAATTGCCCAGGTCCCACCAACTCGGCAGCATACCAAGAGAGATTGCGGACTGAGCTGGGTAGATGGTCAGTCACCAGGGAACCAAATCCGTCTCGCAGCAGGCTGAACGCTCCCTGTAGTTCATGAAAATATTAAGCACTGGTAGTATAAAATGTGTTACGGCTTCTTTTTGGAAAACAGTAAAATCAGTTTATTCATTCTCATTTAATGGGTGGGGGTGGGGAGGGGACAGAATGCAGAGAACCTTTAGAAGGGCCAAGAAAGAAAACTGCTGTCATTGCCCCAAAAGTCAGAGGTAAAAGCACCTCATTTGCACCCCGACCCCTCAACACCTTGAGACCAAATTTATAAATGTGAGCAAATGGCCCATCCCTTTAGAAGAGTTCTCCTTGGCCAGGGGCCGGCCCTTACCCTGCATTATTAATACATATTATCATCTCTGGGTTAGGCAAACCCTAATCTTGGTCACCAGGTCAACGGAAATAATCTTGATGCCTATGTCTGAGATGCTATATCATTTCATTTTCCCTTTCCACCCAGAATCTTACCGCAAAAGTAAAATGCTAGATTAACAGGATAGCAGTGAGCTTCATAAGGGAGGATTCCCTTTAGCTGAAAATTCACCACCACCACCCCCCCAGGTTGCGTGAGATGTTTTTCTACTTATTCAAAGATGGGGAAATAAAAACATCTCCCACTCCAAGTGAAATCGCACATAAATATGAATTGCAGAGGTTCGTTCTGCTTCCTTATTGTCTATAGCTTCTACTTTTTGCTTACTTATAAAACTTACCAGCTGATGTAGGGCAAAATAGAAGTAAAAATCTCAGGAAATAAAAAATGCTGTATTGACTAGTGGCCTGAAGAGATACTTTTTGTTAATGGGTTTCTATTAAGTGATATCAAATCAATAAAATGTCCAAGTAAAGCTCAACAGAGGAGAAAAGACCAGATTTCTAAGAGTGAATTCTTAATGGAATTGTTGAGAAACACACCAGACAAGTTAGTCAAAAGTCTGAGTGTTGGCTTGCCTGTGAAATGATTGTAACAAGTCATTCCTTATCAGACAAAGTTGGAAGACCTTGCCTTTAAGTAAGAAACATCAGAGTGGTCTTCCCTGCACAAACACTGTGCAAACATGTGTCATGGTTGACCTTGTCCCTTGAGGCCAGTGTACAGTGTGCACTTCTGCTGACCAAGCAATTCATTCCTACCGCTTTGAGTCTAAGCCTTAAAGTAATACCCAACCCTGCAACTGAACAAAAGGAAACCACTACTACTACACCCCTACTATGTATCAGGTACAGTGCTAGGCACTTTTGTAAACATGACATTGTTGAATGCTCACCACTCCCTGAGGTCACACTAACTCTCCCCATTTTTCAGAGAGCTTGCTGGCCATGTGTAGACTGGAATTTCACCCAAGTCTCCTAAACCCAAGCCTAGCACCCTTATCCCTGTGGCAGCAAAGTCACAGGAATAAGCAACAAACTTGCATTCCAAGGGCTTGATTCTCTTTCTTTGTTCTTTACCTTCCAGATGGTTCTGCATTTCTTTTATGGGTAGATAATAAGGCAGAGATTTTTTTCTCTCCTTCACTCATTCATCTATTCCTTTAACAAATGCTTTAAAAGCATGTACTGTGTTCAAAGCTGAGGTGGATCTGCAAAGGCGAGTAAGGAGCTTATCCACTGAGGAAGTTTGTTAGTTGAAAAGAAGGGTGTAACCATGGATCCTGTAATGGTATTGACTATTTTCCACCCTTGCTTTCCTCCTCTGTAAAATGTGGATATTAAAGGAAATGAGGCTAGGCGCAGTGGCTCACACCTGTAATCCCAGCACTTTGGGAGGCCGAGGTGGGAGTATCACAAGGTCAAGAGATCGAGACCATCCTGGCCAACATGGTGAAAACCCATCTCTAGTAAAAATACAAAAATTAGCAGGGCGTGGTGATGTGCGCCTGTTGTCCCCGCTACTTGGGAGGCTGAGGCAGGAGAATTGCATGAATCCGGGAGGCAGAGGTTGCAGTGAGCCGAGATCATGCCACTGCACTCCAGCCTGGTGACAGAGCGAGACTCCATCTCAAAAAAAAAAAAAAAAAAAAAGGAAATGAACTCTAAAGCCTGTCCCAGACCCAGATTTCGATACTGTTAATTATGGAAGCTATCAGAAAGTTTTTGTTTTGTTTTTGGTTTTTCTTTTTGAGACAGAATCTTGCTCTGTCACCCAGGCTGGAGTGCAGTGGTGCAACCTCGGCTCACTGCAACCTCCACCTCCTCGCTTTAAGTGTTTCTCCTGTCTCAGCCTCCTGAGTAGCTGGGATTACAGGTGTGTGCCACCACGCCCGGCTGATTTTTGTATTTTAATAGATTTAGTATTTTTAGTAGATGGGTTTCACCATGTTGGCCAGGCTGATTTTGAACTCCTGACCTCAGGTGATCCATCCACCTCAGCCTCCCAAAGTGCTGGGATCATAGGCATGAGCCACCACACCCTGCCTAGTTTTTGTTATTTTTTAATAGCAAGCACAGAGGCCTAACTTCCTAATGAGATCATATATATTTATGGTGTCTTTCAACCAAGGAGACTTGAACTGTATTTAAGATAATAGTTTACTCCTGGAAAAATGGATCGGGGCTGCTGTCTTCACTACAAAGTTGGGGTGAATGAAGGGGGCCCAGTGAGAAAATGAAGAGCTGTCTGGCAGAACTTCAGCAAGTCAAATTTGACTAGAAGGTCAAGGGACCAGGTCAGCAGATTCTTCCAGATCACCCAGGTGGCCCTCCACAGTCAGATGGATCAGACCCATGGGTCTGAAGGAGATGCTGATTGTTTCTGCTCCATGTTGTTTGGGATTGCCTGTAGCACCATCGTCACTTGGTTTGGTAAGTTAACACAGGAAGGGCAACCATCTTAGAATTGGTCATACAAAACCCCAAACAGGCAGCTGCCACTCCACTTTTCTAATTACCGAAGAGTTCATAGTCGGGTTTGGTGTGATTTTTGTTAACAATGAGCTCCCCTGATGGCTGAAAAATACATCTTTCACAATGCCAATTCTACCCAGTGAGGAAAAGAAAAATCACAGCAAGGCCTTCTTGTCATGGAGTTGAATACCATGTGCATAAACCTATGATCCCAAGGTCTCCTCTCCCACCAAAATCCACAGAACCCTCTACACTGATGCTGTGATCACAACACACTTTAGAAGAGTTCCAGTTAATTCTGAATCACCTCCTGATTATCCAAAGTCTGCAGTTTTTTTCACCAAGATACAAAATTCTTTCCATTAAATACCTTAAAATTCTACCTTTAGATAACTAAATTGAAATCTGACAAAATAAAATAAGCCTAAACAATGTTATCAATGCTCCTAGGAATATAAATAAACTAGCCAGTACTAATCTAATCTGGAACTGCATTTAACAGGTATGTGCCAACAAAATCAGAAAAGTGACTCCACAGCAATTCAGCACTTAAAAACAAAAATTCTGAAAATGACTTATGTAACACCTGAAATATATTTCTCTAAAAACACCAACTGACAGCTTTAATGTTTTCTTGTAGTACCTAAAAGCGGGTAAGTCTTGAGCTGTATGTTTTGCAAAGTCTAAGCATTTGCATGATAAATTGCAATGCTTAGAATCCATCTTTCTTTTTCTGTATACCTCACCTTTACTTGAAAAGGTTTTAAGCTGGCTGAATACTTTTATCTTTGATAAGACAAGGTCTTTGAAGTGATGTTTTGGCTCTGTGTGGGCAAGGCCTCTGTTTCTAGACTTCAGTATCTGAGGGGGGACAAAGCCCTGCTTTTTGTTTTTAAACAGAATGAATCTTTTTTTTTTTTTTTTTTTTTTTTTGAGACGGAGTCTCACTCAGTCTCCCAGGCTGGAGTGCAGGGGCGCGATCTCGGCTCACTGCAAGCTCTGCCTCCCGGGTTCATGTCACTCTCCTGCCTCAGCCTCCCGAGTAGCTGGGACTACAGGCGCCCGCCACCACGCCTGGCTAATTTTTCTTTTTCTTTCTTTTTTTTTTTTGTATTTTTAGTAGAGACGGGGTTTCACTATGTTGGCCAGGATGGTCTGGATCTCCTGACTTCATGATCCGCCCGCCTCCACCTCCCAAAGTGCTGGGATTACAGGCCTGCGACACCGTGCCCCGCCAACAGAATGAATTTTTTACTGTTCAGGTTAATGTTCTGGCATCCTACCAGCAGTCTCTACCACCAGTCTAATTATTAATGATAATCTTAGGTATTGTACTGATGATTTATTTTGATGATACTTTTTCAATGTGAAATGACAAAGAGCCATTCTTTTGGCAAAAAGACAGAAGATAGACAGATCAATCAATCGGTCTCAAGCAAAAGCACAAAAGTGAAGGTGCCCAGTTTTGGCCTCAGTGCCGGAAATCCACACCTAACAAGTCTTGTCACATTTCCCGATACCCTAACACAAATACTAGGTTTTAAATCAGATGTCTTCAATTACATAGTCACAGACAGAACTGGATGACCCCATGAGATCGATACCATGCAATACCCACATTTTCAGAGAAGAAAACTAAGCTAGAGAAGCAGAGCCCATGAGTGTGTCCTTGGTTCCCTTTGACTTTCTGAGTGTTTTGTTTCCTCATCCCCAAACAGATCAGAGTCATACCCCAAACCAAACATAAATGACTCGGGGTCCTCCCAGATCTCAAAGCTGCTGAGGCCTTGCCAGAAAGATCCTCTCCATGTACCTGAGAGAGAAGAAGGGTACCCCATCTTCAGCAAACAGCATGTGCAACTTGAGCTCATAACCCCACGAATCTGAGCTTTCAACATTCTCATCTAGAAAAGAATTTTCCACTTAAAAGTATTCACCAACAGATGCAGTTTTTAAAGTGCCCCTCTAAAGCTTTTACATTTTAGTTTGGTTTACCCCGAACTAAAATTTTTACACACTTTTCAAAACCACATAAAACCACGTTAAACTGTTTGGATTTTTCATTATATGTATGAGTTAGTTTTTCACTCAGAAAAAAAAAGACAACAAAACTAGTCAACACCAAAAAAAAAAAAAAAAAAGGCTAGAGAAACAAAATTCCAATGGCCCTTAAAAAACAGTAAGCACCATGAAGCCAAGGGTTTCGGACTACACTTCTTTATACATCCCCCAAGTAACTAGGCCAGTGTTTTTTGTTTTTGGCTTTTGTTTTTTGTTTTCTTTTGAAACGGAGTCTCACTCTGTCGCCCAGGCTGTAGAGCAGTGGTGCAATCTTGGCTCACTGCAGCCTCCACCTCCAGGGTTCAAGCGATTCTCCTGCCTCCCACTCCTAAGTAGCTGGGATTACAGGCACCCAACACCACGCCAGCTAATTTTTGTATTTTTAGTAGAGACGGGGTTTCACCATGTTGGCCAGGCTGGTCTCGAACTCCTGACCTCAAGTGATCCACCCACCTTGGCCTCCCAAA
>NW_012105920.1:1534843-1554993 GCF_000951045.1 Mandrillus leucophaeus
TTCACCATGTTGGCCAGGCTGGTCTCGAACTCCTGACCTCAAGTGATCCACCCACCTTGGCCTCCCAAAGTACTGGGATTACAGGCATGAGCCACCGTGCCCTGCCTTCTTTTGTTTTTTGTACATATAATTGATAGAACAATTTTGAAATAAATCAATAAAAATCTATTTTTAAAGTAAGGTACTTTTATATCTTAATACAACATTTTAAGCCTGGTGTCTCAATGGTCCAGATTCTCTTAAACGGAATTATATAAGGAAGTAGACAAGTGCTGGTTAATTTTTAGCTGTCAGAAAGAACAAAAGAGAGAGCACTATCCTTGCTCAGTGCAATTTGATTTTGTTCAGATCTCAGAGAACAGTAAGCATGAATGTGCCTGAATTTCAGGCATTGCCCACTGGGTGTGTAATGCAACTACTTCTGAGCAAATTGCAAGTGTCTGATCCCTACTAAGCAGATATACTGTCACCCCCTGCCTGCACACCAAATCATACACACTCGTATTCCTCAGCAAGGATGAAGAAAGCGCCACAGGAGGCCTGAGAGGTTTAACTCTGTGGGAAGGTAGGGCAGCATAGAAAAAATCTGTGTCTAGTGTGGGTCTGAGGGCCAGGGGTTGGTTATGTGACTGGAACGCTGAACATACCATTTCAGACCTGTGTGAGTGGGGTGAGCAAGTGGGAGCCTGTGTGAGCACAGGAGGGTGAGT
Organism: Mandrillus leucophaeus; assembly: GCF_000951045.1. Classification (NCBI taxonomy): domain Eukaryota; kingdom Metazoa; phylum Chordata; class Mammalia; order Primates; family Cercopithecidae; genus Mandrillus; species Mandrillus leucophaeus. The sequence continues at coordinate 1,535,554 of NW_012105920.1, forward strand.
GTGAGCGTGTGTGAGGGTGAGTGTAAGCAAGTGTGAGCAAACATGAGAGTGTGCAGCTGTAGCGTAGTGCAGTAGCTGTACAGACACAGCAAAGTCCAGAAAAGAGAATGCTGCATCAGTTTGGTAGAACCTCAGACAGAGCTGGTGGGGCTTTTATCTATCAAACAGAAAGACCCAGCCAAAAGGCTCACTCCATCAAGATGTCTGGGCTTATGTAGACAAAATATCAATCGCAGGTAATCAAGTGATTTTTGACCCTATGAGCTGATGTTCGGGTGTCACAGATAAGGCTCCAGCGTAACAATCTGTACAAGAAGAAAACTTTGCTTATCATGCAAGCACTCAACCAAAGCTCAAAAGTCCCTAGGATCCCATAATTTCCAGTTGGTTACCCACCCTTACCCCCTACACACACACACACACACACACACACACACACCCCACTTCCCACCAGTCTCATGTGATTTAGAGAGCAAAGCCGGCAGGAGATTTTTCCCTGGCTCTGCTCTGCAGGTATATGAAAACCTGTTTAAAGGTGGGAGGTAGACTGGACAACAAGCTGGCCTCATTTCTACCTCTGGATATGTTCACTAACTTAAAAACACCACTTAACGCTCTGGTTTCTCAAATGGCATCCTTCTAGCAAATGAAAAAAGAAGTCACCTGTCGTTACTGATCTCCCGGTTAATTCTCTTCTAGACAAGAGCCCTTTTCAAACATCAGGACACAAACTGTTTTGACAACCAGCCAATAGAAGTTGCTAATATACCACTAGAAAGGGTGAATGGACAGTCAGGGAACAAGTTAAAGTGACTTTGGCTGTTCTAGTTATGCTTCAGGAGTTCAAAAGCAACTGGGAGAGGTGGGACGGGGGACCATCTCTTATTCAGTAGGCCTCTAACTGCTAGACAGAAAGACAGATAAATCTGGGCCATGCCTTCAGAAAGAAGTAATTCCCACCTGCCCTTGACCACTATCCCGTTCCAGGTGGACCGTTTCCCCTTCTAAAGGTGGTGTGCCTATGCCTGACAGCAGGTGCATAATGCCCAGGGGCCCTGTCCTAGCCACAAAATGCCAGGCTGATTGGGGCGATTTTGCATACACATTTGCCTCCAGATCATCAGCAGAAAGCAGAGTTTCATGAGAAGGAATGCCTGGTCTTCAAAAATCCAGACTGTGATTTGTGAATACGGAATCAGAGAGGAGTATGTTTTGTGGTCCAAAATACCTTAGTGAAGAATGCAGAGTAGAAACATAAAGCTCCCAGTCATGGTGGAGAAAGTTATTGAGGTACAGTGAAGAGTATTTGATATTCAAGATGAAATCGGAAGGCTACCTATTATAATAAAATGCAGACTCCCCCAATGTAGCACAACCACCCCTGGCACGCTGAGCTAGGAAATTTCCCATGCTCTCTGGAAAAGCTAATAGAAAGTCCAGACCTTTTCAGAAGTGCTAGCTTTAACTCCTATGTCTTCTGTAAGATACTGTGATCCTCGTAAGAGTAAAAGCCTACACATTCGATTAACCATGTAAGAGAAATAAACTCCTGTCTAATGCCATAACCAGAACAAGATGTCAGTGTGATGACCCAAACCAGAGGCATGTGAAAACATACCTGAAATGTCAACTTGTACCAACTGACATGTACATCCATTAGGAGGTACCTACTCTGGAGATACCACCCAGGTGCCTATGATACTGAAGAAACCATCTGCTTAGCTCAAAGTATCATTTTCATTTAACTCATACATCAAACTGCACCTTGGTTATGCTAACCACACAAATATTGCAATGGCCTGGCTTAACTTACTGAGGCTCAGTGATTCCTCACCCAGTTGACTGGCCACAACCACATCTACAGGTTTCAGGGTCCTGTCATAGACTCACATCACTCATTTTCCTGGTTTATTAGTAGAGGCTAACTTAATTTGATGACATCCTTGTCAATTTTCTTTGGCCTGAATGAAACACAGAGTTAAGTGTTTCACCTGATCAGACAAAAACTACACTCAGTAGCTCCCTTCACTATCTTTGGGGATTAGTACAGAAGTTTTTGGTGACACTTATGAATATTATTTTCCCAAGAAGCATGGTGACCTACACGAAATACTTTTAAAACTTGTTATTTAAGATGTGCATGGAAATAGTAGAAATGACTCAGATTCACTGTCCAAGCTAAAATGCATGGTCAGTGCCTCTGCTTCCACCTCAGCAAACACACCTGGACAGAATTATTCACTGTGACTGTCCCAGGGCCCTGGTTTGAGTTTTCATGACTCTGTAGAAAGAAAGAAAAAGGGATGCATAGGGTATCAAAAGTCTGCTGAAATCAGCATGAGTTCTGGGCAAATCTCAGAGCAAGACTTACCACTCTAGGTTTCTGCTGGTCCAGGGTATGCAGGAAGGCTGAGTTGGGGTCCAGGGTGCGCTCAGGGTCACTGGAGATGTCCTCCTCTGAGTCTTCATAGGATGAGGAGAAGCCCGTGGAGGAGGCCGAGGAAGAGGACAGCTTCCTCAGGGGCAGGTTGCCCCGAGGGCTTCCCTGCGTCTCCTCCAAGGCCCCGTCCTCCTGGGTGCCCATGTCTGTAATGATGACGGCAGGTATGTTGCTGGGGCTGCAGGCCTCTCTCAGCAAAGGCTTGTCCTGATCTTGGGGTAGCAGCTCCGGACTTGGGTGGGCATCTCTGTCCTGCCGCTGGCTTTCCCAAGTCCCCTCTGATTGCACCCCTGTGCCACACGTCCAAGCCAAACCGACTTCCTCCATGGTGCCCTGCCAAACCCTGGAGCTCCCAGGCTGCACACCCACCCTGTCCCCAGGAGGGCACTGAGGTTCTTTCAGATCTTTCGCAGTGTCCCAACAGGGCAAAGGCTCCAGCATTCTGCCAGAAGGAATTCCCGCCTCCACATCCGGGGTCCCCGGCTGTGCTGAGGGGCTGCCCCCAAGCAAGCCCAGCGTTGGGGACCCTCCCTCCACTCTGTCGGAGAGCTGCCAACGCCCCCTGCCCACAGGGGCCCCACTTCGGGCCTCCTCAGGGCCTACGGAGGCCAGGGCTCTGGGCAGCCTGGACCAGCTCAGGGCATCAGAGGACTCTGCGCTTTGCACGCTCACAGTCGTCTCCTCTGGCCTTTCGCCCACTTCAGGCGCCCCAGAGCCCGGCATGCCACAGGGCAGATTTCCTTTCCCCATCTTCCCAGGGGGTTCTCCAGCGCAGGGCCCGCCCCTTTCTGGGGCTGGGCTTGTCTCACTGCCCAGAAACTGCCCCTGCCTCTCCACCAGGGCCTCTCGGGGCTGCGGGTCCTCAAGCTCACGGGCTCTACCAGACGGCTCAGTGAGGGCAAGATCCTGTGGACGGTGTGGCCCAGTAGGTGTAGCTCTCGCTGCCACTTCTGTGGCCATCGTTAAGCTAGCTCCGACCAGCCCCAATGAGGGAGCTAGGCAGCTGCGGGTTCCCGGGGGAGGAGAGACCCTTTTGTCAATTTCCATAGCTGTGGGTGAGTCACAGCGGGGACTGGCAGAGATACCCTTCTCCATCCTTACAAAAGGACCCCAGGCCTCTGATCCTGTAGGGGCACCCCGGCCAGGAAGAGGTGGCATTCCTTCCTTCACCTGCGAGGTGCATAGGCCGGGCCCTCCTTTCCTCCTGGAGTCGGCTCCTGAAGTCTCTGGACATTGCTCCCCCCAGGACTTTGTCCTCCGTTCCTCGATCCGGGCGCCCTGAACCAGGACCCTTCCAGGGGGCTGGCTGCTGCTGCGGAGAGGGCACGGGGAGGGCGAGCGAGCTCTGCCCAAACGCGGGCTGCGGGGCGCTTGAATGGCGGAGCTCTGTGCCTGGATGTGCGCCTCAAACATGCCCACTTTCTGGTTCACCTGCACGTTCTGCAACTCGCGCTGCAGGATCCGCAGCTTCCTCTTGGCCTCCTCCGGCCCCGGCGGGGAGAGGGTACCAGCGGCCACCACCTGCTGCCCGTCCCCTCGCAGGCGACCAGCCCAACTTGGGCTGCTCACGCTGCTGCCGCTGCCACTGCCGCTGCTACTATTCAGCCTGCGCCGGCCGCTCCGCCAGCCCCCGGGGCTCCGGGGCTCCTCGGGCGACAGCGACTCGACTGGGGGGAAGAGGAAAGAGGCGCCTCTCCCGGGACTGAAAACGCTGCCGGGGCTCAGCACGGCCTTCCCCGGGGGCGGGGGCGTCTCGCTGCCACTGGGCCCGGGGCCGCCGCCGCTCTTCATCTCGTTGGCGCTATTCATGATCACCAGGCTATTGAGCGCATAGCAGTACACAGCCATAGTACTGGGTCCCGCGCTGCCCGCCGCCGCGGCTCCCGCTCCTGCTCCGCCGCCGGCGCCTCCTCCTCCCGGCGCTCCCGGCTCAGCCCCGGAGGCCCGGCAGCCGTGGCTCTGCGCGCAGATGGGGCTGCATGACCTGGGCTGCGGGCTGGGGGCACGACCGCGGGTTCAGCCCCCGCCCAAAGCTCCATAAACAACCGTGCGGCTGTGGAGATACAAGGAGAAAAGTCAGGACCCTGGAGGGCGCGGGGGGATTGCGGGTCGCCTGCAGAACCCCGAGGGACCCCCGGGAACCCAATCTATCCAGGACCCGGCGCCACCGGACATCTCACCTATGGGGACGGCGAGGCTCGGCGTGGGAATGCCCCGGCTGCCTCGGTCGCCAGCGCGGTTACGGGTGTGCTTCCCCGCCCCCCACCCCGCCCCAGATTGCGATGCGCTTTATGAGGTCCCTTCAAATCCTAGTCCTAACATTCGTCTCCGGAGCCACGCGGACCGGCGAGAAGCGAGGTCCAACTCCTTGGCTCCTAAGTATGCTGTGCGCGGGGCGCGGCTGACTCCCAGCTCTCCCGGGCTGAGGACATCCCAGTCACCGTCTCCGGGTCTCCCCAGCCTGAGCAAACATTGGCTATAGAGGGCAACCTGGCAGCCCTCGCCCTGGGCTTCAGGGTCTCCCTGCTCCACCCTCTCGGGGCATCAGAGACCGACCGGCTCGGAGGGAACCTGAGCGGAACCTGCCTTCCCCCGAATCGCTGCCAGCGCCCGGATCTAGGAGGGCGCCCGCGTGCCCGCCGTTTACCTTCCAGACCCTGGCCTTGGGGCTGTGTCCCTCGGCCTAGGAAGGCCTGGGCGCACGGCAGGGCCGCAGCCGAAGCATTTTTCAGCGCTGGCCTTGTCGCCTATCCCTAGACAAGTGTTTTGTGAGTGTGGGCGCACCGAGGTTCTACACGTCCCCTCTACCGGAACCAGTACTCGCTGCCCTCCTGCCGTCGTCCCCTATGGAGGGGTGTGTGACTGTGTGTGTATGTGTGTGAGCGTGTGCACGCGTGTGTGTATACGCGCGCGCGCGCGGGCGGAGCGAGTCCGCTCTCAGCGCGCCCTGTTGCCGAGGACTCGGCTGCCCCTGCGGGCTCCCGGACCCGCGCCCACTCGGAGGAACTTAGGGGCGTGCATGGCTGCAGCCGGGCAGCAGCCCTAGGTGCACAGAGCCTCTGGCTCTGCAAACCTCCCTGGAGCCGGCGCTCTAACACCCCAGGACAGCGCCGCGGAGCGCAGGGCTTCTCTGCATCCCGGGCAGCCTCGTCCGGCGCCAGCAGAGCCGCCCAGAGACCCCAGCCTGGGGACTCCTGGAGCGCGCTGGGGGAGGCGGCGCGGAGTGAGCGGCCCGGAAGGCGGGTAGGAGAAATGCGGGGACCTCCTCTCTCCCGATTTTCTCCCCACCACCACTCCATGTCACCCTCCAAAATCAAACCCCCTTCCCTGCCTCCCCAGCCCACCCCTTTGCCCTACTTCGGAACCAGGAAGGCCGAGATTCGCTCCAGAGCGGAAAGTGAGGGGAAAGAGGGTTGTTCAGAGGCGAAAGCCATTAAAAGGCCGCCAAACTTACCTGCAATTTCTCAGATTCTCAGGTCCTGTGTAGACTACATGCCCAGAGGCGCAGACCTCGTAGGGACGAGATGGTTTTAAAAGTAAAAATGTTCAGAAATTATTTTCTCACAAGCTATGGAAGACAAAAAAGAGGAGTGCGAAACAGAGGGAAAGCTCTTCGGTTCAGAGGCCCGGCGATCCCAGCAGTTGCGACGCCAAGCCGGCCCTGCACACCCTTTTCGGCCGTGGAGATACTGCCCCTGTCAGTGTCTGCTCCGGGCTACTTCAGTGTTTGTTCAATGTACGATTAAAAAAAAAAAAAAAAAGAAAGAAAGAAAAGTTAGGGGGGGTGGAGGAGGGAGGAGGGAGAAAGGCGGAGGCTTGGGGGAGGAAAGCAGGAAGGAAGTTGTGAGCCTGTCTGGGGTTGAACTCAGCGGAACAAGTTTTTCTTTTCTTCTTTTTTTTTTCTATTGCTTGGCAAGACGAGGGAGGGAAACACTTAAAAAAAAAGTTTCCATTGTTAGCTAACAAAAAAAAAAAAAAAGCCTTTTAACTTCTGCGGTTTAAAGATACACAATTCATTTTCCACCCCTTAATCGAGGCTTGCTGATGTGTCTAGCTTTATGAAACTAGTTTTGAAAAATGTTTTTAATAAAGTTTTGAGTGTATGTCTTAAACAAAGCAAATCATGGGGACCTTTTTAGCATTTAAAAAAGGCTACAATCCTATATAAACGGTTTGTGTTCTTGTACACAATTCTGCAAATTCAAAGAAGGTACATTGAGGTCACCTTCATGCAGAGTTGCAGATTTTAAGTGCATCACAGTAGTATTTTGGAAGACTGGTTGGTCTATGAGCTGGGGATAGTTTTGCAGTGCAATTGGTAGATGTATAAATACACCTTTACATATCACATTTATTTATAAATGCACACAGTACATGTGACATTCGCATATTTTTGCACTTAATTCTCAGAATTATTTTAAGAAAAAGCATAGTCCTGGAACTAAGAAGGCTTGGCTAATGTCTGAAACCCCTCTTGCTCCTGTAGACCCTTGTAGACTGTCTCCTGTATACTGGATCATTTTCAAGAACCTTTTTACTATCAGCAAAAAAGGGAGAAAGAACATGAGCAAACATTACTGGGCAGGGGATCCTACCCCTTTTAAGCCCTGGCACTGCCAGTGTGTTTTACATAATTCTCTAAATCTTAAACTACAGCATTTAGTGAAAAGAGGGAAAACACAGCTGCACAGCTCAGGAGACTGAAACATCCAAAGCCTGAATTGGTCCTTATATCATGATTAGCTGAAATTCAGATGGAAATTTTGACTTTGCTTGTAGCACACAGATCTCTTGCTTGTTTATGTAACAATACTGTTAAGTGAGCAAAGTAACCTGCTGCTCAATCAGGAAAAAGCTCATGCTAAATCTGAAATCAAGAGATCTTCTAGCCAAGAATTCCTGAGAATCACACACTGTTGAAAACTTTCTAGTTTTTAAAAATTAGAAATGGAAGAATTGAACCTAATTCCCCTCCTACCTTCAATGGGACTTTTTTTAAAAAGCCCAATCCCAGCACTTTGGGAGGCTGAGGCAGGCGGATCACAAGGTCAGGAGTTCGAGACCAGCCTAACTAACATGGTGAAACCCCGTCTTCACTAAAAATACAAAAATTAGTCGGGCATGGTGGTGCACTCCTGTAATCCCAGCTACTTGGGCAACTGAGGCAGGAGAATCGCTTGAACCTGGGAGGCGGAGGTTGCAGTGAGCCAAGACCGTACCACTGCACTCCAGCCTAAGCGACAGAGCGAGACTCCATCTCAAAAAAAAAAAAAAAAAAAAGAGCCCAGAGTTATTCAGGGCTCTGAGCAGTTATTCAGGATCTGAGCAGTTCCTAAGAAAGAGAAGCCAGCCCTCTCCTTGACCCTAATTTGGTTCTCTAGGGGCAAAAGAAACGAGTTGCCAGTTTTCAGGAGACCCAATCATTGGAGTTTATGTCTGAGGGGCCTTTGTTCTAGTAGAGGCCAATACCTATGTCAGGTATCATGGTGGAAGCAACTGAGGGACCTAGCAATGCATACATTAAGCACAGACACTTAGCTTTCCAATCCCTGGGAAACCTCACTGTCACCTCACAGCCTGATATCATCAGGCTTCCGTAGCTGAGAAACTCAGACTTCTTGAATGTGCAGTCAACCTGAAGAATTATTGGTCAGAAGGCAGTCAGCAGCTGTCAGGTGTGACATGCAGAAGGAATTTCTGCCTTGGGCTTGAGGTGGGGCTAGCTGATGATTCTACCAGTCTAAAATTCTAGCTGTGCCACCAAGAGCAGCAGGGGTTGGGGAAAAGACAGAATAAAATGCATGTCTGGAAGCTAGCATAGTGGGCTTACATCCTGAGACAGAATCTAGTTGCCTTCCATGATTGTGAATGAACATGAGAAGAATATTTTACACAGCACTTATTTGAGAGACACTGTTCTAGACACATTATAAATATTTATACATTTTTATCCTGATAAAAACCCTATTAGGCAGGCATCATTATTATCCTTATTCTACAGATGAAAAAATGAAAGCGCAAATAAGTGAGTCATTTGTCCCCAAATCCCATTGCCGGTAAGTGGCAAAACCAGGATTTGAACCTGTGTAATCTGGGTCTAGAATCCATGCTTGTCACTAATTCTCCACATTGTATAGTTATTATCTATAACCATAGGGAAGGTGTGCCTAACTTTTCAGTTGTTCTCTATAGGTGTAGGGAAGGTTTGCCTAACTATTCAGAGTACCCATTTGCTTGCTTTTGAAATTGAAGTTAAAAAAATCAAAGCCATGAAACTAGGAATACAAGGAAACTTCCTCAACTTGATAAACAGCATCTACGAAAAACCTAAAGTTAATATCATACTTAATGATGAAGTACTAAACACTTACCACTAAAATGAGGAACAATGGCCAGGCGAGGTGGCTCATGCTTCTAATTCCAGCACTTTGGGAGACTGAGGCGGGTGGATCACTTGAGATCAGGAGTTCAGGACCAGCCTGGCCAACATGGTGAAACACTGTCTCTACTGAAAATACAACAATTAGCCAGGCGTGGTGGCACGCACCTGTAGTCCCAGCTACTCAGGAGGCTGAGGCAGGAGAATCACTTGAACCCAGGAGGCAGAGGTTTCAGTGAGCCAAGATAGCACCACTGCACTCCAACCTAGGCAACAGAGTGAGACTTCATCTAAAAAATAATAATAAAATAAAACAAAATTAGGAATAAGGTTAGCATGTCTGCTCTCACCATTGTACTTGAAGTCCCAGACAGTGCAATCAGACAAGGAAAGGGAATAAAAAGGCATCAAATTGGAAAGGAAGAAGTAAAACTATTTATTTATATTATGTAATTGTCTATGTGGAAAATCCTGGGTCTATAAAAAAGCTATTAGAACTAATACGTAAGTTTAGTAAATGTATTAGTTTGCCAGGCTGCCATAATAAAGTACCTCACACTGGTTGGCTTACAACAGAAATTCTGTTTACGACAGAAATTTATCTTCTCACACTTCTGGTGATTAAGAATAGTAGTAGTCTGTAGATCAAGGTGTTGCAGGGCCAGTTTCTTCTGAGGCCTCTCTCCTTGACTTGTAGATAAGTCGTCTTTTTTTTTTTTTTTTGAGACAGAGTCTCACTCTTTCGCCCAGGCTGGAGTGCAGTGGTGCAATCTCAGTTCACTGCAACCTCTGCCTCCCAGGGTCAAGCAATTTTCCTGCCTCAGCCTCCCAAATAGCTGGGACTGTAGGCACCTGCCACCACGCCCGGCTAATTTTTGTATTTTTAGTAGAGACGGGGTTTCACCATATTGGCCAAACTGGTTTCAAACTCCTGACCTTGTGATCCGCCTGCCTGGGCCTCCCAAAGTGCTGGGATTACAGGTGTGAGCCACCACACCTGGCCAATAAATCTTCTCTATATATGTTTATATGGTCTTCTCTCTGTATAGGTTTTTGTCCTAATCTCCTCTTCCTGTAAGTACACCAGTCATATTGGATTATGGCCCATCCTAATGACCTCATTTAACCTTAATTACCTTTTTAAAGACCCTACCTCCAAATAGTCATATTCTGAGGCATCATGGATTAGGACTTCAATATATAAATATGGAGGGAAACACAATTCAGCCCATAATAGCAAAGTTGCAGAATACAAGATTAATATACCAAAATCAGTTGTATTTCTACATACTACCAAGAAATAATCAGAAATTTTAAAAAATTAAATAATAATAATACCTTTACAATAACATCAAAAACTATGAAACACTTAGAGATAAACATGACAAAACGTTTGAAGATCCATAGCGAGAAAATTATAAATCACTACTGAAAGAAAAGACCTAAGTAAATGAAGAGATATACCATGTTCATGAATTGGAGGACTCAATATTGTTATGATGTCAATTCTTCCTCAAATTTATCTGTAGATTCAATGCAATCACAATCAGTATTTCAGCAAGTTTTTGTTTTTGTTTATTTTATTTTGTTTTTATTTTCTTAACTTCATAGGGAAATGCAAAAGATCTAGAACGACCAAAACAACTTTGAAAAATAATGCAGTGGAAGGACTAACACTACCTCATGTCAAGACTTATTATAAAGTTACAGTGATCAAGATAGTGTGGCATTAGCATAAAGTTCAAAAAATAGATCAATAGGACAAAATAGTCCAGAAATAGACCCACATATATATGGAAAATTGATTTTTGACACAAGTGCAGAAAAAGTAGAGAAGTCTTTTAACAAACAGTGCCATAACAATTCAGCATCCATATCTAAAAAGAGGAAATTCAATGAATATCTTATATAATATTGTACAAAAATTACTCAAAATGGTTCACAGATCCTAATTATAAAGCCTAAAACCAAGAAACTTCTATAAGAAACATAAGAGAAAATATCTGGGAACTTGGCTTCCCGTTTCTTAGATGTGATACCAAAATTATTTGGACTACATCAAAATTTAAAACTTCTCTTCAAGGCCAGGCACAGTGGTGCACACCTGTAATCCCAGCATTTTTGGGAGGCTGAGGTGGGCAGATCACTTGAGCTCAGGAGTTTGAGATCAGCCTAGGCAACATGGTAAAACCCCATCTCTACAACAAAATAAAAACAAAAATTAGGCCAGGCATGGTGGCTGATGCCAGTAATCCCAGCACTTTAGGAGGCAATGTGGCTCATAACTGTAATCCCAGTACTTTGGGAGGCCAAGGCAGGCAGATCACTGGAGGTCAGGAGTTTGAGACCAGCCTGGCCAACATGGTGAAACTCCGTCTCCACTAAAAATACAAAAATTAGCCAAGCATGGTGGTGCATGCTTGTAGTCCCAGCTACTCAGGAGGCTGAGGCAGGAGAATCATTTGAACCTGGGAGGCAGAGGTTGCAGTGAGCCGAGATCACACCACTGCACTCCAGCCTGGGTGACAGAGCAAGACTCTGTCTCAAAAAAATACAAAAATTAGCTGGCATGGTGGCACGTGCCTGTATTCCCAGCTACTCAGGAGGCTGAGGTGGGAGGATCAATTGAGCCTGGGAGGCCAAGGCTGCAGTGAGCCATGATCATGCCACTGCACTCCAGTCTAGGTGACAGAGTGAGACCTTGTGTCCACAAAAAAACAAAAACAAAACACCCCACTTTTCTTCAAAAAATACTGAAAAGACAATGCATAGACTGGGAGAAAATACATGCAAAGCATACTGTTCATAGCAGCTTTATTAGAATTAGTCAAAAATTGTAAAAAATTCAGAAGTCCATCAAGAGGTGAATGGATAAACAAATTGTGGTATATAATGGAATATTCATTAATAGAGAAGAAATGGACACTGATGTTCATACAACATGGATGAATCTCAAAAGAATTATGTTGCATGAGAAAAATCAAACAAAAGAGTATCTACTATATGATTCTAAATATGGAAAATTCTAGAAAACACAAACTCATCTATAGTAACAGAAAGTAGACTGGATGACTGCCTGAACATGGAGGCTGTGGAGAGCGGCAGGAAGTAGGAAAGATGAAGGGACATGTGGGACATTGTGAAAGTAATGGGTACTTTTACTGTCTTAATTGTAGTATGATTTTATGAGTGTATACATAAATGAAAACATATAACACTGTAAAACATTAAATATGTGCAGTTGGTTGTATATCACTTAAAACGTAATAAAGATTTTTTTTTTTTTTTTTTTGAGACGGAGTCTTGCTCTTGTAGCCCAGGCTGGAGTGCAATGGTGCGATCTCAGCTCACTGCAGCCACCCCCTCCCGGGTTCAAGTGATTCTCCTGCCTCAGCCTCCCGAGTAGCTGGGATTACAGACAACCGTCATCATGCCTGGCTAATTTTTGTATTTTTAGTAGAGATGGGGTTTCACCATGTTGGCCAGGCTGGTCTTGAACTCCTGCCTCAGGTGATCCACCTGCCTCAGCCTCCCAAAGTGCTGGGATTACAGATATGAGCCACTGTGCTCAGCCAATAAAGATATTTTTAAAAACATAGCTGTGGATGGATATAGCCTTTGATGAGGATATTATGGGCCCCATTCCTAGTGTCAAGCACAGTGCTTGACATATAATATCTCTTCTGGGTTAAACGTTCTGGGTAAATTGTTCATTTGTTCATTCACGTGTTTCATGGAATAACTCTGTGTTCCCTTTTTTCAAATACAACTTGTTAAATTATCACAATTGTTCCAGCTGTCCCATCTGTCCTGCAGTGTCATCCTCTTAGGAATCCTCCTCTGATGGCCCAGCCTGCAATGACCTCCTCTTCCTTGCACGTGGAGACTCTGCATCAGCACCCTTCACTCAGCATCCCTCCTTCTGCCTCGCACCGTTAGTAAGCTTTTCATGCTGTCTCTCATAAGGTCCTTGAAGGCAGAGAGCAGCTATGGCTTTTCTATGAACAACCCACCTCCCCTAGCCACTTAATACCTTGTCTTACATATATTTATTCATGATTAATTCCTTAGTCATTAAAAATACTATTTTTTAAAAGACAGGCTTATTTATTTAAACATATACATACACAAACACAGTCTTGCTACCCTCTGCCACTAGTCATGAGGCACATGGTCTGGAAGAGCAAAATGAAAACAGCAAATGTTATGATTCTAGGTTGATATGGAAAAGAGAAAGTCCATTTTTACATTTTCCCTATACACCTGAGCTTTAGCCCTAGTTTCATGGCTTCCTGGGTATACTTCACTATTATAACAGCTTATTCTTGATGTCTTCATTCATTCATCAAACGCTTACTAAACCCTTCCCTCTCTCCAGGCTTTGTTACAATGTGCTACCTTTTGTCTCTTCCTCTTTGAGGACTTATTCCCATTTGCATCTGCTATGTCTGGTGTAGCGAAGGAATTTCATCATATTTATTGAATGGTCATTGTCCCCAACTCAGGCAAGAGCAACAGAAGTATTTTCTGCCTCTCCTCAATCCAGAGGCTGCTTTGTGGTGGTACTGAAAAGAGAATACCAGGCTGATTAGGATGATTTCTGCAGCAAAGTGTAAGATACTTACACGTATATTCCATTTACATGTGAACACTGAAACAATTACCTAGTTTCAAACTGACTTTTCCAGCCATCTAAACAACAGATTGGGTTGGCTCTGTTGTAAATCTATTAAGAAATTATGCACAGAGACTCAAAATCCATAGGATAGCCATGATCTGAGCCAGTGGTATAAATACGTGTATTCACTTAGCATCAAAAATGTATATATACATTTTTTCATTGTCTGTAATGACAACCGTGAACTGATAAGAGATGGACTGAAAAAATGTGATCCTGCTTTTCGTACCTAAATGTGACTTAGCTAACTTAAACACTCATGTTGAAATGTGGTGTCAAGCCCAGGTGCAGTGGATTAGCACTTTGGGAGGCCAAAGTAGGAGGTTTGCTTGAGGCCAGGAGTTCAAGACCAGCCTAGGCAACATAGCGAGACCCTGTCCCTACAAAAATTTAAAAATTAGCCAGGCATGATGGCATGCACCTGTAGTCCCAGCTACTTGGGAGGCTGAGGCAGGAGGATCGCTTGAGCCCAGGTGTTGAGGATGCAAAAAGCCATGATTGTGCCACTGCACTCTAGCCTGGGTGATAGAGTGAGACCCCATCTCAAAAGAAAAGAAAAGAAAACTTGTGGTGTCAAGACTTCGTTTTAATTGAAACCAAGTAATTTGCTGTCAGTTTAAGTTGCTGACTCTCTATGGCTTTGCACTAAACCTTTCTCCAGGGATCCCCTCCTACACACTGAAAAGGCTGCCTCTGCTTTAAATCCTAAAAAGTGAAGGGTGGGCCGGGCACGGTGGCTTGCACCTATAATCTCAGCACTTTGGGAGGCCGAGGAGGGTGGATCACCTGAGGTCATGAGTTCGAGACCAGCCTGACTAACATGGTGAAACCCTGTCTCTACTAACAATACAAAATAGCCGGGTATAGTGGCGGGTGCCTGTAATCCCAGCTACTCCGGAGGCTGAGGCAGGAGAATCGCTTGAATCCGGGAGGCGGAGGTTGCAGTGAGCTGAGATTATGCCATTGCACTCCAGCCTGGGCAACAGAGCAAGACTCTGTCTCAACAACAACAACAATAACAAAAGAGTGAAAGGTGAGGAGCGGCCTTAGCACCTTTCTCTGGATAACTGGATTCGTGTGACATCTGTGGACCCTTAGGACAAAAATAATTGGTGAGAAAGAGCATTGGAAACGTGCAAGTTACAGGACATTCACAAAATATTTTCTCTGAGGTTTTGATACAGTGGGTCTTGTGTTTGAATAGCCTCCATTAGGAAGTTTAGGAGAGCTAGAGAAGGACTTTGGTCAACCTTGATCCATCATCTAAGATTTTAGGAATGAAAAGAAAGTGTTAAGTTTACATGCTTGGTATATAAGAACAGAGTCTCAGAAAAGGTCACCATATAGTGTTCTAACACAAAATAGACAGCTGTCTTTGGTAGAAAAGGGAAGTTTCTCTTGCCTCCCATTTCTCCTTTCCCTTACAACAAAGGGACAGCACCAGCAACAAGAGATTATATCTATACTGCTTGCAAACCACACTCAGTCCATGCTTCAGGTGTCTACAGAGCTTCTGCTGGTACCCACTAACGCAGCCTACCTCACTGTCGTTTAACCCATGAGCATCTCATTTCAGCTTTGGGTATCATTAATGCCATTCATTTACTCTTAAACTATGACTGGGTTTTCTAGACAGGGGGAGAGGGAAGAGAAGGATATGAAGAGGAGTTGTACTCATCTTTAAAGAACTCACAGACTAGAAGGGGAATCAAGTGGTAAAATAGTTATAATTATTTTTATTTTTATGTGATAAATGGTATAATAGCACTCAAATTACCAAGAGAGAACAGTGGTAGGGCTGACCTTGGACTAGGGGAGGAGATGGGAAGGCTTCAAGAAAGGGTGATCTTTTGGTGGACTGTAAAGGCTGAGTAGGAGTTCACCAGGAAAAGAAAAGAGTCTTCTAGGCAGAGGCACAGCACACACAAGTCCCTTGACCCATGGAAGAGCAGGTTTGAGGAGTGTTGAATCCATGTGGCCAGAGTATATGGTAGTGGTGGGGGGGGGGCAATAGTCGGGGAGAAGAGCCTGGAATAACAGTTTGGAGACATGTGGTGAAGTTCCTTAATTACTAAGCTAATTAGCTTGGATTTTCATTAAAAATGATAGGCAGCCACTGAGGAGTTTTAGGCAGAGAGTGACACAAATTAGCATTTTAAAAAGATATCTCTGAGGCAGTACGGAGAATATATTGGAAGGGAAATAGAGACCAGGTTCAGTGGGGGCACAAACCTTACAGAGTTCCCGGATACCGGGCCCTCAGAGATGAGTAAAACATGCAACACAGCCCTACCTTTCAGGAGCTTGCAACTGCATAAGGGAGCATATTAATTACCTGTTGCTATCCCAGATTACCAGAAACTTAGCAGCTTGAAACAACATGTATTTATAATCTCACAGTTTCTGTAATACACAGTGTGGTTTAGTTCAGTCCACGGCTTCAGACTACACTTAAGGTGTTGGCCAGGACTGGGCTTCATCTGATCCTCAACTGGGGAAGGATCTGCTTCCAAGATCACAGTGTTGTTGGTGAGATTCAGCAACTTGCTGGCTTTGGCCAGAAGCTTCTCTCACTTCTTTGCCATGTGAACCTCCTCAACATGGCTACTTGCTTCATCAAAGCAGGAAAGCTTAGAAGGCAACAAAGAGCGTCTGCTTACAAGACGGAAGTTGCAATCTTATGTAACATAATCACCTCCATTGCTTAGAAGATTATAATCCTATCACCTCTACTGCTTAGAAGCAAATCGCCAAGCCCACTCACACACAGGGCCATGAAATGCCTGCAGGCAGAAATACTTGAACCCATCTTAAAGTCTGTCTCTAAGGACAGAGGCTGATCTTGAACTATCTCAGAAAATAAGGGAAAAATAAAGTAGCTGTGTTCTCCAGGGGCTATACAATCAAAGAGAGGTTGTCTGGACTGATCTGGTGATTAACGGAATACTTTCTCAAGGGGCTCAATTAGAATGCCATTACTGTGGTCCTGGATTAAGATGTTGAAGACCTGAAATTTCCCTATTCATCAGTTAATTCTTTTTTTTTTTTTTTTTTTGAGACGGAGTCTTGCTCTGTTGCCAGGCTGGAGTGCAGTGGTGCAATTTTGGCTCACTGCAACCTCCACCTCCTGGGTTCAAGCAATTCCCCTGCCTCAGGCTCCCTGGTAGCTGGGACTACAGGTGCGTGCCACCACACCCGGCTAATTCTTTGCATTTTTAGTAGAGATGGGGTTTCACCATGTTGGCCAGGATGATCTCGATCTCCTGACCTTGTCACCTGCCCTCCTCAGCCTCCCAAAGTGCTGGGATAATAGGCGTGAGCCACTGCGCCCGGCCTCATCAGTTAATTCTTATTATCCATTGGGCCCTTTGGTTAAAAAGTCCATGGTGGACAAAGGTTTATTTATTTAGTTTTTTGTTTTTGTTTTTGTTTTTGTTTTTGTTTTTTGTTTTTGAGACAGTGTCTCACTGCCATGCCCAGGCTGGAGTGCAGTGGTGTAATCTCAGCTCACTGCAACTTCCGCCTCCTGGGTTCAAGCAATTCTCCTGCCTCAGCTTCCCAAGTAGCTGGGATTACAGGCACCTGCCACCACGCTCGGCTAATTTTTGTATTTTTTTTTTTATTATTTTTTTGAGACGGAGTCTCGCTCTGTCACCCAGGCTGGAGTGCAGTGGCGCGATCTCGGCTCACTGCAAGCTCCGCCTCCCAGGTTCACGCCATTCTCCTGCCTCAGCCTCCCGAGTAGCTGGGACTACAGGTGCCCGCCACCACGGCCGGCTAATTTTTTGTATTTTTAGTAGAGGCGGGGTTTCACCATGTTGGCCAGGCCGGTCTTGAACTCCCGACCTCAGGTGATCCGCCCGCCTCAGTCTCCCAAAGTGCTGAGATCACAGGCGTGAGCGACTGAGCCTGGCCTGGACATGAGTTTCAATCCCGGCTCGGCCACTTACAACTGTGTGAACTTGAGAGTTAGGTGGCCTCTCTTCACATCACTTTCCTAATCTGCAAGATGGGGATACTGTTGCTTACCCCATAGGGATCCTAAAAGATTAAATGACATGGTGTATATGAAAGACCCTAGCATGGGCCCTGCCACATTGCAACTTAGCCAGTAACTTAGGCCATATCCTAAGCAAGGCTGGATTGAAGTCACAGGCAAAACCAGCTGTGAAAGAGCCTGGTTCTCAGGCTTCTCCTTGGAGGGCAGCCAAGACTGTCACAGACACATCCCACATCAAGGCCCCCTCAGTGGTAAAAGCAAGAGGACCTTGCATCTCCATGCTGTGGACACTCCTTTTATTTGGTGACCACCTGATAAACACTTGCTGACCCTCCAGGACTGGGATTCCAGGGCTACATCACCCATCTCTAGCAGCTCTCTAAAGCCCTGAAATGAGAGTGTTTCCTCCCCTTCGAGGTCTCCTCCATCATCCATCCAATGGTTTAGCACTTGATTACTCTAAAAAAAAAAAATAGGATCTTGCTCTGTGGCCCAGTCTGGAGTGCAGTAGTGTGATCATGCCTCACTATAGACTGGAACTCCTGGGCTCCAGTGAATCTGCCACCTCAGCCTCCTGAGTAGCTAGGGCCACAGGCATGCACCACCATGTCCAGATAATCTTTTCACTTTTTTGTAGAGATGGGGTCTCCCTATGTTGCCCAGGCTGGTCTCAAACTCCTGGACTCAAGTGATGCTCCCACTTCAGCCTCCCAAAATGCTGGTATTACAGGCATGAGCCACTGTGCCCAGCCTAGACTGCTTTTAAAGGTATTTATCATGTGCTCATCTCTGTGCTAAACTAAAACACCTGATTGGGATGGAAGGCTGGGGTAAACAGAAGCAGGGGTGAGGGAAGGAGCTCATCTTGGGCTGAGGCTTTGGTTTTCTGTCTTAGAGGCCATGTGCTCCCTGCTAAGGCAGAGCTGAGAAGCTGGGAATAGGCTGGGATGCTCTTACTTCACTTGGTCTCCTGAGTACAGTCTCCGTGCTTGTTGTTACATAATTTATATTAAAATTCCTGGAAACGCAGCTAGAAGAGTAACTCCCAAAGGAACCCTGAGGCATGAATGCTGAGGTTGAAAGCTTTCCATCTAAACTGTGTCTCCAAGTGCTGACAATGCCAACCTGACTCACATCGTCATTGGTGACAATGCCAACCCAACCAATTCACGTTGTGTGCAGGATTCCCAAATGCCCAGCAGCTTCAAAAATAGACATCTTCTCCAAAGAGAGCAGATAGGGTGAAAGCACAAAGATGAATGACTTCAAATTATGAGATGCAAAGAATGCCAACTTGCTTACCTTAAGGTAAAGGTATACTAGGTTGTAGGGGGTTAGGAAGGCATCTATGAGGCTACTGTTTTTCCAGTGGTTCCTGCATGCCCCCACCCTGCTGTGCTTATTGCCGTAAAGCATCACAGAGCATGGCCCAACAGTGGTCAGGGTGCTCAATGGCAAGCAACAGAAACTATGGTATTGCTTCTATAAGCACAAGATAAAGTTATAATAAAGGTATGGGGAATTCATAAAATCATCAAGAATGCCAGAAAATCAAGCTTGGGAGATGGGGCAGGAATGGGGGAGGCTCCCCAGGTCAAATCACTCCTGAGAGTTTGTCCAGTGCCACATAAGGTGTTGTCAACACAGCTCCTGCTGCAGCACTGATACTCCTGGAGCCTGGACGTGGCCATGCTGCTGGCACCATTACACAAAGATGGCTTCTCCATGGCCCTGCTTCTCTGTGTCAATGTCCAGTGGGTGTGTCTGATGGGCTGAGCTGTGGTGTGTATCCATACCCACCCCGGAGGCTGGGGAAGCAGGCATCTCAGGCTTGGAGGCTGCTCAGCTAGAGCCCAGAGGGTCCACTGGAGCCGCAGGGCTGACTTCCAGGCAAGTGAGCAAGTGAGTTCTCACAGCATCTTTTTCTTTCTTTCTTTCTTTCT
>NW_012105920.1:1555046-1556480 GCF_000951045.1 Mandrillus leucophaeus
TTTTTTTGAGATGGAGTCTTGTTCTGTTGCCCAGGCTGGAGTGCAGTGTCATGATCTTGGCTCACTGCAACCTCCACCTCCCAGGTTCAAGCAATTCTCCTACGTCAGCCTACCAAGTAGCTGGGATTACAGGTATGTGCCAACATGCCTGGGCTAATTTTTGTATTTTTAGTAGAGACAGGGTTTTGCCATGTTGGCGAAGCTGGCCTCAAATTCCTGACCTCAAGTAATCTGCCCGCCTCAGCCTACCAAAGTGCTGGAATTACAGGTGTTAGCCACCATGCCCAGCCATCTTTATCTTTAAATAATTAAAAAGTGATTAAAAACCGGGCATGGTGGCTCATGTCTGTAATCCCAGCACTTCAGGAGGCTAAGGTGGGCGGATCACCTGAGGTCAGGAGTTCGAGACCAGCCTGCCCAACATTGTGAAACCCCGTCTCTACTAAAAATACAAAAATTAGCCTGGCATGGTGGTGGCCACCGGCAGTCCCAGCTACTTGGGAGGCTGAGGCAGGAGAATCACTTTAACCCAGGAGGCGGAGGTTGCAATGAGCTGAGACAGTGCCAGTGCACTCCAGCCAGGGCGACAGAGTGAGACTCTGTCTCAAAAAGAAAAAAGAAAAAAAAAAAGCGATTAAAGGTAAAAAGGGAAGAAGACAAATTCATTCAAAAAATGTTACTGAGCAGTTATATGTCAGGCAGTATTCTAGACTGTAAGGATAGAGCAGGGAGTCACACACAAGTCCTGACCTCAGAGAGGCTTCACAGTAATGGAAGATGGGAGTAACAAGCCTGTGTGTGTGTGTGGTGTGTGCGTGTGATGTTGATAAGAGCCGTGGAGAACAATACAGTCAGGGTAAGAGGGCCTTGGGAGTGCTAAGTAACTTTGTAGAGGTGGCCAGGGAAGACTTTCTGCCTAAGATGATGTCTGAGCAGAGATCTGAAGGATGGAGGACGTCATTCACACACCAGGGAGGAGTGTTACCCACAGAGGGGACAGCCAGAGTAGAGGCCCTGAGGCAGGAGCACACCTGCAGGGTCAAGGAAGCAAACAGCCATCGTGGCTGGGGCAGAGTGAGTGAAAGGAGCGTTGGAGAGAATAAGATCAGGGAGATAAGGCTTTCCCTAGGGCAAGAAGAGACACTTTTGGAAGTTTTTGAACAAGGAAGTAAGATGACCTGACTCACATTTTAGAAGGAGCCCTCTGGCTGCTGGTGGGGAACAGAGGGTGGAGGGGCAAGAGAGCAAGCAGGAAGAGCATTCAGGGGGCTCCTGTGGGAGGCCAGACTGGAGGAGCAGGGGTGAGGCCAGGCGGGAGAGCAGAAGTGCTAGAAGGAGGCAGGCTCTGGATGCATTTGAAGGTACAGTCACCAGGTTTGATGCATCGGATGTTTTATACTCTTGTTTCTCTCTCTCTCTCTCTCTCTCTCTCTC
>NW_012105920.1:1556685-1557874 GCF_000951045.1 Mandrillus leucophaeus
AGTCTCGCTCTGTTGCCCAGGCTGGAGTGCAGTGGCATGATCTCGGCTCATTGCAACCTCCACCTCCCAGGTTCAAGTGATTCTCCTGCCTCAGCCTCCTAAGAGTAAGTGGGATTACAGGCGCATAGCACCATGCCCTGCTAATTTTTGTATTTTTAGTAGAGACAGGGTTTCACCATGTTAGCCAGGCTGGTCTCGAACTCCTGACCTCAGAAGATCTGCCCACCTCGGGCTCCCATAGTACTGGGATTACAGGCGTGAGCCACCTGTTGTTTAGTGTATCTACCTTCATCACTTATCTCCTTGGGTCTCTCTAGTCCTTGAGAAACAATAATATTGAAATCAGACCAATTAACAACCCTACAATGGCCTCTGAGTGTTCAAGTGAAAGGAAGAGTCACACATCCCTCACTTTAACTCAAAAGCTAGAAATGATTAAGCTTAGTGAGGAAGGCAGGTAAAAAGATGAGATGGGCCAAAAGCTAGGCCTTTCATGCCAAACGGTTAGCCAAATTGTGACTATACAGGAAAAGTTATTGATGAAAATATAAAATGCTACTTGAGTGAACACACAAATAACAAGAAAGCAAAATAGTCTTACTGATGACACAGAAAAAGTATAGTGGTTGGGATAGAAGATCAAATCAGCCACAACATCCCTGTAAGCCAAAGCCTAATCCAGAGCAAGGCCCTAACTCTCTTTAATTCTGTGAATGCTGAGAGAGATGAGGAAGCTTCAGAAGAAAAGTTAGACACTACAAGAGGTTGGTTCATGAGGTTTAAGGAAAGCAGTCACCTTCCTAACATAAAAGCGCAAGGAGAAGCAGCAAGTACTAACGAAAAAGCAGCAGCAAGTTATCCAGAAGATCCAGCTAAGATAAGTGATGAAGGTGGATACACTAAACAACAGGTTTTCAATGTAGATGAAACAGCCTCTATCAAAAGAAATTAATAACTAGACTTTCATAGCTAGAGGAGCAAAGTCAATGCCTGGCTTCAACGCTTCAAAGGAGAGGCTGACTCTCCTGGCAGGAACTAATGCAGCTGGTGACTTTAAGTTGAAGCCAGGGCCCTTAAGAACTATACTAAATCTACTGTCTGTGCTCTGCAGATGAAACAACCACGTCTGGATGTCAGCACATTTGTCTACAACATGGTTTACTGATTTTTTTTTTTTTTTTTTTTTTTT
>NW_012105920.1:1558679-1564969 GCF_000951045.1 Mandrillus leucophaeus
AACATGCGGTGTTTGGTTTTCTGTTCTTGCGATAGTTTGCTGAGAATGATGGTTTCCAGCTGCATCCATGTCCCTACAAAGGACACAAACTCATCCCAAACTCACTTATAATCCTGCTACACAGAGGTAACACAATATTGTCATAGAGCCTTCCAGTCTTCTTTTCTCTGCATAAATCTACACACTTAGCAAAAAAATTGAACTATACACACCATCTTCTACACTGATTCATTTTGCTGAGTAATGTTCTGAAAGGAATACCACAGGATTTAAAAATGATTAAGAGAGTGGATTTACAACTAGAACACAAGGTTAAGCAATTCACTGTTCCACCTTTAAAGGAAAAGTATTCTTGAGAAAGTGTCTCCCAGTATTGACAAACTACCTTTTATTATGGGGTTACTGAGATGTGTACAAACACAAAATGCATGTGTGTAAGCTCCTCATTATTAATTTTTATTTTTATTTCGAAATTATACAAATTTCGAAATAAAATCTCCCCTTTTCTCACTGGCTCCTACTCTGTAGATAAGAAGCTTTCAAACCTTTTTAAACTGATGGCCAGAAAGAGATCCATTTTACATTATTTTTCAGTATATCCTCAGGTCTACAATGAAGTATCTATAGTGATAGATATGACATAGATACTCTATAGATTCTATCTATGCATAGGCAGAATCATAAATTCAAATCAAGTCTTCATGGAACTTACCCTTATTAAGTGTGAGGCACTCTGATACTTTCTTTTCATTCCTTTAGATTTTTTTTTTTTCATAATGCTGGTCGGATCCACTAAAGTTGTTTTCACCTCCCTCTAATGAGAAGTTTTCATCTTTAGAAAATCTTGTACCTCTGGAGGCAGAAACTGTGCCTTTTTTGTCTCTATATCCTCAGCACAGAGGTTAATGTTAAAGTTTATTGAAAGAAGGAAGTAGTGAATGAAACTCAGTTCTACTATTTTCATTTTTAGAAACGTATCTGGACAATAGAATTCAGAGAGGTTAATTGACTTACTCAAGATCACACAGCCACAGAAACATATTCGAACTCAGGTCTGTCTGGAACTAAAGTTTATACTCATTCCAATGTGGTAGACGGAGTTCACAAGAAACAGAACGTAAGACAGGGTCTGCAACATGTCATTTATGAACAAGGTGTGCTGGAGAGAAAGGGGTGTGGGAGGGAAGATAGGACAAGGGAAGGATGTGAGGGAAAGGCTGTCATCTTAGCTGGAGACTGGTTTCTTCAGCTGAGTCCCATGGGGAACTCCAGAACATGAATGACACCACAGGGTTTGTTCCACCTCGAGGCAAGAAGGGAGCCAAGTCAGTACCTCTATGTGTCAGTGAGTCATTGGCTATGGGCCGCAGATATTTTCCATTATGTTTCAGAATATCCCTAGGTGGGGCAGGAAGAGTACCCTCCCAGGTGAAGCAGCTCCCATTTGACCAAGGGCAATTCTCTGGAGAAGACGGGCAGCTGTGGACAGTACCAGCCAATGGTCACAGTCACTGGAGATGAACCCATGCTGTGGGAAGGGATCTGGGTGGGACATTAACAAAATCTATTGCTTTCACATTGCATCCCCCGTCACTGACTGAATGAATCAATGAATATACATGTTCACTCAGTAATAGAAGTGATAATATGTGTTTCAGGGGATCGTTATGAACAGGAAATGAGATAATGTGTATAACTCATTTAGTTTAGTGCCCAGCACATTCTAAGCACATAATTAAGAAATTATTAGCTACAGTAAAAATTAGTATTAATTTAGCAGTAATTATCCATTCATGCTATTAGCGAATATAATTTTATTTTTGTGACAATTGGCAATAAACCTTATTCTGAAGTCTCAGCTAGTTGACTGAAGAAAGATGAAAATGTGTAAAACACGAATTCCTGTCTGCCTGAGGAGGGCAGTCTTTTCTGGTTCAGACCTGCTTGCGGCAATTCAGTAACTAAAGCCCCTTGGAATCCAAGGCAACTCCACTTCAACCTAAATTCTCCAGTGTTCTTTCTTTTTTTCTTTTTTTGAGACAGGATCTCACTCTGTCATCTAGGCTGGAGTACGGTGGTGCAATCATGGCTCACTGCAACCTTGAACTCCTAGGCTCAAGTGATCTTCCTGCCTCAGCCTCCTGAATGGCTCAGACTATAGGCATGTACC
This sequence comes from Mandrillus leucophaeus, assembly GCF_000951045.1. Classification (NCBI taxonomy): domain Eukaryota; kingdom Metazoa; phylum Chordata; class Mammalia; order Primates; family Cercopithecidae; genus Mandrillus; species Mandrillus leucophaeus. The sequence continues at coordinate 1,560,850 of NW_012105920.1, forward strand.
AGCATACCCAGCTAATTATTTTATTTTATTTTATTTTATTTGGAGATGGAGTCTCGCTCTGTCACCTGTCTGGAGTGCAGTGGCGTGATCTCGGCTCACTGCAACCTCTGTCTCCCGGGTTCAAGTGATTCTCCTGCCTCAGCCTCCACTGCACTCCAGCCTGGCAAGAGAGCAAGACTCCATCTCAAAAATAAATAAATAAATACATACGTACATACATACATACATACATAAATTGTAGAGACAGTGTCTCACTCTGTTGCCCAGGCTGGAGTCAAACTCCTGGCCTCAAGCGATCCTCCCACCTCGGCCTCCCATAGCACTGAATTGCAGGCATGACCCACTGAAGCCAGCCCTTAATTAATTCCTATGACAATGCGTAGGGATTGTGGTGGTCAGTGCACCCTTAGAGAATGAACTTGGAGATTCAGAATGAAATCATCACCTGAGCTCCCAATAAGTCCAAGGATGTTGGATAGAGGGGGTGCAGGTGGGGGACAGGGGTACAATGGGAGATCATGGAATGTTTCCCCAGCCCACAGTCTCCCCTCCTAACCAAGAAGAAAGCAGACGCAATCTCAAATCTCATGATTTATGTTGATGTCATTGTTTCCAGACCCTGCGTCATCACAGAGGGTAACCTTCCCAGGCTCTTCCTTTGGGCTACTGTCTTGACACTCAGCATTTCCTGCTGGTGCTTGTCTGCCCCCATCCCCCTTGGCTCTACTGGTTGAGCTATTAAAATGCCTGTGTATGTTCTGCTGAATTTTCAGAATTTCACATGACTCATCCCATGCACTTCAGTGAATGCAAGTAGAAGTAAACCATTCCCACTGCTAAAGGCAGTTGTCTTTATGCTTTCTGAGATTATATAAATCTGAATCTTATTTTTGCAACTTTGCAAAGAAATATTTGATGGGGGAGTAATGAGGGGAAGGGCAGGATGGGGAAGAAGGTGAAACAGAAGTTACATTGGGCACAAATGCGACATGCATCGGCATATCTTTTTTTGATTTATTTCTAAAAACATTTTCTGGGGCCTGAAGCCTCACAGAACCAGATTTCTTTGCCTGTGACCCCTCCCCTACTTGAAATACGGATCAGTGCCTCACTTCTCCGCCTCATTCTCTTTTCTTCTCTACTCTTCTAATTCCACTGCTTAAACTTCTACCTTTGCTGATGCCTCCCCAAACTGCCCAGCTCTGTTCTCTCCTGAACATCAGCCTTGTGTTTAAGACAGCCCAATGTTACCAAAGCCAGCAAGTCCAAATTAAACCCAGTATGATTGGCCCCTTTGGTGTTTCGATTCTCAGTGAAGGACCTAACCACAACACCTGTTCATTAAGCTACAAACCCCAGAATCTTCAGTTTATCTTAAGAGTCTGGCTTTCCTTCTTACTCATTGCTCCTCACTCCACCTGAGTTAGCAAGCTCTTTCCATTCTACTCCAACTTCCAATGTGCCTCAAAGCTACCCCCTCCTCTCCACTGCTGCCCCACTGCTAAGGCCCACCCTGTCCCTGCTTGAACTATGGTGAAAGCTTCCTCATCAATTTCTTTGCTTCTTCATCCATCCACCCATTGGTCCTTCACATACTTATTGAGCACCTACAATATGCCAAGTATTGTTTTAGCATCCAGAGACACAGGGATAAAACAAACCAACAAGACCCCTGCCCTCATGAAATTTACATTCTAGTGGAGTGGCCAGATAACACACAATAAATAAAGAACTTCTTAACTAAGACGGCAGTTTGAAATTTTCTCATAGTTTGATATGGTTTGGCTCTGTGTCCCCACCCAAATCTCGTGTTGAATTACCATTTCCAAGGTCAGAGGTGGGGCCCGGTGGAGGTGATTGGATCAGAAGGGAGATTTCTAATGGTTTAGTACCATCCCTCATGTCCTGTCTCGTGGTAGAGTTCTCATGAGATCTGGTTGATTGACAGTGTGTAGTACCTCCCCCTTTGCTCTCTCTCTCTCCTGCAGCCATGGGAAGACAGACTTGCTTCTCCTTCATCTTCTGCCATGATTGTGTGTTTCCTGAAGCTTCCCCAACCATCCCTCCTGTACAGCATGTGGAACTGTGCGTCACTTCAACCTCTTTTCTTTAAAGATTACCCAGTCTCAGGTAGTTCTTTATAGCAGTGTGAGAATGGACTAATACAGTTTTGGTCTGCCAATACCTCAAAAATAGCCCAAAGAAGTAAAAAAAAAAACAAGGCTGGGCACAGTGGCTCACGCCTGTAATCCCAGCACTTTGGGAGGCTGAGGATCGTGAATCACTGGAGGTCAGGAGTTTGTGAACTGGCCAACATGGTGAAATCCTGTCTCTACTGAAAATACAAAAATTAGCTGGGCATGGTGGCATGTGCCTGTAATGCCAGCTACTCGGGCAGCCAAGGCAAGAGAATTGCTTGAACCCGGGAGGCAGAGGTTGCAGTGAGCCAAGATCACACCACTGCACTCCAGCGTGGGCGACAGAGCAAGACTCCATCTGAAAAAAAAAAAAAAAAAAAAGAGAGAGAGAAGTAAAGATAAACAAGAGAAATTCACCAACAGCAATCAAATAAGGAAAGAAGCAATAAACTTTGAAAATTGTTAGCCATGAAAATAAGCAAGATTCTGGAGTAGAGTGGAGAAGCCTGACAGGACTTGGCTCCTCACCTGGACCCCACGCCCCCTGTAGCTGCAGTGGAGAACCAACAAAGTCCTGACAATTCTCATGAACATCCGCAAAGCCGAGAGAAGCCAAGCACAAAGGTTTATTTATCCATTTCCTTCTCTGACTGTAAATAAAGCAGCAGAAATGCCTATTGAGGAGAAATGCGTAAACTGGAGGAAGTGAACAACTGGGCTGATTCTGACCACAGTGAAGGCTCCAGGGCTACAAACTGAATTTCAGCACTGATGCAAATGGGACTGGTGTGTACTACCTGGCCTGGAGGAGTAGATCCCAACACGTCTCCTAAATCTTGCAGTGGGCAGAGCAGAGCCCAGACGTGCTGTCCCCCGACACTCTGCCCTCCCAACCTTCCCTGCCCTTCCCACCTGGTTCCCTCAACTCTCCCAATGAAATTGAGAGAAGAAAACAAATAGAAGAGGAAGAGCGTCAAGAAGTCACCCACACGCTATCAGAACAAATAAAACGAATGACTGGAATTCCCCAAACATGAGCAAATGAAAAGAAAAAACACGGCAAGTGTAAAACCATCCTGCAGGGTGGAAAAGGCAATGGATGATGAAAATGACCAGAAACCCAAATGAGAGGAAACCTGACTCAAGCAATGAAGGTAATTCCTCCCAATTCTCCAGGCTCTACTGCTTAGTTAGAAAGTGATTAGGTGAAACAGGAACTCAAAGAAGAGATGGTAAAATCGAAATGAGATGAAAAGAGAGATTTCAGATACAGGGAAACAAATAGAGGGAAGAATTATTATAGAGTTAAAATATAAACTAGAAATAAGAAACAAAATACTGTTGAAATTTGAATTATGATGTAGAGGAAAGGCTTAAGGCAATCACAGTGAATATAAATGATAAAGAAATGGATATGAAAGAGAGGAAAACGTGACTGAATATAAGGATAATTGGTGTCCCTTAAGTAGAGAGTCCAACACATGGAACAAAAGATGTATTCAAATGTATAATCAAGTGAACTTCCATGAAATGAAGGACTGAATATACAAATAAATGGAATAGACTGTATTCCAAGAAAAATGTAATACAGCATGTTACATACTAAAGTGTACTTTAGGCTGGGCACGGTGGCTCATACTGTAATCCTGGTGCTTTGGGAGGCCAAGGTGGGCAGATCGCTTGAGCCCAGGAATTTGAGACCAGCCTGGGCAACACGGTGAAATCCCATCTCTACAAAAAATCCAAAAACTAGCCAGGTATAGTGGTGCAAACTTGTGGACCCAGCTACTCTGGAGGCTGATGTGGGAGGACTGCTTGAGCCCAGAAGATTGAAGCTGAAGTGAGCAGTGATCATGCCACTTTACTCCAGCCTGGGCAACAGAGTGAGACACTGTCTCAAACAAAAAAACAAAATAAGAAAAAAAGTGCTCTAATTAAATTAGTGAACTTTGGTGATAAAAAAATTATTCAAGGGGCCGGGC